>NC_092562.1:4980000-5312500 GCF_037975245.1 Apostichopus japonicus
GTCAAAAGCTTAAAAAAAATATAAAAAAAATAAGGGTGTTTAACTTTCATGGATTGATTGAATTTAAGCATTTATAACGTCACATAAACTAAGAACGATACTACAAAAAAAAAAAAAAAAACAGTTATGGGAATTCGGTTCAAAACATGACCCGAAAAGATGTTTTACTGTACATACTTCCATAATTATGTTCATCTGCAAATTTGAAAATATGCATTACCAAATTCAGATGACTGAGAAAACATATAACTTTTACGCCTGTTAATAAGCGTTCTACATGGTTTACAAAAGTTCGTACTTTCATTTCTAAAATATTTAAAAAAAAATTTCAAACTACTTAAGGGAATCACGTATGGTTTAAAAATGCCCAAAAGTCTTAATCATTATCAAGTGATTACTATTCGTACCAGTTTGTATCCACGCTATTGTGAGAAACTATGACCGTTGTATAGGATTTCCTGTAACAGCATGTATGACGTCGATCGTAAATGTCTAACACTATTGCAATGAATTCCTAGTTGCCCCACTGTTAACAGTAACTTGCAATATTTGATACATGTAACCTTGTTCCCATATTTATTAGAGGTCGTGGGACACATGACCGTGAATTTATTCATCGTCAAAAAAAAAAGGAACCAAAAAAGGAACAAAATAATATTTGGATTGTTCAGACGGAAATGACAAGCAAGAGCCGTCGAAGATAGGTTATTGATGATGATGACGTCACGATCTTTCTTCTCCATACCAGGTCAATATAAAGAGTGTGTAATAACCTGGTATGGTGAGTTCAGGTTGTATCGCAATAGCAGAGTGTACCTGCAGATGTTGTACTGTCTCGGCGTGAGTTGAAAGCGGACTTGAACAACTAGGTGAGACAAATTCACATTACTGACATATTTTTCGAATATGTTATTTTTTTTCAATCGCATGCATCTGTCGACTAAACAGTTTGGCAGTTTCATGTTTCATATCCAAGTTCCTTTAATTTACTACTCACAATTATAACTGATTTTATGTGTACACTACTTCGGTTAGGGTTTGCACGGTAATCGCAACATGATGAAAAGAGGCACTGTGTTGAAATTGTGACCTATAGGGAGTACATAAGTTTACGTAAAAGAGTGACTTAAGGTGGCCATTTTAGGCTTGGTATGTTGTAGTCCAAGAAAACTTTAAAACATTCTAGATTTAGTCGAATTCTTCTTTAATGTGAAATTGATGATAGAGTCGGATTCACAGCGCAGGTCTAAATGTTGTGTTATTAATTTCAATAACTTAACAAAATACTTTCTTTGTTAATAGGCAAGACGTGTATATCGGCTGCTAGTAAATATGTTGAAGCATTAATAAAAGTGCTCTAAACACACATCTTTAAATGATACTCTGTAGTGAGTTTCAACGGTTATACAACATATTAAAATTAGTTTTGTGAATAAAGTCATTCTGTATAAGGTTTAAGAAATGTTTCGCCTATTGATTTTGATGTAGTGCATTGTTCCATGTATATATTGTTTAGGCTACCAAGTTGTTCATGCATGATCTACAACTTCCCACTGATGGACTATTTGTGATTTGATACCCTAGATAATCCTTCCTATACGGTAAGTCAATATAACTGCAGTGGCGCTTACTCGATATTACTTTATCCTATATTCGTGGAAACTATATACTTGAACATTTTCTTCAAGCATACCGAGTATGATTCAACTATTCCGAGCTCGACTCAAGTTGAGCACCGCAAGTATAGAGGTGTTCAAACCCCAGATTGCAAGTAGAGGTGTTCGAACCCCAGATTGCAAGTAGAGGTGTTCAAATCCCAGATTGCAAGTAGAGGTGTTCGAATCCCAGATTGAAGTTATTCAACAGTCACTATTGTGATCCCTTTACAGTATCTGTTCACATTTGTGAAAGCGTGAATCATAAATCGAAAAAGGGTTGTCCATATGTTGTTTCTGTGAAAGGGGTGTGCACACATAAATCACAGATATACTTGGAGGGGAAAATAACACGATCGCGTGTAATATCATTATCTAGGTATTATTTATTGACTAATCTTGAAATTAGGAGGAACACAAGAAGAGTATATTTGTAATCAAATTGTGATCCAATAGTTGAAAGGGTGAATAGTCGTCGGGTGGGTACAGGCAGGGGGGGGGGGGAGGGGGCGGGTACGAATATTTTCCTTTGTAATATTTGATTCATTAAAGTATTTTGCCTATTAAGCATCAGATGGTACTTGTTGCATCTCGTCTTCCAAAGATCCATAGAAAACACCGGTCGAAAATCCAGAAACGTGACATACGATTATATTAATTTATGTGTATATCAGCAAATCGTAAACAGAACGTTATGTATGCATATATTCTGAGAGTGCAAAACGGTATTGGTTTAGGCCACCTTTAGTTAACTCCAGTAGCTGTGCATGATTGATGCTATACTTATTAACTATTTTCTGTGCTCGGATCAAAGTATCTTGAGACTTGACTACTGTTCAAAAACAGGTCTCATTCCTTAATTTACAAACCCATACACCCCTTCATTCGATATTGCAAACATATAAATATGTACACAAATTTTTGTGTCATTGCTTTTAATATGTTACCACTGTGGCATGAGAAATATAATTCTCACTATAGCATGCATATACAGTGAAAAAAAGAAAGAATCATGTATTAAAACGTGTGTTTTAGAAAGTACATTGACTGGTTAGGTTACTGTTCAATGTACCACGGTGCACTATTAATCCAGTCAGTCAATAGTGTAAAAATACATGACTCATTGGCATAACCTTGGCCTAGATGACATAACAGACACACGGTTTCCTTTACCCCGCAGTTACAAAGATTAAACAAAGTCAAATGGCGTTCGGAAGATATGTTGATTTCGTTTTCGGTTATCTAGAGAATTTCGATGAGCGGGGAGTCTCTGATAATAATCTGGAATAACGATAAGCGACGGATTATTTATCACATTGTCTCATGTCCAGCTTATTCTTAGATCTAATAAAAAAAAACTATCTGTGATCGAAGTTGGACTGTTTAGAGTTTACAATAAATTCCACTACATCACTTTAATGCAGACAGTGTTAATCGCCTCCATGTGTTATGGTGGGTGGCTATTGTCATTATCTATCGAGCAATGATTGTTGCAGTCAATGAGAACCGCATTGTATATGATGTCTATAGCCTTAATCCGCTGCATATGGCAGGTCATAGCTATAGAACAAGCTGTCCACGGATAAACCGATTTGTGAATTGGCGGAATATTTGACAAACAATATCTCCATTCATATTCAGTTTTTTCTCACGGGTCTTTTCCTTCACAAACTTGTTCTATTTATAATTTCAAGGATGGCCTTAATTATTTGCTTCTAAAAAGTACCTTAGTAAAATAGATCCAAACAAACATGTCACCGTTTTCAATGTATTATCTTGAAGATGAAGATCTTGAAGATGATAACTCGAAGTAGTAAGAAGCTTCTGGTTTTAATGAATATGTATGTATATGTAAATTAGATCCTCCTGCAAGCAGGAACTCGCGAAAAAGCCTCACTGGCTTATCGAAGCCGCAAGCTGACCGAAGTCAGTATTTTACATTCATATTTAACGTCCATGATTATGATTTGTATAATTGTCAACAACTCTGTAACTGGACGACATACATTAATCTGGGAGTGACTTGAACCGGGGACCTTCTGATTGAAAGGCACCGGCGTTAACCACTGAGCTAACAATCCGATAATATATCTTAAATGAATTTCTCGATCGACATTGAATATACAAATGAAATCTACGTTATCACATATGGAAGCTGACCTGATTTAGTTTCAATGTCTCCTGGACAAGGCGATATATCAGGAGAAAGCGCCAGTTCTTTCTTCGTGGTCTGCAGAAGTCTCAGCTTGGGCGCCAGCCTGTTCATTTTGGGCAACTCCGGCAAAACGTTTAGTAATCCATACAACCATCTTCAAAATGAAAAACAATCCTTTGTTTCAATAGTTTAATTTTTGATATTTCATTTGCAGTCTTTATGAATCTCTCAATTGTCCCTATTTGTTGCATGTTATATGTTTCTTCACTGAATGTTTCGGTATTTCATGTTTGCTAGTTAGTGCTATACAGAGGATGAAAGTGACGTCATTTACCTTGCATAGTTCATCGCTTTTGGCCGCATGATGGTTACTGGGTTACAGGGATAGGTGGTGTCGGTAGGTGTGGCATGGAAATGTGGAAGAGGAAATCCTAACTCACTATTTGGTTGAACGCTCGGATAGCAATATTTCTGTCGAATTTCAGTGGTAGAGTGTGTGTAACATGACACGACAATATTTTACCCTAGAAGTAAGAAATAGACCGTTAGCATGAAATTTAAGTATAAATTGGCCTATATTGGTAACCGTGTTTAGAATTGATTAAAAACATGCCGCTCGAGTTGCATCTGACCTTGACACGAGACCTATTGTGAATTTCCGTTATTTTCTCAACTAAAAGTAACTCATTACTCGAGGTTACAAAGGTTCCGACGATAAACTATTCTCTTCATGAAACTTGTGATTATTATTGGTGACGTGTACTAGTTCTCGGTGGCCTATTCTATCAGAACCTCATTTAGGTGGAACTAGAAGTTCGTTGCAGGTCCGGGTTGGAATTGCATCAGTTTATAGGTTTGTTTGGGTGTGTGTGTGTGTGTGTGTGAGGGGGGGGGGTGGCTAGAATCCCACCCTGCACTCTCTTCCGAGAGTGTAGACATTGTTGAAGACATTACTTCAGTACCAATTAAGTTTTCTTACATAATTGATGTGAACTGAGCAAGTATGACACGACATTTGTGTCGTGTTATACACAGTCTGTACATGTATCCCACATATATAGATGACCACGTATATAGATGACCTACATTCTGTTGACATATTGAACACTACGTTGTCAATATGTACGCCAAATGTTTTCCCCCTACACTATGCATCCAACTAAGGTTTTGTAAAAAGTAATATGCTGACAATTATTGACTTTTTGGCAACTAAATGAGTTAAAATGCCTTAATTTCACTTGGTTGGGGAAAAAAAAGGTTAACCAAAATCTGGTAGGATAAATACTAACTCAGTGTTGGGTAAAATCGTTGCCCTACTCTTTTTAGATAACTATAAAGCATTCTTAATCTCGAGGATATAAGATGTGTCGCAAGTAGCTTGATATCTCTTCAAAACTTTCAATGACCTTGCATGGATTTTATATATGATCCAGGCATGACATATTAAAAAGAAACTCAGAATATATCTGAGTTATGTAAGGACTTTTACATTCTGTCAGAGAGATGTTAAGACATTGGAGAATTTTAGAGCGAAAGGATGGTGCGGTGTATGTTGTGAATAAAGTGTTTCATCAGCTTTAGGCTATATAGCTCTGACTCCTGCCCTGTGAATGATTCGCTAATTACCTATGTGATATGTTGTTTAAGTTGCCAGATCAATAAATTTGATTTTTCAATCTGTGAGTTGTATTACAAAATCCGAACTGTTCATTTCTAAATGTGAGACTTAAGTAATACGGGCACCTAGCCAATTCGCCCCATAGTCAGTACAAATATTGTGTATGGTAATTGTCTTTCAAAATCCGTTGACATTTTCGAATCGCTCTCACCATTTCCAGGATATACACATTTGATTTAATTTCTTATTTAAGGCCTAAATTAGTTAACTCATAATTACAAGCCCACATATGTGATTTGAATAATGTCATGTTCCTCTTTTCAAAGAAGACAATCAAATATATCATAAATCGTCTAAGGTCACGAACCTTTGTTCAGTGTCCTTGAAACGAAGGTTGTAAAAACAAAGGAATAAAAATAACAGAAAAGTAGGCAGTCAACTTCCTTTACATCGTCAATGTGCATGATTTATAAATAAAAATACAATGAAGAAAAGACTTGTAAAATTGTCAATCTTTGATGGGACTTTCAGCTATATTCATGATTCCTTATAGAATGGCACATTTGCAACGTGCAACGATTAGAGCAAGCTAGAGATCCGAAAGACCACGTTACATCCGGATTGTAAAATAACACCAGACGTTATTCTAGATCTTAATCTGATATTAGATATATATTTACTGGGCTTATCAATATAGTATGGCGACGGTATATGATATAACCTCTAACTTGAGGAGAGGAAAATGATATTATACCTTGGTTCTTACATTACACCCTGAAGAACACCACTTAAATCGATCATCAAACGTTTCATCAATTCAGCACATCAGACATGTGACATGTAGGTCAACCAAATTGAATGTGTTATGTGCAAAGAAATGTTGAGGGGTTTTCAAGTGTATGAAGCATTATGGAAAATAAACCGTTATTTGCAATATATGAACTATATATATATATATATATATATGTGTGTGTGTGTGTGTGTTAAAATGCGTTGCTTTAACTTAAATACTCTAAATGATAAGTAATGCTAGGACTAAAGAAGACAAACAAAATTTTGAACAATTAAAAAATGGATCACAATCAGAAACGTAGTTCACATGAGTTTCTTCCTAATTATATTGTGAATAAAGTCTCATATCTTATGACTTTAACAGTTTGCAGTATAGGCCTACATCAAGAAAAAAATGTCGTTTGAAGCGTGGGGACTCTGTGCCATAATCATTTCATTGATATGCGGCAACTCCACTGGTCAACAACGTAAGTTTTCTTAGAGAAGTTACTGATCACATCTCCTAGTCATTTCCGTTTTAATAGATATAAACATTGAATTTCCTAAAAAGCATAAATGCAGGTGAATAATACCACTCTGTACCTCAGACGCCGGTACTCTGTACCTCAGACATGGATATCAATTCTCCATGGTTCAAATGGTATGTTACAGTATAATGTCATGACTCTGCTTAAAAATGTTACTACTTTCCGTAAAAAAAAACGATTGATTAATTTATCCTCATACAGTAACTTCCCAATTTTGTACATTAGCGACAAATTATTTGGTAAGTTGACATATCACAGATTAAATATATTAGCATAAAAGAAGTTAAACGATATAACAGTATGGGTCTTGTAAACTATACTGTTTCTCTTCCTCAGTCCGACTAGTTGGTGGTTCTTCAGAATCTGAGGGACGTGTCGAAGTCTTCGAAAATGGAGAGTGGGGGACAGTATGTGACGATTTATGGGATGAATCCGATGCGACTGTGGTTTGTCAACAACTAGGATATTCATCTGTGGAAACTGTTGATGCTTCTGATTCATTTCCGGTAGGTTCCGGAAGGATTTGGTTCGATGATGTGCAGTGTACAGGGAGTGAGACAACTCTACGTGATTGCACCATGAATGGTGTCGGAGTCCATAACTGTGCCCATTATGAAGATGTTGCAGTAATATGCTCCTCTGAAATTGGTACGTACCTTGAACTTGGGAGCAATTTATCAATATCTGAATATGTTTGATGAAACCGGGGGATATATTGTTTCAGTAGAGATACTGTTATAGGGTTTGCCAACAGATGAACAGCCCCAAAGTTCAACTGAACCGAATGTCTTATTTTTCTACAATCTCACATTCATACTAGAAACCCGGGTAAGACTCGTCGGCGGCAGCACACCATCGGAAGGACGCGTCGAAGTTTATCATCGTGGAGAGTGGGGTACTGTCTGTGACGATCTTTGGGACATAAATGACGGTCATGTAGTTTGTCGAGAACTTGGTTACTACGGTGCCGAGCGGGTATTACAATCAGCTGAATTTGGTCAGGGTACAGGAAAAATCTGGTATGATGACGTTGATTGCATTGGGGACGAAGCAAACTTGAGATACTGTTCTAGAGCTGTAACTGGGTCTGGGATAAATAGTTGTTCACATAGTGAAGATGCTGGAGTACAGTGTATCGTGAATGAATGTAAGTTAATATCGATTGTTCCTTTATTTTCAATTATGGTAAGTATGAATCAAACTACCAAAACTTATAGCTTCTTAAGGCATACCCAGAAATGAAAGCATGTTCATATCTGGGATTAACCTCGGTTGCAAATATTAGATGTAATAGTCCCAAGAAGATGGAGATTCCTTCCTGGTGTTATTTTACACTAGATCGGCTGGAGTAGGGGATGTAATGTACACAGTGGCGGTACTAGAGTAGGTAGTGAAGGGGTGGAGTAGAGGACAAGAGGAGAGCAAGCAAGTTAGAAACGAAAACGTACACAGGTAACATAACGGGCATAATTAGGGGGAAGGTCCACGTTCTCCCATATCCCTATGCAGTGACTAGGATTATAGAAAGGTGAGAGGATTAAAACTCCCGGCTGATTTACAAAGGAGCATAAACATTTATGTAAAGGTCAGGGTAGATTAAGGATTTCTTTTTTACAAAGGTTGGGTGTAGACCTGTGGGTTGTTGCAGTAGGTACCGACATTAGGTGGCCCGTGGTTACCCCCCCCCCCCCTTAGAAAAGAATAGATGTTTAGATGTCAAATGGTGCATTCTGGGGCTACGTGCACCTGGGACGGAGGAGTGGTCTTATTCTTCCCGACTCTCTGACACTCCCCCAACGGATGACGTAGGTGAGTCCATGCTCGTCATGTGCACATCACACCCCATAGGATGCGAAGGTGGTTTTTTTTTGTTGATATACTTTTTGCATCAAATTCACTTAATTGTGACAAAAGTTCAATATCATATCTAAGAAAACGCAACAGATCACATCGCCGAGCGTCTGTACATTTATTACAATTATTCCGGGAATTATCCCAAAGATTCCTGTTCCGGTTTTCTTCCGAATTCCATCCATAAAGATTTGTGTAGCCACTGAATGTGTAAACGAATACCTTTAGTAATCATTTTATGTTTATCTGTGTAGCATGTCTATCCTCAAATGTTCCATTGCATGAAGTCTTTATAATTCTTTGGCATTTTAGTTGCAGTAGTGCAAGATGTTCGTCTAGTTGGCGGTTCCTGTGATAGTGATGGGCGAGTTGAAGTCCTAATCGAAAATCAATGGGGATCAATATGCGATGACAACTGGGACTTAAAAGATGCTGAAGTTATCTGTCGCACACTTGGCGAAGGTAGTGCTCTACTGGCAACCACATCTGCGCTATTCGGAGAAGGATCTGGTCCTATTTGGCTGGATGAAGTAAGATGCGAAGGTACAGAAATTGATATCAATGACTGCAGCTTCGAAGCAGTTGGATCGAATGACTGTAGTCACAAAGAAGATGCGGGAGTTCTTTGCTCTGGTTTTGTTCAAAGTTAGTGAAATGCTCTTTACTATGCGCTTATAGCATCATAACTTTTGAAATATATGTTTTAACCTGTTTTCACATCAATTCTGATATTATTTTGCTGTATGAATAAAGAAACTGTTATTCACGGTGTCTTAAAGCATTGAAATATATAAGTTGCTAAACAGTATTATAATACCACGTATGTATAAAGGTAAAATGGTCCAGGTGTTCGTGGATATTGTAACGGTGAATATTCCTAAACATATTGGTCTGCAAAGTCTCCAAACGATGAATGATCAATGACATATTCGTTTTCTCCTAGACGAGGGAGACATAAGATTGGCTGGTGGGAACCAACATTCTGAGGGACGCGTTGAAATTTTTCTTAATGGTGAATGGGGAACGATCTGTGATGATTTCTGGGATATTAACGACGCATCAGTGGTCTGTACACAACTTGGATTTTCCGGGGCACAAGCCTCCTATGGTTTAGCGTATTTTGGAGAAGGGTCAGCTCCAATTTTACTGGATGATGTTAACTGTGTCGGAAATGAAAAGTCCTTGATTGACTGTAACAAGAATGATTTTGGTCATAATTGCGGCCACAGTGAAGATGCAGGGGTTGCTTGCTTGGACCACCAAAGAACCACCAACCTTACACCAACCACTATATTCATTCCCAGTAAGTATCCTTATATACCTGTATTTTCTCTCGACAAAGCTAACCAACGAAGAATCTGATTTATTAATGGATTATAAAGAAAGAGTATTTGAAGGTCACGACCTGCTTTTTCTTATTCTTTCTTACATATTTTTCTGACCTTGATTTTTCTTCAGCATACAAAGTAACGAATGTACGTCTTGTTGGGGAACACAGACATATAAATAACACAGGACGGGTTGAAGTATTTGTAAACGGACAATGGGGTACCATATGCGATGATCTTTGGGATATCAATGACGGTAACGTTATTTGCAAACAGTTGGGGTTTCGTGGCGTAGAGAACGTATTCACATCCGTTGACCGAGCAAATGAATTAACACCAATATGGTTAGACAATCTCGAATGCAATGGAGACGAAGTGTCTATCAATGATTGTCGGCAAAATGATGTAGGGGTACACGATTGTGGGCATCACGAAGATGCTGCTGTACAATGCATTCCAGAGTCGTCAGGTAACGTTTCAGAGGTTGCATTAATCACTGTTGTATTGGACCGTGAGCCTTTCATATCAATTTCAATCACATAAGTGTGTGTATAAAGGTCGGAAATCAGCGATGGAAATGACTGGAATTGTGCTTGTAAGCTTTCAGAATGGTAGATTTCGATAGAAATTGACCCGAAAGTTGTTCAGTTGGATGCTAACAACATTTGTTATGCTATAAAGATTGTTCATCGTTTCAGAATCTAGTAACAATTGGAGAAGATAAAGAAAATGACCTCTTTATGTATAGAATTCTTACCTAATATGTTGAAGCGCTTAAATGTTTCGGTAACACTACACAGCAGATCTCATTTACTTTATAACTAATTCTGGTTATTTATTTTGAGATATCGATGGATACTCTTCAAGATATCTCTACGTTATCTCTACCGCCATATTCATCATTGTAACAGTCGCTGTCATAATCCTGTTATAAATGCACTATCACCACCAACCTCTAATTTAAAAGTTGATAATAATGCGCTATTGGTTTGACATCATTGTGATTGTTGTCATTATTGCCTGCCATATCCCCAAGTTTATCACTATCGTTCTTGTATTCTTGTTTAGTTCGGTTTTCGTGTTATTTATTTAGACAAAATGCCTCGAATTGTCTTTTACTATTTTTTTTTTTGTTGTCGAATCAATACTTGAATTTGGATGGTGCCTTTTCTTATTCGAGTAACAGATTTGACAGTGCGACTCGTAAATGGAGTTGGCAACTACGAAGGGCGAGTGGAGGTGTTTGTAAACGGACAGTGGGGAACGGTGTGTGACGATCTGTGGGACATATCTGACGCGCATGTTGTCTGTAGAATGCTTGGATTTTCCGCAGCTGTAGAAGCAAGACGCAATGCTTACTTCGGGACCGGTGATGACCCCATCTGGTTAGACAACGTAGAATGTATCGGTAATGAGACGTCACTATCAGAGTGTTCATCGAACAATCTAGGTGTTCATAACTGTCAACATTCTGAAGACGCAGGAGTGGAATGTTCACAAGTTTCACAGAACGGTAGGTTTTCATTGTCATTGCCAATCCAAAAGGTGGAGGCTTATTGAAAGGTTACAAATGTAGGAACCAACTTTGGTTAGAAATGGTAATCGTCTTGTCGGTGGAATGTTTCTTTGCCAATAATGTAAGAAGAGTAAGGTGATGAAAAGATTTTATATTTGCAGCTGTATCCGATATTCGACTAGCTGGTAGTAATTCGATGAACAGTGGACGAATTGAAGTATTCATTGGTGGGAGATGGGGCACAGTTTGTGATGATTATTGGGACATATCTGAAGCTGAAGTTGTTTGCAAACATCTAGGATTCACTGGTGCCGAATCTGCGTGGGCCTCTGCGTTCTTTGGAGAAGGAATCGGGCTCATTTTGTTGGATAACGTACACTGCTTAGGGAATGAAAGTACTATAAATGATTGCATCTTTAAAGAGATAGGACACCACGACTGCACCCATAGTGAGGATGCAGGTGTTGTTTGCAGTGATGGTACAGTAGCAGGTATGTAAAGAGATTACCGAAAAAATCATTGATACAACTTTGACGTAAGTGTTCTGATCGGATAAACAGGATATTATGTAGTTTGTAATTTGTCTTCTATTCCTCTGATAACCTCGCAACTTGGCACATATAAAAATAATACCAGAAGGATCAATACAAAATTCCCATAACAACCATAGGCCTAGTCTTTATGATCTATACTTTGACACTTCCAGCTAGTGGGAGTCAACATAGGTTATTGCCCATTTTATGGCGAGGGAGTGCCAAGAAAGTAACATACAACACATTGAACATAAACTAACTTGGTAAGTGAACTTGTGGTTATCTGGCTCCCTGGTAAATTAAAGGCCTCCATAACACTCACGCAGATATAACGTTTATGTTGTGTGTATCTAAATAAAATGCAGAACACGGACCAAAAGAAAACTCAAATAGTAAATACGCGATTGCATCAGACAAATAAATAACGATTGTTTCATATCATGATGATGTCCTAATGACATTTCTACATAGTGTGTTCCTACAGTAATATAACTAATCAAGAACTGATAGGCTGTATACCTTTTCGACACCCGTGGCAATCATGTCCAGTAACCAAAAATATGGCTAAACAGGAATATTTTAGTGGAAACATTTATATGCATGCCTCAGTTACATTATTCTTGAACATGGACATATCTATACAATGTATTTTCACCGACTGTCGACATGGTGTACACAAATATTACAATACGTTCATTTCAAGAAACGTTTTGGTGTGTGGAAGAAGCTTGTATATCAGCTTACATAATCTGAATTCATGTTCATCGACAGTAGCATTACCATTACATGTTCTATAGACACGTGTCGTGTATTTCTGTATAAACCTACTTTTATGGTTATCGTGCATAAACCTTTTTGTCTTTAATTTTTGCATCAACTGGTCACTAGCTTTGATAAACAGTATTATTTATCCTAGTGTCAATCAGATTTCCTCATTCCTCAGTCTTATTAAAGGAATTTGTTTGTGAAAAATGGAATCCAGCCTTTCAATTCATAAAACTTTTTTGTCTTTCTATCGAACTAAGCCTAGTCCTGTGATGAATTTTAGTTTCTGTGATAGAGTGCTTGAAATGTTGGGCTGTCCTACTAGAAAATTCGAATCATGACTTACGTCAAGACGTGGCGTCAGTGCGGCACATTGGTCAGAATCGATCAGATCTTACTCTAAGTTTGGCCTTGAGACGATACACAGGAATGTAAACAGACTTTGCGTACTTATGTGAATACAAAATATCTCACTTTAAGCTTGGCCTTGATTCAAGAAACAGAAATGTGGACAGGCTTTGCGTACGGATATGATTCATAAAAATCTATCAAATAACATATAACGGAACAACATATTATGGGGAACACCTAGTAAGGGAATTCTGGAACGTTTTAACTCTCCAAAAGATTGCTAACTTGCAACTTCACCGGAAAATTTTCATCTAAATAGCTATTTTACTTTCAGAAATGTTAACTTTGCTCGCTACAGTGTAGCTTGCTAATGATAGCGTCCATGCAGCACCTAAATGAAGTACCGCGATGACGTCACAGGGCTCATTGTTCTCCACTATCCGCAGTATATAAGATTAAATTGGCGTTAGGGTAAAAACTTCACTTCTCCTGAATCATAGGATGAAAAATCCCTCGAACTAGGATGGAGGCGATGGAAAAGATATGCATTTGTTTTCATATACCCAATAGACTGCAACTAAAAAATTCCTTTAATTACTATATACTTGTACTTCAGGTTTGTAGGCAATATGAGAAATCTGTTTGAACTTGACCTTGTTGTGTACTTAATATGGATTATGTACGTTTTATAAGTCCGAGCAATTAATCCAACTAAACAAAACTATTAGCACCAAATGCTCTCCTTTTTACTTTTAAGTGGAATCTGAGATCCGATTAATCGGTGGAAGCAAAGAATCTGAGGGTCGAGTTGAGGTGTACGTTGATGGCGTTTGGGGTACAGTTTGTGATGACGAATGGGATATACATGATGCTGACGTTGTTTGTAGACAGTTGGGGTATTCTGGCGGAGAATCTGCTCTTGGATTTGCGTATTTTGGAGAAGGGATAACTCCGATTTTATTGGATAATGTACAGTGTAATGGCAACGAAAAGTCTCTTAATGATTGCGTCAAAAACGATATAGGCGTACATGACTGTGCCCACAGGGAAGATGCGGGAGTAATTTGCAACGAGGGTCAACAGTTAACTACCCCATCAACAGGTAGGTATTGGTAATTAATATAGCTAGGAGAAGAATGTACGGGGACTCAGTTGTCTTTCTATTCGTCGTGGATAAAATTTGTCCATATAATATAAACCTTCCAATAATGTTACGCAACATAATGAATTCCCCATTCCAGGAGCGGAGAAATGTTAAGTTATTAAGTTGAGGTGATCCTTTAGGAAATCCTTATTTAAGTTTTGATACTGAACAGGTTATCAATGACAATTTATGTGATTTAATCTTCCCAGGCACTATTTATTGAGCATTCGATTAAGTGTTCTTTCGTTGTGTCACGTCATGTAATGATAAAGAATGCTTTAATTGAAATGTGGGGTGGAGTTTGGTAGGGGTTCTTTGTTAATGTTCCTACAGTGTAATACTCTTGAATTTACTTAACATAACGTATTAATAACCGTACAAATAATGTTAGATGGATCACAAGGTAGTTCAAAGAACAATGGTAAGTCCTCTCTTGTGATATATTGGTTTAAACTAAAAAGCTCGTGAGCTCCAACATAGGTTAGGCATTTCGGAAACATTGACAAAACACCTTAAATTGCACATCTGATTGTGAAGAAGTGAGAAGGAAATAACATATAAAAACATAACATAAACTAATTTGGTTTGTGTAATTGTGGCTTTGCGACAACCTGATAAGTTAAAGTACATCCATTTTAACAGCATTGTTTCTTCAAGTGTCAATCAATTGTCATATCTCCTTAGTTATATTAATAACTACTCGTTTTTCAGTTTGTGGGCAAAATGAGATATAAATTTGAACGTGAACATATACGATTAATTTGTTCAAGTAATAATTCCAACTACTAAAACTTGTAACACCAAATGCTCTCCTTTTTACTTTTAAGTGGTATCTGAGATCCGATTAATCGGTGGAAGCAAAGAGTCCGAGGGTCGAGTTGAGGTGTTCGTTGATGGCGTTTGGGGTACAGTTTGTGATGACGTATGGGATATACATGACGCCGAAGTTGTATGTAGACAGTTGGGATATTCTGGAGGAGAATCTGCTTTTGGATCTGCGTATTTTGGAGAAGGGATAACTCCGATTTTATTGGATGATGTACAGTGTCGTGGAAACGAAAATTCTCTTAATGATTGCGTCAAAAACGATATAGGCGTACATAACTGTGCACACAGCGAAGATGCGGGAGTAGTTTGCAACGACGGTCAACAGTTAACTACTCCTTCGACCGGTAGGTATTGGTAATTAATATAGCTAGGAGAAGAATGTACGGGGACTCAGTTGTCTTTCTATTCGTCGTGGATAAAATTTGTCCATGTAATATTAACCTTCCAATAATATTACGTTACATAATGAATTCCCCATTCCAGGAGCGGAGAAATGTTAATTTATTGAGTTGAGGTGGTCATTTAGGAAATCCTTATTTAAGTTTTGATACTGAACAGGTTATCAATGACAATTAATGTAATCTAAATCTTTCCAGACACTATGTATTGAGCATTCGATTAAGTGTGCTTTCATTTGTCATGTCATGTAATGCTAAAGAATGCTTTAATTGAAATGTGGGGTGGAGTTTGGTGGGGGTTCTTTGTTAATGTTCCTTCAGTATAATACTCTTGAATTTACTTAAAATAACGTATTAATAACCGTACATAATAATGTTAGATGGATCACAAGGTAGTTCAAAGAACAATGGTAAGTCCTCTCTTGTGATATATTGGTTTAAACTAAAAAGCTCGTGAGCTTCAACATAGGTTAGGCTTATCGGAAACATTGACAAAACACCTTAATTTGCACATCTGATTGTGAAGAAGTGAGAAGGAAATAACATATAAAAACATAACATAAACTAATTTGGTTTGTGTAATTGTAGCTCTCCGACAACCTGATAAATTAAAGTCCATCCATTTTAACAGCATTGTTTTTTTCTAGTGTCAATCATTTGTCATATTTCCTTAGTTATATTAATAACTACTCGTTTTTCAGTTTGTGGGCAAAATGAGATATAAATTTGAACGCGAACTTGTACAGTACGATTAGTTTGTTCAAGTAATAATTCCAACTACTAAAACTTATAACACCAAATTCTCTCCTTTTTACTTTTAAGTGGTATCTGAGATCCGATTAGTTGCTGGAAGCAAAGAGTCTGAGGGTCGAGTTGAGGTGTTTGTTGATGGCGTTTGGGGTACAGTTTGTGATGACTACTGGGATATACATGATGCCGACGTTGTTTGTAGACAGTTGGGATATTCTGGCGGAGGATCTGCTCTTGGATTTGCGTATTTTGGAGAAGGGATAACTCCGATTTTATTGGATAATGTACAGTGTAATGGAAACGAAAAGTCTCTTAATGATTGCGTCAAAAACGATATAGGCGCACATAACTGTGCACACAGCGAAGATGCGGGAGTAGTTTGCAACGACGGTCAACAGTTAACTACTCCTTCAACAGGTAGGTATTGGTATAATTAATATAGCTAGGAGAAGAATGTACGAGGACTCAGTCGTCTTTCTATTTCTCGTGGATAAAATTTGTCCATATAATATTAGCCTTCCAATAATGTTACGTTACATAATGAATTCCCCATTCCAGGAGCGGAGAAATGTTAATTTATTCAGTTGAGGTGGTCATTTAGGAAATCCTTATTTAAGTTTTGATACTGAACAGGTTATCAATGACAATTAATGTGATCTAAATCTTTCCAGACACTATTTATTGAGCATTCGATTAAGTGTGCTTTCATTTTTCATGTCATGTAATGCTAAGAGTGCTTTAATTGAAATGTGGGGTTGAGTTTGGTGGGGGTTCTTTGTTAATGTTCCTTCAGTATAATACTCTTGAATTTACTTAAAATAACGTATTAATAATCGTACATAATAATGTTAGATGGATCACAAGGTAGTTCCAGGAACAAGTTCTCTCTCATGATATATTGGTTAACACTAAAAATCTCGTGAGCTTCAACATAGGTTAGGCATATCGCATTCCAAATATCGGAAACATTGACAAAACACCTTAATTGCACATCTGATTTAGAAGACGTGAGAAGGAAATAGCACATCGAAACATAACAAAAACTAATTTGGTTTGTGTAAATGTGGCTATCCGACAACCTGATAAATTAAAGTACATCCATTTTAACAGCATTGTTACTTCTAGTGTCAATCAATTGTCATAATTCCTTAGTTATATTAACAACAACTTGTTCTTCAGTTTTGTGGGCAAAATGAGATAAAAATTTGAACGTGAACATGTACGATTAATTTGTTCAAGTAGTTAATCCAACTACTTAAACTAGTAGCATCAAATTCTCTCCTTTTTACTTTTAAGTGGTATCTGAGATCCGATTAATCGGTGGAAGCAAAGAGTCCGAGGGTCGAGTTGAGGTGTTCGTTGACGGCGTTTGGGGTACAGTTTGTGATGACGACTGGGATATACTTGATGCCGAAGTTGTATGTAGACAGTTGGGATATTCTGGCGGAGAATCTGCTTTTAGATCTGCGTATTTTGGAGAAGGGATAACTCCGATTTTATTGGATAATGTACAGTGTAATGGAAACGAAAGTTCTCTTAATGATTGCGTCAAAAACGATATAGGCGTACATAACTGTGGACACAGCGAAGATGCGGGAGTAGTTTGCAACGACGGTCAACAGTTAACTACTCCTTCGACCGGTAGGTATTGGTAATTAATATAGCTAGGAGAAGAATGTACGGGGACTCAGTCGTCTTTCTAAACATCGTGGGTAAATGCTATTGAATAATTATGTACTTTCCATTTAGTGCAACTAAGTGTTTTACATGTATTGTTTGTGTGTGTGCTTTGGGGGAAAGATGTGTCTTGAAGAAATTAAACCAATGTAATTATGTTTATTATCGATTCACTAATGATCCAACAGGATTGACAAATTTCCGCCTATCGGGTGCACAGTTCTGGTACTTGGGTAATGTTGAAGTTTACATAGATGGACAGTGGAGCCCAGTCTGTGATCAGTCATGGGACATTAATGACGTAAAGGTTCTCTGCAGACAACTTGGTCTTGGTGAGGCGGAGAGACCAAGACGGGAATCGTATTTTGGCTACCCTCTTTCGAATGGTACTTTGAATAATTTCGAATGTACCGGTAATGAAAAAGACTTGTGGACTTGTCAGCACAGCGATGCTTATGGAAACGCATGCGGAACTGGAAACGCAGCTGGTGCAGTTTGTAAACACAGTGAACGTAAGATATAACCAAGACATTATCAATTAGGTTTTTAAAAAATGGAGCAGCTTACAGTGGCGCTTTACCAATCATTCAATTAACTTGAATGAAATAATGTTATTTTATACTACACATGGTATTACGATATTGCTTTATGTTATTTATTAATTTCGAAGATTCAATATTGATTACACTATGTTGATTATATTACGACAGTGCATAGTTATATACACATGCATCTAAGCAAAGAGAGAAAATAAGCAACGTGATATCAAATGCACACAAATATACGCAGAGCATCAAATTGTGATAAATACAACACCACTTTCGCGAATTCATTCGTGTAAATATGAATGCGTATCGACTTGTTGACAATTTCTAACAAAGAAGTTCAAGTGCAAACAAGACTGTCATATTTTTAGAAAGTTTAAGTCTGTAAAATTTCTACTTGAAAATATAATGAAACGTTTTGTTTTTAACAGCAAGTATCGACGATTTTAGACTCGTCAATGGGAATTCCCCAAATGAAGGCAGAGTAGAAATACTTGTAGAAAATGAATGGGGGACGATTTGTGATGACCTCTGGGATATGAATGATGCTGACGTTGTATGTCGTGAGCTAGGCTACATTGGTGCATCTGAAGTACATCTTTCTGGTTTCTATGGGGAAGGAGTAGGACCAATTTGGCTTGATAACGTCGAATGTGAAGGCGATGAGAACTTCTTGTCTGATTGCGACAAATTACCCATCGGAACTCACAACTGTGATCATAATGAAGACGTCGGAGTAGTATGTGAACCTGGTCTACCTGATGGTAAGTACACTTCTGTTAAAACAGATATAACCAATGACACTTTTTACCCTTTCATAGCTCATATTGATCAATATTTGATATAGTATATAATAACTACATAATAGTATGTGAAGTTGGAAATCGTGGTCGTATGTTGCTTTTGTTTTCTACTCATGGCCTTTCATCAATGGTATATATGTCCTTATCATATTACATTAAATATATGCATCTTGGGGCAATGATAATATCTCTTTTTAATTTAACTAATAGAAATAAATAGTATACGACTCGTGAATGGCAGCGATGCTAACTCTGGACGAGTTGAAGTCTTAATCAATGGTACATGGGGAACAGTCTGTGATGATCTATGGGATCTTGAAGACGCAACAGTTATATGCAGGCAGCTTGGATATCCTGGTGCAAATGAAGCCTATAGGTCATCTTTCTTCGGACAAGGATCAGATCCAATTTGGTTAGACAACGTGGAGTGTTCGGGGAAAGAAAGTCATATAAGTGAGTGCCGTTACAATTCATTCGGTGAAAACAACTGTCAACACCACGAAGATGCAGGAGTTGCATGTACACCAAATCCCGCTCAAGGTTTGCAACTCATCTTTGCTACACGATGTTTCGTTGAATTTGTCAGCACATATGTTACTGTTTGTTGCTTAAATATGCGTCAAAGTTACTTGGAGGCTAGAAGCTATTATTTGTCCATTGATGCTGATAACAATGTAGGACTTTTTGTGTTAGACCAAAGGCATCATTTTCCAATTGTCTTACGGTATCTGATAATCTAGTGCAGTTGCAAGTGTCTTTGTTTCATGTTATATTTACAGTCATTTCAGACATAAGACTCGTCAATGGAAGTACTGCAAACGTAGGTCGTGTGGAAGTCTATGTTGACGGGGAATGGGGTACAGTCTGTGATGATTCATGGGATTTTTATGACGCTGTAGTAGTTTGTCAAATGTTGGGCTACCCGACGGCTACCGGATATCGCAACAAGGCCTACTATGGAGAAGGATATGGCCAGATATTTCTAGATCAGGTCGAATGCATTGGAAACGAAGAGTCACTAAATGATTGTCCTAAGAATGATATTGGAGATACAAACTGTGGCCACGATGAAGACGCTGGTGTTGAATGTTCAACTGAAAATGTTCAGACTACATCAAGCCCATCTGTTTCAGGTGAGTGCACACATTTCTTGATTTTATTCCACTGATAGGCCGATTGCTACCAAGTATCACCATCCTGCTTTCTCCTATACAAACCAAATCTTTTCATTTTCGCTTATTGTTATATTCGCAAGGTATAACGAGCATTCGACTAGTTGGCGGTAACACGGACAGCGAGGGACGTGTGGAAGTTTTTGCTGACGGTGTATGGGGTACGGTTTGTGATGATTTCTGGGATCTGATGGATGCTAATGTTGTCTGTCGACAGCTGGGTTACTCTGGATCTAACAAGATATCCATACTAACCTATTTCGGCCAAGGAACGGATCCAATTCTCCTGGATAACGTAGATTGTATTGGAAATGAAACATCTTTGAATGATTGCGTTAAAAACGATATAGGCGAACACGACTGTGGACATCATGAAGATGTTGGAGTAGTTTGCAACGATGGTCTCCAGTTAACTACTCCTTCGACCGGTAAGCTTTATGTAGTTCATTTGTATACAGCGGCTATAATTATCAGTAACTGACAATATGAAGAAAGAACCGTTATTATTTTAGGAACCAGTTTTCGGAATGTAGCAAGTAGATGTAACAGCATAAGGCTACTGAAAAGTTCATGCAAGTGTACTTAAACCATCAAAGTGGAGAATTAACTCAAAATTAACACATTTCATATTTACAATAACCAGGTGGAATGCAATACTTGCGTCTTGAATGATTTCATGCATAACAAGTTTGCAGTATGAATCTTATAGTTAGGATTCCCGTTGTCGTCGCTAATCACTTGAATTGATTTACATATATTTTAATGTAGTCCAGGCTGGTTACGCACACTGAATCTTGAATCAAGGAGACATCACAACATGTTGTATGCCGATATATAAATTAGTTCTCCACTAGCAGTTTAGATTTCATCTTTTTGCTTTACATATGAGTCTGGGGTACTATAATTCCATAGCAATGAACTGGAATTATTTGTTAGGTTTCACGCTAAATAATAAGGAAGAGGTGTAACCTTTGAAACGTTGTAATTCGTTTCCGACACTTTTGCTCTATTGAAATCTTTCGAGAAAAATGCTCCCTAGGTCATTCCGTTTTCTAATTTAGTGGATATGAAAAAGAAAAGGGGCTATCACTACAGTATATGTTATAACTAATATTATTTGACAATTCATCATGGAGTCCTATGGTAAGGTCCTATACAAGCAGTCTTTAATGGTAAACTTTGCAACGCCTTCTTGTTTACAATTATCGGCTAAAAATGGACGAAGAACTCATCATAGAAGATGTAAAAATGTGTGGAGTTTGTCAACATTTCATAGTAAAGGAGTAAAGGATGACTCATACAGAAATCATCACCTCTAGATTGAGTAACCAGACAAACAATTTTATTGAATCTTTCTCATAACATCGAGTTCAATGACCGTCACTGTTAAGAACAAACATACACACAAAAATAACGGCGAGTTTCTATAAGTGTGTTCGTTCATTTCTTTTTTTCTTGTTCTTTTCTTGTTCTTTTTCTTACATATGTTTTGAAACAGCGACTGTTCGTTTGGAGGGTGGGAAATATGACTACTTGGGGAATGTTGAAGTTTATGCAAATGGACAATGGAGGCCTGTGTGTGATAATTTGTGGGACGTTAAAGACGCAGAAGTGGTCTGCAGACAACTGGGTTTTAGTGCCGTGGAGAGACCAAGACGAGAATCTTATTTTGGTTCTCCTCTCTCAACTGCTATTATGAACAATTTTGAATGCATCGGTGACGAAGAAAGTTTACTTGATTGTAACTACAACGATGCTGTTGAAAACATGTGTGGAAGTGAAAACACTGCTGGGGTAGTGTGTAAGCACACTGAAGGTGAGATACCAGAACAAAACGAAATTAACATCATACCATGCTTTCTCAGTCAGATCCACAATTTCTTATCTTCGTCAAAAGAAAGATAAGGTATTACTACGTTGCTACATGGTGGTACCATAAGCCACGTCCTTAGCTTTCAATGGTTAAATAAAGGAAAAGCAATATCCAGGGATTGTCGTTTACCCATTCAAACTGGCCGGTAAAAGTAGCTGATATCAATAAAGTTAACAATGGACACGTTTCTTCAACAAGGGATCATTAGAATGGAATCACGAAAGAATGTAGCCCTCAGCTCAAAATGTATGATCCCCATCATCAAAAGAATGTCATTGCTATTGTGATCATAACCTGGTGCTTCCACCTATGAGATGTATCCCACCATCTCCCCAGGGTAGCGGAAAACAATTAAATTTGAGGGAGGTTTCAAACTCTGAGGGATAGATGGTCATAGGACTTCGACTTGGGGAGAAAACTACAAATTACCGCAAACCTTCCCACAACAAATACGCTGTGTATTGAGAATGATAAAGGTCAATGGGATTAAGTAATGAATCTGTCGAAAAAAGGAAACTATTTTAATATTACAATAATGTGTAATATAAATTCATTATCAAAGTGGGCAATTGTGAGGTTATTCAACAACATATGAATGAGGACGTGCCCTCTTCGGACGCGGCCCCTCCATGTCCATGCTCGAAAGTCTGGCTGCATGATTTAATAAGTGAAGCTTTTTTTATAACTGCCGAATGATCAAATACTTTAAACGTGAATTACGTCAACATGGTCAAGAGGACATCATGTATAACATTAAGATTGAAAAAAAAAACACTTGTATCGGGACTGCACCATTTCATCGTTGGACACTGATATTTATAGGGTTCGTTTCGGTGACTAATGAATTGTAAGGATTGAATGTGAAGTTAGAACCACTTTCTCATCTTTCAAGGAGAAGGTCGTAACATAAACTGACTCGATTGAAGGTGACAATACGTCCAAGTCTAGGACATCTCGATTTCGACCCTAACCCCAGCCCGAGTCCCAAATGCATGTCCTATACCGCAGAAGAATTTAATCTAGTCAGAATCCGGACTCGATTTTCACAGTTGTGGTAGTGACACCCGATCAGAAGAACATAAAGATGGGTTAAAAGGCTCCCCTATAACATGATCTTGGATTGCTGTTCCATCAGAGTAATTTAAAAGGTTACACTGCAGCAAAATAACAACTTTGACAGTTAGTTAGAAAATCGTAGCATAGTTCTGATAGCATGTGTAACAAACAAGATTTTGTCATACAAATATTCTCGTTTCTGGAAACGTTCCAATTTTCTACTCGAAAAGATAATGAAACATTTTGTTTTCAACAGCAAGTATCGATGGCTTTAGACTCGTCAAT
The DNA here is from genome assembly GCF_037975245.1 of Apostichopus japonicus. Classification (NCBI taxonomy): domain Eukaryota; kingdom Metazoa; phylum Echinodermata; class Holothuroidea; order Aspidochirotida; family Stichopodidae; genus Apostichopus; species Apostichopus japonicus. Next base: position 5,003,623 of record NC_092562.1, read on the forward strand.
GGGAATTCCCCAAATGAAGGCAGAGTAGAAATACTTGTAGAAAATGAATGGGGGACGATTTGTGATGACCTCTGGGAAATGAATGATGCTAACGTTGTATGTCGTGAGCTAGGCTACATTGGTGCATCTGAAGTACCTCTTTATGGTTCCTATGGGGAAGGAGTAGGACCAATTTGGCTTGATGACGTCGAATGTGAAGGGAAGGAAACCTTCTTGTCTGATTGCGACAAATTACCCATCGGAACTCACAACTGTGAACATAATGAAGACGTCGGGGTAGTATGTGAACCTGGTCAACCTGATGGTAAGTACACTTCTGTTAAAACAGGTATAACCAATGACACTTTTTACTTTTTCATAGCTCATATTGATCAATATTTGATATAGTATATAATAACTACATAATAGTATGTGAAGTTGGAAATCGTGGTCGTATGTTGTTTTTGTTGTGTTTGCTTTCTGTTCATGGCCTTTCATCAATGGTATATATGTCCTTCTCCATTACATTAAATTTATGCATCTTGGGGCAATGATAATATCTCTTTTTAATTTAACTAATAGTAATAAATAGTATTCGACTCGTGAATGGCAGCGATGCTAACTCTGGACGTGTGGAAATTGCAATCAATGGTACATGGGGAACAGTCTGTGATGATCTATGGGATCTTGAAGACGCAGCAGTTATATGCAGGCAGCTTGGATATCCTGGTGCAAATGAAGCCTATGGGTCATCTTTCTTCGGGCAAGGATCAGATCCAATTTGGTTAGACAACGTGGAGTGTTCGGGAAATGAAAGCCGTCTAAGTGATTGCAGCCATAATGCTTTCGGCGAAAACAACTGTGGTCACTTACAAGATGCAGGAGTTGTATGTACAACGAACGCCACTCAAGGTTTGGCTTCAATGCTGTTACACAATGCTACTTAGAGACGAATGTAATTCTTGTAACTTCTATACAATTTCTCCTCTTCAATTTGAACTGAATTCATTCAACTTACATAACGATAACATGATCCATAAACATGATAACCGTTCATCAAACTTTTTCCAAGGCTTTTACTATAACGTAATCAATACGTAAGGAATTGATGATAAAATTCATTTAAAGAGAACATTTCATCGCATTCACTCGATTTCTTATCAGTATTAGTCATCAGAAACCATATCAAAATCGAGTCGAAGTAGACATGAAAATTTATTAGAACTGCTACACGCTGAACAATACTATGGAATTTCAGTATCGAATATCATTAACCCGTGATGGAAATTTACTTCAAAGCTGCTTCAAAAATATTTGTTTTACAATTGCATTAGATTTATGAACGATTTTACAAATCCAGAAATCTTCACTACTCTAAATGACCCGTTCAATTTGGGGAAACAGAGCAGATTTTTCAGTGATCTTACCTATCTGTTAAGAGTCAAAACTAAATACCCCAACGTCATCGCTAGAACATCTTCTCTAATTATAATTTCATAACATCCCCCTTGTATTGACAGAAATCTCAGACATAAGACTCGTGAATGGAAATACTACAAACGAAGGTCGTGTGGAAGTCTATGTTGACGGGGAATGGGGTACAGTCTGTGATGATTCATGGGATTTCTATGACGCTGTAGTAGTTTGTCAAATGTTGGGCTACCCGACGGCTACCGGATATCGTGAACAGGCCTACTATGGAGAAGGATATGGCCAGATATTTCTAGATCAGGTCGAATGCATTGGAAACGAAGAGTCACTAAATGATTGTCCTAAGAATGGTATTGGAGATACAAACTGTGGCCATGATGAAGACGCTGGTGTTGAATGTTCAACTGGAAATGTTCAGACTACATTTAGCCCATCTGTTTCAGGTGAGTGCACACTTTCTTGATTTTATTCCACTGATAGGCCGATTGCTACCATGGATCATCATTCTACTCAGAATCCATCCAAGTTACTTAGGCGATTATCACAAACATTTGACCGTAAGGTGTCAAACTGTGAAATGGAATGTCAGGTGGATGAGGGTTAGTTAATGGGCTAAAAATGTTCATGAATGATGAATATATCGAATGTCAAAACATTTGTAACAATTCAAAAATATGGAGCAGCGATGTTTCACATATAAAGCGATCATCAGTTTTCAATATATGAATCCGTTACAATCTGGTGTAAATCTTTGTATATCAATGTTCATAGATAAAAAAAATGGTTACAAACGAACCTTCCAAAAAGTTGAATATTTAGACCATCTTGGTAATTGTCACATTTTCCAGAGCCCCAATATGACCACTAAGTGGTGAATTAATCAAGATGGAACATTATTTGATACAACAGAAACTTCGTCCAATCAACGCTTAAAAATTTTCATTTTGATCCCTAAAAATCTGGCATTTTAAATATAAATGGGTTAATTTTATACATTTTAATATCTTCTTCAAAACAGATATTGACGACGTTCGTCTAGTTGGCGGAGGTCACCAGTATGAAGGTCGGGTGGAAGTATTAATACATGGACAATGGGGAACTATTTGCGATGATTTATGGGGGGTCGAGGACGCATCTGTGGTATGTCGACAACTTGGTTTTAGTGGTGTACTGGCAGTAAGAGGAAACGCTTTCTTTGGACAAGGAACAGACCGTATATGGTTAGACGACGTCTCATGCAACGGGTCAGAAGAAAGTTTAAATTCTTGTAGTCACAACGGCATTGGAGAGCACAATTGCGGCCATCGTGAGGATGCAGGTGTCGAGTGTACGATGTCAGAGCTTGAGAGTGAGTTCTACTATTATTGTTTCCTATAATAAATTATTTCTGAGCGATGAAATATATACCTAATATTACAGGTAAGATAAAAAGAGACAAAGATAGTAACCTGGGATTATGTGATATATGTTGAGTGACTAAACAAATTCTTCCAGCGACTCACTCCTTTGGACAATTTATAAAGACGGGAAGAATCATTGCAAATACAAATATTTTCCCTTTGTAAGTTTGTGTGGACAAAAAGTAACAAATGCTATCGTGGCTGTGTATTATTCCCATCATATATTGTCTTACCCTCAAGATATATAGTATAAAGTACATAATACATTGAATGCAAATGAGATTGTCAGCACAATAAGTAGTATGAAATTTAAATCAACGAAATGCGATTGGTGAGAGCCGCTAAGAGCAGTGACTCTTCATAAAATTTGAAACCTTTTGGTATTTTGGATGTCGCCGTATTATTTAATGGAGTATTGTTTATGTTTTGAATAACCTCTTTTGATCTCACATTTCTTTCTGACAGCTTCTAGTCCCACTTGCGATGCTGGTTTGTTCGCCTGTTCTGATGGGCTATGTATTGCTTCTACGTGGGTGTGTGACGGAGCTGTTGATTGTGAGGATGCTTCAGATGAAATTAATTGTGACGACGTAGGTAAGCAAGAAAGACGTAACCAGTACTGATGTGTCATAAAAATACTTTATAGACCGTAAATTACGTCATCATAATGGCCGTAGATAGTATTATAGTTTTCTCTGGGACATTATCGTCATTGCCTTTTAATACTGACGTCATTTCTGTGTTTCATTACCTTCTCTAATGATACAAGTCACTTCCAATCTTAACGTGTTAGTGATTTGGTAAGAGAAACAATGTACACTAATTGTATAGAATACAACTATATATCGATCTGTTAGTTGAAAAACATAACATCCCTTGGTATTTGATCTAACTATAACATACACCTATTGTAACCAGAGCTGCAAAAATAGGAGATAAGAAGTGAATCCGTAACTGAGTTACAAAACATTATTCCAAAAGAGTAATGATGCATTTTGGAACACTGCGGTCCATCTGACATTATATTTTGCAACTTGTACTTAGACTTTAAATAACGATCATGAACAAAGAAGCACATATAAACATAAGAGTACCAATATACCACTTTCGTCAGATTTGAAACCAACAAAAAAATGTCCAAATTAAATGAAGGGGTGAGGAGTGGGACAGTTGGGTGGTGAGAGAGATGAGAGAAAATGAGAGAAAGGGATGAGATATGGGAAGGAGAAAAACAAATGGACGTATATTGGTTTATTTTCTACTCATGAGCATTTGTTTCCAACGAACAAATGACGAGTAATGTACTTGAATCAGCTCACTGGCCAAGTTTGGTAACGATACTAATTGCTAACTTTAAAGAGAAAAGGAGAGAAAGATCAATGTTGCTGAAGGTATAAATTAAGAAATTGTCTTCAGCCATGAGTCTGCTAGAAGATTCTGCAGCTGGTCAACTTCAAAAACAGATTTGCTTATAGAGCGGACCTTTTGAATACTTTGAAAACGTTTAATAAGAGAGATTTCCCATGCAGGCATCTTCGCCCTACGGGGTGAATGTTTTGGAGTTTCTTATCGTTTAGTTTGTAAGATATATCTTTATGTCTCTTTTCAGTGACTACTTGTTCAAGTAATGAACGTCTATGTGATGACGGGCTAACTTGTATCCCACTGGCATGGTTGTGTGACGGAGCGATAGAGTGTTTTGATGGCTCTGATGAAGCTAATTGTTCCGGTGAGCTCAAACAAATTGCATTCTAAAGTAAACCATTTTTTAATTAATTGTTCATATACTAGACAGTATTGTTTGCGAAAGCATACCGCATGCTATATTATTGGACAACCATCAGTTAAATTCATCAATATAACGGTGTTAAGTTACTTCACTCCTTTCTTACCTGACTCCTGTTTATACGCACTCCTTGCTATACGAAGCTTAAGACAGTTGGTAACATTTATTTTTTGCACTGTGATATAATCGTTTACAAACAATTAACAAGGAACAAGTAACTGACATGTCTTACCTATTTATAGTACCTATTTGCATGGATGACCAGTTTACATGCACTGAAGGTAGCATATCATGTATCCCTAGACTGTGGAGGTGTGATGGTCTCAGCGAATGCGAAGATGGATCGGACGAAGATAATTGCGGTAGTTTACAAATATGACAAAATAATTACAAAAGTGGCGTTGTGCTCAAGTATAAAGTTACTTTGTATTGATATCTTATGCTCAAGTCTAACGTTCCTTCGGATTGATGCATTATGCTCAAGTCTAACGTTTCTTTCTATTGATACATTATAATCAAGAACAAAGTTACTTTTTATTGATATATGATGCTCAAGTATAAAGTTTCTTTGTATTGAAGCATTTTGCTCAAGGATAACCTTCCTTTTTTGATATATTATGCTTAAGTATAAAGTTACTTTGTATTGATATATTATGCTCAAGTATAAAGTTACTTTGTTTTGATATAATATGATCAAGTCTAAAGTCACTTTGTATTGATGTCTTATGCTCAAGTCTAACGTCCTTCGGATTGATGCATTATGCTCAAGTCTAACGTCCCTTTATATTGATACATTATGATCAAGTACAAAGTTACTTTGTATTAATCCATTATGCGCAAGTCAAACGTTCCTTCGGATTGATGCATTATGCTCAACTCTAACGTTCCTTTGTATTGACCCCAAAGAAGATCATGCTGTGTCTACTGAAATTAACAAATGTGATTTAACTTAATGTGGATCCTACATGTTATTTAACCAGTTTTATTTATGTTTTGAGTAAACCTCTCTCCGACTTTTCTTCCTAACAGCTTGCAATGATGGTATGTTCGCTTGTACCGAAGGGTCATGTATACCTGACACTTGGGTGTGTGATGGAGAGAATGATTGTAATGATGCGTCAGACGAAAATGATTGTGGCACACCAGGTAAGCAGACTTGAAGACTTAGAAAGACCAAAGCAATTAAAGAACATGTTCGCAAAATGCGGACCTCGAGACAAATTCTGGTTCTGTTTATTCCAGTATAGTAAGCTAATAAACATGTGACCCTTAAGAAGACTATTAAAAGCCCATTCATACGGATTCATGAGAATAATATCATAGAACGAAGAAAGATGTGAACATATAATCACTGACTTAGAAAACCAGAAGGTTCTCTTTGCTCAGTGTATATAGCAGACTGATTTTCCCAGCACATCCACGTTTATCCAGGAAATATAACATAAAAAGTGCATTGTTTTTCAAAATCAATATGTGAAATGCATGTATGATCGTGTGTACTTCATCTATAAGGAGGTCATTTTATTCACTCAACCAGTTGATGATCCAAAATGCTCAAGTCTAACGTTCCTTTGTATTGATGCATTATGTTCAAGTCTAACGTTCCTTTGTATTGACCCCAAAGAAGATCATGCTGTGTCTACTGAAATTAACAAATGTGATTTAACTTAATGTGGATCCTACATGTTATTTAACCAGTGTTATTTATGTTTTGAGTAAACCTCTCTCCGACTTTTCTTCCTAACAGCTTGCAATGATGGTATGTTCGCTTGTACCGATGGGTCATGTATACATGACACTTGGGTGTGTGATGGAGAGAATGATTGTAATGATGCGTCAGACGAAAATGATTGTGGCACACCAGGTAAGCAGACTTGAAGACTTAGAAAGACCAAAGCAATTAAAGAACATGTTCGCAAAATGCGGACCTCGAGACAAATTCTGGTTCTGTTTATTCCAGTATAGTAAGCTAATAAACATGTGACCCTTAAGAAGACTATTAAAAGCCCATTCATACGGATTCATGAGAATAATATTATAGAACGAAGAAAGATGTGAACATATAATCACTGACTTAGAAAACCAGAAGGTTCTCTTTGCTCAGTGTATATAGCAGACTGATTTTCCCAGCACATCCACGTTTATCCAGGAAATATAACATAAAAAGTGTATTGTTTTTCAAAATCAATATGTGAAATGCATGTATGATCGTGTGTACTTCATCTATAAGGAGGTCATTTTATTCACTCAACCAGTTGATGATCCAAAATGCTCAAGTCTAACGTTCCTTTGTATTGATGCATTATGTTCAAGTCTAACGTTCCTTTGTGTTGACCCCAAAGAAGGTCATGCTGTGTCTACTGAAGATAACACATGTGATTTAACTTAATGTGGATGCTACATATTTAGCCGGTGTATTGTATATTTGAGTAAACATCTCTCCGACTTTTCTTCCTAACAGATTTGATCCCAACTTGCAATTATGGTATGTTCGCTTGTACCGATGGGTCATGTATAAATGACAATTGGGTGTGTGATGGAGATATTGATTGTATGGATGCGTCAGACGAAAATGATTGTGGCACACCAGGTAAGCTGAATTGAAGATTTTGAAAGACCAAAGCAATTAGAGAACATGTTCGCAAAATGCGGATCTCGAGACAATTTCTAGTTCTATTTATTCCAGTATAGTAAGCTAATAACATGTGACCCTTAAGAAGACTATTAAAAGCCCATTCAAACGGATTCATGAGAATAATATTATAGAACGAAGAAAGATGTGAACATATAATCACTGACTTAGAAAACCAGAAGGTTCTCTTTGCTCAGTGTATATGGCAGACTGATTTTCCCAGCACATCCACGTTTATCCAGGAAATATAACATAAAAAGTGTATTTTTTTCAAAATCAATATGTGAAATGCATGTATGATCGTGTGTACTTCATCTATAAGGAGGTCATTTTATTCATTCAACCAGTTGATGATCCAAAATGCTCAAGTGTAACGTTCCTTTGTATTGATGCATTATGTTCAAGTCTAACGTTCCTTTGAATTAATATATTATGCTCAAGTCTAACGTTCCTTTGTATTGACCCAAAAGAAGGTCATGCTGTGTCTACTGAAGATAACAAATGTGATTTAACTTAATGTGGATGCTACATATTATTTAACCGGTGTATTGTATGTTTTGAGTAAACCTCTCTCCGACTTTTCTTCCTAACAGATTTGATCCCAACTTGCAATGATGGTATGTTCGCTTGTACCGATGGGTCATGTATTAGTGACAATTGGGTGTGTGATGGAGATATGGATTGTTATGATGCGTCAGACGAACATGATTGTGACACATTAGGTAAGCAGACTTGAAGATTTTGAAAGACCAAAGCAATTAGAGAACATGTTCGCAAAATGCGGACCTCGAGACAATTTCTAGTTCTATTTATTCCAGTATAGTAAGCTAATAACATGTGACCCTTAAGAAGACTATAAAAAGCCCATTCATACGGATTCATGAGAATAATATTATAGAACGAAGAAAGATGTGAACATATAAGCACTGACTTAGAAAACCAGAAGGTTCTCTTTGATCAGTGAATATGGCAGACTGATTCTTTCCCAACACGCCCACTTTTATCCGGGATATATAACATGAAGAGTGGAACGCATCTAAAATCATGTATACTTCATATATGATGAGTTCATTTGATTCCCTTAATTAATTGGTCTCGTTTGACAGATTATGTTAATGCGGCATTACATTCATTGAATTATACAACCTACTACTAATAATTACAAACAACTAAATGACAATAAATTATTGATTTTAATACATATTTATTATATATTTATCTTATATTTATTTTTAAACAACCAGAGGCTAACGCGATCGATGCAACTCATTAATATTTATATATGTAGCATGATGTGGTTTTTAAATACTTTATTGTTCTTTTCACGTTTTTTTTCTTTTCCTTCAACTCTTTGCAGCCACCATTTCTGGGTTAGATCCAGAGTAAGAACATTCCTCATTGAGAAGACGCCTACACAACAAAGATACATTCAGATACCTACAATAGATAGATGTAGTTAAAGCGTCCAGTGGTAGGAAATTTTGGAAAGTTTTAAACAAATTTTAGATTGTTTCATTATGAGATGTTTCCTCGACGTAACTTTTCTTGACTAACATTACATAATGTGAATTGGATTTGTTGTATCAAGGGTTGTCTAAGTGAGCAAGAAGTGTAAGTTAACTTGTTCAAATATAGTAAAAGCAATGAATGGTCTTTATTGAAGGCAAATATTCCACACTACCATGAACATTAACACTTTAATATTAATAGTCTCTTTGGATGTAAAAGGTATGGTATATAGTTTAGCATGTATTTCAAACTTTCCAGCTAAAACCTTCAAATTTAAACCTCATCATTCTGCTAAATCAGGGGTTCCCTTACTGGGGTGCATGAATCCCCAGGGGCTGCGTGAGTCCATCCCAAAGGGCTCGTGAGACGTTTCTGAAAGTCAAAACTAGAGTACTTTTTGTTGGTCTAAAATCTGATATATTTTAAAATTTAGTAATGTACAAAAGTCGTACAAACTCTTTTCGCGTTCCATACGCATATGTTGCTATAGTAGTACCTTACCGTGCATGTGATAAATAACTGAATTATGAAACAGACACAGGCTGCATGACTTTAGTGAAATTGGTGTACGCATGACATTAGATAAAGAGCTGATCTGATCTTGCAGTTTCTAAAAAAATATTTGTTCATCTCTGTTTTTCATTATAATATCACACTATGAACTTGATCTTTTACGAAGCACTGTTATGCGTATTATAATATAATAATGACTCAGATCATGTCTCGCAAAGTTTGGGGTTCATGGACAACTCTTGACATCCCAAGGGGGTTCGTGGGGGGATAAAGTTAGGGAAATACTGTGCTAAATATCTAGTTTGATTGTCAAATCTGCATACTGTTTCTCGTTAAGACATCAGTGCAATAATCTCTTTTGTCTCTTTAGCAAAGTTGCATACAAATCTTCTTTTTGTGCACATACCCATGAGCAGAAAACTAGGAAAAAGGTAATTGAGGGGTAGAGTATAAAGATGTATAAACATACTTTTCACAGACGTGAATTTTACACAAATTTCGATAAAGTTCATTCATGGTATATTCATACTCTTCATAGGTGATACAAATTCATGTGTTTTAGTCAATGGTTTGTTTTTTGTTTTTTTGTTTTGCAATTCACCCAATTTCTATTACGGACCATTTGTGTTGTGATAAAATTAAGCATTATATAAACAGACAAAGTGTAACTATATATATATATGCCTTCGTTATAATGGGAGGGTGTATGCCCATTAAGGTATGTGTGGGTATGGTCACTTAGACACAAAAGTTAAATGACAGCTAAATCAAAACGCCCTCTTTACTCAGAAGGTTATCATATGTTTTTCAATTTAAAAAATACTATGATTTACAGCCAGTTGCTTTAATGGTATATATACCAAAATGCTATTGTTGATGACAAGAAGAAATATGATAATAGGAAATGGAATAATCTGCTTAAATGTCCTTAGTTACAAAGAAATATACAGAAAATAAAGAAGAAAACTCAATCAATCCTGTTTTGACTTTTGGGATTTTTGTTTTCTTACTGCATACAAGCCAGTGTTCGTTCTTCTTCATCGTGTCTATATATTATAGAATTAATAAGTTTTCACCACTGCATTACTCTTTATTTCTTTTACATTAAAAACGACCTCGGACAATCATCTTTTCAATATATTGTCTAACTTTATGCGCTTTTATTTTCTATCAGTATCAATTGCTACTGCATGTGTTTGCGTGCAAAAACGTCTACAACTTGTATCAATCTTGTGTCCTCCCTTGTTTATGATTCCAATCAGATAGTAAATTGTTTTTGTTACAAAAAATTGTTGTAAACGAAGTAGGTTATATTATGGACAGTGAAACTTAGTTGAAGTGAATTGAGTACACATTCTTTTTGGTAACAGGCAAGGCTTTCGTTAGTTAAGTATGAATCAATAAAGGACACGCAATGTATGGCCATGACCAACACTTATTTGCGACGCAGTCGTTTTCTTTGGTCTGTGCGTCTTACCTTTAGGTTTTGTCTAAATAACGACCAGGAGTGCTATTATTTAAACAAGGAAGGTCGCTTTTTAAAGAAATATCTCGCTGAGAAGTGCCGTGCCAGTGTAAAGATTCGTGTAAAGAATTAAGTCATTCTCACAATACACAATGCAGGACACAAATAATTGCATTCTGTTATTTGTCATTATGCAGGCCACATGTGCAAATTTTATTTATATTTGATATTTAAGATGTATATCTTTGATATTAAGGAGTGGCATTCCTGCAGAAAACTATGTTACTTTCAATACGAATATGTTCATATAGTGGCGCTTACTTGTAAACACTTCCAAACAGACATATCATGTGTATTAATAGTTGCTTACTTTATGTATTACATAAAGTTCATTGAGTACGTTTTGGCTCCTAATTACCTTTACGATTTGACGAGGGAAGGGGGTGAGAAAAACAAAAACACACTTCATTACGTTAAACGTGTAAACATGAATGTTATATAATGCAAAATGAGCATGTCGTGGTACGAATTAACTTGAAGACTCGCCCCAAACCGCGTGCGGCCATCTGAAAAAGTTAACTTTCCGTGGCTTGCAAGTGACGATTTGTTCGTGTCGCTACAAAATGCAGACAGTACAGTAATGAAACGTGATACCTTGTTATATTTAGCTGGACCTGAGATGTCCATCGCCGTATTGTTGTACACTGTGCTGTAGGTATTGACCGCAGCTGTATATACTGACTGTACACTAGTGTTTAAGTACCCATGGTAGCAAACTGTTTGTGTGTATTTTCTGTGAGCGATGGTGGTGTCTAACACTTATGTTACACCTCATTCGAAACTAGGTCAGATTACCGGCATTAGACGTTTCTTTTTGCGCGAGTCTTCACACCCTTTGAGAAACTAATACGTAGCCTAATAACCTGAGGATTACCGTATGCCATAAACAAGGAGGTTTTTACCTTGCCCAGTATATTTGTGAAATCGAACAATGCCTATAGAAACCATAACCCAAACGTAATTTTTAAAAGATATCAAATCGACTTGGATGGTATCCATTATACCAGTAACTTAACTCGAGGCAAAGGAAATAAAAACTTAATCCCTCAAGGAAGTTTTCGGGTTTGCTTGTTTGACCTCCAGTGTAGTATTTACAATATAGAGACGAATCAATCGGTCTGATTATTCAACACGAACATGCTGCATGATCTCTATGGGGTCCTCTATAATTTCGTTCTGTTAGGTTTGTTGCCATCTGCATTTCAAATCAAATAAAGCATTCCACTGCATGTGCATATAGTCAACAACAGAATGGATAATCAACGAGATTTATTTATATTTTTTTATATTTTTGCAGAATGATACAATAATGCATGTGGCAATAGTCTATTGTAATAACAGCAAAAGCAAAATAATAAAGTTAATTAATACTTTTCAAAGTTGAAACGCGACAATTCCCAAAGTTTCTAAAACACTGTTAAACAAAACATGATAAAAAAAAAACCTTGAAAAAGACAACCAAATAGCTATATAGCTTAAATCTACATCCAATTTTTGATTGACTTCGCAACAATGTAGTAGTACCATCATCAGGCACGTGTGCGTGAGATCCTCAAGTACCGAGAAACAAAACAAAAACGTCAACGGAAGAATTGTGACACAAAATTACAAAAGAATGTAAACAAATTCAACGTGTTGCTTTAAGAACGAAATATTAAAAATTGTGACGGTTTGGATTACAAAAAGAGAAGTATATTAAAACAACAGTGGGACCAATTTGAAAGTAAGACAAATATGTACCGAACGTCCAGTAAATCAATTTTATCTCCAATAAATCAATATCAAGTTACTATAAGTTACTATCAAGTTAATATATAGTGGTTGAACGTATTGTAATCTTATTAGTTACAGTACAGCGATTCGTTGGAACGAATGGTCGTTACCCAAGATACAATCATATTGCACAACTGATGATTATCGAATAATGACTAGAGAGGGACGGGGCCCGGGGTGCACGAATACAATGTTATATTTTAGTATAAAATGCAAACCAAATTGCGTTCTTCTGGTTCCCCACACCCCCCCCCCCCCTCAGAATATTATACTTTAAAGTTTCGAGCTGCTTGTGCTATTACGACAGAGAATATTTTCAAGTAAACTGTTCGGGTATCTTTTCTTAATCATTTCATATATATATATATATATATATATATATATATATATATATATATATATATATATCTCCATTGTTAACTATCGATAAAATTTTCTCTGTGGAATTCCGTTGTTAACAATTGACCAGTAAAACTTTGATTTATATTGTATTCTATTACGATGTATTAGGTTTACTAGCTATTCTAAATAAACTGGTACGGAAAAATAAAGTCTTTAAACAAATATATTTTTAAACACACAGATTAAATTGCAAGGACCATCGAATATCATATCTCGGTATCATCCTGAGACACATGCAATATGATACAAACCTACTGATTGATTACAAGGGTTTTAAGAGGCTATAGTGGTATACATCATGCTACAATTTTATCAGTTTGAACAATAACGGATATGATAATGATGAGTCTGTAAACTCGGGTACACGTGCTTTATTTGACTTCATATGATGATGCATACAAAATTAATGTAATAATGGTTACAAAATAAATATTTATTTAGCTACTACAAAAAAAACGCAAATTTTAATGTCAAATCATAACAATAAAACATAAAGCATTCATAGTATCATTCTCGTTTTGTGATTGTGGGTAGAATGAATGAGTAACAATGATATTCTTCGGACAGCATATAATTCGATTTATATATATATATATATATATATTTATATATATATTTATATATATGTATGTATATATATCTATATATATATATGTATATATATATATACATATATATTTACATATATGTATATATATATATAAATGTAAATATATATATATATATATATATATATATGTTTATTTGCTATATGAGTAACTAGAACCAAATCCAATTTATCGAAAATGTTTCTAGTTTGTATAATTATGTAATTTCCATTGAATAAAACTTGGAGAACGACAAAAGTGGAAACATAACAAGGCTACAATTTAAAGACAAATGCTTGATGACGTCATTCGATTAGCTTATTCTTCATTTGTCATGTCAATTGCTTTATGTATATTTAAATGAAATCAATTGGACAACCTTGAGATCATGGCAGTTTATTGAAAATCATGCCATATTTCGAGGTACATACTTGTAGATTATACTGTTACGAATTTCGTTATGCTTTCGGTTCAGAATGACTATCAGCAAACTTGTTAACTTTATTTAAATTCTCTTGTATATCACTTTGCACGACAAAGCAGTTTATCAAGATATAAATATATAAATCCAAAGAGGGCCAATGATTGCTACTACCTTATAGGTGTACACAAATCAACCCCCTTTTTCAGATTTTCCACAGCTTTTTGTGACAAATAACAAACATAGTACCTAATGTTTTCATTAATAAAAAGAATCTCTTTCTGCTAAACAAAAGTAGAACCCTTTTTTATTTACAAACATACATTAAAAAGCGTCATTTTTTTCTTAAACAGGTAGTTTAAAAGATCGGTTTTGCTGGAATATTAAATGAAGTTCTAATTAAAGAGTATCATTGTTGTTGAAAATGTTAGAAAATATGTAATTAAAAAGGTGCCCTTTAAATTAGTTGAAAAACGTTTGAAATCACTGTGTTTTGTCACCTGAAATCAAAGTCATATATGCCGCTGACCCTTTCCCTCCTAGCCCCCCCCCCCCCTTCACCTCTGACAGATGACGCGTGTTCATTTTGGACACTCCCGTTTTCTCATGTTTGTCACAATACTGTGATTGTTACATAGTAACTATATACGGAGCAATAAACACAGACACGCAACCTTGTAAAACGATTCTTACAAGACTGATCACGTGACCTATTACGTGGCATACATAATTTCAAGGACTATTTCGTCGTATATATCAGTCGTGATTTAGTAACAATTTTCAGAAGATATCACCAACTCGACGAGAACCGGTTCAGATTCAAAACATAACCCAGACAACAGGTAAGGATAACGTACATATTTATTTAATTGCTAGATAGACTTATTTCGTTTTTTTTTGTACTGGTATATGGTAATCTATATACAAAACTAACACGTTAATATAACCTTTATCGCTTTAAATTGAGTTAATTATTAATTATTTAATAGGGTTGAGCATTGAAATATTCTATACAGATATTTCCAGATTTCAGAAACACTTATCATAGGATGAAGTATCATATACCATTATTCAAATTATGTTCAAGAAGTACGGTAATCAACTTACTCTTTAAAAGGGAGCAAACGACAAAGTAAAATCAAATAAAAACTTTGGTAAATTAATGAGGATATTAATAAACTAACGGAACTAATTACAGTGTTATTGACTTACGTTTCTTTTGTATTTTTCATTTGCATTATGTCTATAGTGTCATGCACAAAGTGAAAGAGCAAATCATAAACGCGTGTTTTTTTTAAATTATTTATTATTAATGCTAGACTCGTTTTGTTCTAGTTTATTTTCATTGCTCTAGTACCAAACATAACAGTTGTGACGACATAATGATTTGTGTGTGTTTCTCAACTCTATACTACACTGTTCATACAAAAGGGTAAAAATTCACACTTTTAGTGATCAATATTTTGAGGAATGAATCCATGATTTCATCTGCTTTTTAAAATTAAATTCGTGGACGTTTAGTGCCATTTATAATGACAATAACACCTGGTTTTAAGGCACTTTTGCACAAAGCTATTCATTGGTATGTGTGCGGCTTTCAATTTGTCTTCAATTTAGAACAAGATATTATAATGTGCCTTTGCTTCTTTTTTACTTTTAATGTTAGATAATCATTTTTTTCTTTAAGTGCACCTTCTCTGATTTATTTGGCGTGCCATACGTTTTGGCGGTAACCGTGTTCCTATATGTGTTATACAATAATTTTTTATCTTCTGCCAGAATCATCAACATCATCATGTGGCGTGAAGTAATACTGTCTGTCGTTGTCACTGTTCTAGTGTACACCGCGCAGGCGCAGGCATTCAGTAAGTGTCAAGTTACGGGAACATTTCAAAATGGAAGTCAAAGGTCAAAATCGCTGTGAACTATGAAAAGGGACAGAAAGCGATAGAGTTCAATACGTAAAGTAAATAACAGTTCAAAAATAAAAAATGCTATAACGTTACACAATAATACATAATAAAAGTAAACCTTTATCGAACTATTTTAAACTGTCGAATAAGTCACGGTACGCTGATAATATTGTTATAGTATCACAACCTAAAGAGGTAAGTAGTCGGACCATGAACTTTGATAAAATTCAATAATTTTTCTAATAGTATACTTTTATTATCCAGCATTCTCAATAGGGGAATTAATAACCGACCAATAAGCTTCCACTAATCGGGTATGCAGGTCCTTAAGGCTTTAGCATCTTACCGTCTTACCATGCACATGGTTCAATCCAGGTATACATAGTGAGATCTTGAATCTGTCTGGCATTTTGTACCAACCAATGTTTTTCTACGCGCGCGCCCCTCGCAGAAAATTAATTGGTATAACCATTGTCAAATTCTTTCTAATTTATCTGAATCGAGCACTTATTCATTGAAGGGATGTAAATACTTGAAAATACATCTATGAGGCGAATTAAAACAGTTTATTGTGTAATTTATGACAACAAATTAAAATAATAAAGGAAAGAAGAGTTGCTAATCAAAATGTTTAATGCTCAGACATGCTTCCCCTAAAAACTTGTTCTATGTCACCCGAACAGATTGATCAAAGAAGTAATATTGTATTTATTAAACATAGTTACACGACCCTATTTCGTGGAAAGACATAAAGCAATGTTTAAAAATCTAATAATATTGAGTATAGTAATACCGCTGACATTCAGGTTAACTAGAATTATATATATATATGATATTAAAGCAACATATGTCAATTTATCAGTCTGACCGTATTAAGTAATACCTAAGATTATAAAAGCTAGGATAAGTTATCATATTTCACAAGACGGTTCTTGCAATTAGCGATAGACTTGCTCGGTTACAAAATTCTTTTGCGAATCGAATAATATGGTGAAATTTTAAAATGTTGTTCATACTTAGGTTGACAGCTCTTATAGCTTTCTGACATTAAATTTACAGCTTGAGCTCAAGTATCTTTTGCGGGATTAATCTCTTTATCCAAAAATATCTTGAAATTTGAAATACAAACGTTAAATTCCAACTGGACTCACAGCTGCTTAAGCTGATATATAGTTTTAATTTCCAATTTTGACTGAATATTATCCACGTTGATATTTTAGTTCTTGTAACTTATTTATATAGACCTTCTATCTGTTTTTATATCCTTGTAATATATTTATGTAGATCTTTTATGTTTCCTTTCATAGCCTTGTACTTTATTTATATAGATCGTCTATCTGTTTTTATATCCTTGTAATATATTTATGTAGATCTTTTATGTTTCCTTTGATAGCCCTTGTAAATTATTTATATAGATCGTCTATCTGTTTTTATATCCTTGTAATATATTTATGTAGATCTTTTATGTTTCCTTTGACAGCCCTTGTAATATATTTATATAGATCGTCTATATGTTTTTATATCCTTGTAATATATTTATGTAGATCTTTTATGTTTCCTTTGATAGCCCTTGTAATTTATTTATATAGATCGTCTATATGTTTTTATATCCTTGTAATATATTTATGTAGATCTTTTATGTTTCCTTTGATAGCCCTTGTAAATTATTTATATAGATCGTCTATATGTTTTTATATCCTTGTAATATATTTATGTAGATCTTTTATGTTTCCTTTGATAGCCCTTGTAAATTATTTATATAGATCGTCTATATGTTTTTATATCCTTGTAATATATTTATGTAGATCTTTTATGTTTCCTTTGATAGCCCTTGTAAATTATTTATATAGATCGTCTATATGTTTTTATATCCTTGTAATATATTTATGTAGATCTTTTATGTTTCCTTTGATAGCCCTTGTAATTTATTTATATAGATCGTCTATATGTTTTTATATCCTTGTAATATATTTATGTAGATCTTTTATGTTTCCTTTGATAGCCTTGTAATTTATTTATATAGATCGTCTATATGTTTTTATATCCTTGTAATATATTTATGTAGATCTTTTATGTTTCCTTTGATAGCCCTTGTAAATTATTTATATAGATCGTCTATCTGTTTTTATATCCTTGTAATATATTTATGTAGATCTTTTATGTTTCCTTTGATAGCCCTTGTAAATTATTTATATAGATCGTCTATCTGTTTTTATATCCTTGTAATATATTTATGTAGATCTTTTATGTTTCCTTTGATAGCCCTTGTAAATTATTTATATAGATCGTCTATATGTTTTTATATCCTTGTAATATATTTATGTAGATCTTTTATGTTTCCTTTGATAGCCCTTGTAAATTATTTATATAGATCGTCTATCTGTTTTTATATCCTTGTAATATATTTATGTAGATCTTTTATGTTTCCTTTGATAGCCCTTGTAATTTATTTATATAGATCGTCTATCTGTTTTTATATCCTTGTAATATATTTATGTAGATCTTTTATGTTTCCTTTGATAGCCCTTGTAATTTATTTATATAGATCGTCTATATGTTTTTATATCCTTGTAATATATTTATGTAGATCTTTTATGTTTCCTTTGATAGCCCTTGTAAATTATTTATATAGATCGTCTATATGTTTTTATATCCTTGTAATATATTTATGTAGATCTTTTATGTTTCCTTTGATAGCCCTTGTAATTTATTTATATAGATCGTCTATATGTTTTTATATCCTTGTAATATATTTATGTAGATCTTTTATGTTTCCTTTGATAGCCCTTGTAATTTATTTATATAGATCGTCTATATGTTTTTATATCCTTGTAATATATTTATGTAGATCTTTTATGTTTCCTTTGATAGCCCTTGTAATTTATTTATATAGATCGTCTATATGTTTTTATATCCTTGTAATATATTTATATAGATCGTCTATATGTTTTTATATCCTTGTAATATATTTATATAGATCGTCTATATGTTTTTATATCCTTGTAATTTACTTGTATAGATCTTCATGCTTTCTTTTTATAACCTTGTAATTTATTTGTAATCGATCTTCTAGCTATTCTTTTTAAAGCCTTGTAAGTTTTTAAACATATCTTCTCCTTTCCTTTTCATATCCTTGATATTTATTCATAGAGATATTGTATCTTTCTTTTTATAGCCTTGTAATTTATTTATATAATTATTCTTTCTTTCTTTTTTATAATCTCCTATCTTTCTGTTTTTACCCTTGTATTTTTTATCATAATAGATCTTATATCTCTCGTTTTATATCCTTGTAATTTATTTTTATTTCCAGTTCTGTATGAAGAAACCACGGAAGAACCAAACTTCTTTAATGAAACATAAATCTGATGGATGAATTGACGCGCCACATTGTAGGATGGACGTCCGTGACTGGGGAAATTCTTCTCTTTAAAATATCGATTTACTTGGTGTTTCTTCTCTTTAAAATATCGATTTACTTGGTGTTTACTTTGGTAATAAGCTCTGATGTAACAATGACTAATTGTTAAGGCAAACAATGGCTCCTTTATAGTATAGATAAGATAATAAAGATATCACACATCAGTTGCTGGTTAAATCTCCTCTTATTTGTTTCTATTTGTTTAACTAAATTGTTCGGTGTTCGGTCGCGGAGACTATAGAGGCATAAACCTGCAACTGCACTAACAACATAACGATGACAGTGCAGCATGTAACGGATAACTAACTCAGCATATCTTGTTTAGTTCATATGACAGAGATATCCTTGACGAACAACTCACTCGAACAGATGTTTAAGACAAATCTTGTTCCGTTAGAGAGATAAGCCTATAAATTAAAGCTTTGTGTCATTTTGTAAATCTATAATGGCATAGCGCCACCGTAGATCTAAAACAGTTCACTTTCTCTCTATTCTCCTGTTCATATTTTTAAGGTATAGAATGTTAACAGTGTTGCCAATGTGACAAGTGTCAGCCATAGACCAAGGTTAGAGGTTCAATAGTTTAGATTCAGCATATTTGCAAAACCCAATCCCATTACAGAAAATAGACATTGTAATAGATAACACATGAACAACTGGACGTCAATGTGCTTCGATGATGTCATATCTAGACTTGGTCAAGTCTTTAATCTTGTGTGTTATCTCTCAGATGGATTACCACTTGTCTTAGTTGTTTGGGCAAGTCGGCCATGACAGTTATCTCTATCACATAGTTTAATAATGATAGGTGGGGTTGTGTCTCCTTGGCTTTGAAGGTAGGGAGGGGAGAGGGGGTGAGGAATTGGCCATGACAGTTCCCTTATCACATAGACTAATAATGATGATCTGGTGTCTATCTCCTTTAATACAATAATACCAAATAAACGCGAACAACATGAAGATTTCTCGACACGTGTGTAGTTCTGTCTGTGTAAGATACTACCGCCCAGGATCCTCCACAAATTCCGGTGTTCTCTGGCGTAAATTTCAACAGCATTCTTTAAAAACCTTGTCTGTTATATCATGTTATATTAGAACTGTTTTTTCCCCTTGGTGATGAATAGTCGCTTGGCATTTAATCCATTGTTTTAGACATGTTCTAAATCTAAGCTTCCAGAACAATGATGTTGTGATTGCCGCGTATTCCTTTCTTGACGGTACTCTCACGCCTCACAGGTGGCGGATACCTGTAACTGAAGATTTGCTCTTTGGAACTACTTGCTCATTCATACAAACAATATTATTAAGGGCCGGTGCTAAAATTCCACCGATCTCTCCTCTGCAATGTTCGATAATAATGCTCTAGTCTGAGCCTCCAAGTGCTACCTTTTACCCGCACATTTAAGGAGGAATTGGCCATATCTGAATTCTCTTTAATTGGAAGATATTCGTATCATTGTTTTAATGGTACTACGATAACATTGGAAAGAATTGAATCATCGCAAACCAGTTCGAGGTATTTGATAGTTTTTACTTGAGTAATCCAATCTGTTAGTTACAGTAGGTAGGTTATGAGGCTTGTTATTTATGTACAATTTCTACCATCAAATGTAGTTTTGATTTATGAAGAAGGAATATATATATTCTAACACCGTGGTCAATACAAACTTCTCCCGGGATACTTGGCTGTGGCGTGCGCAAAAGAGAGGGGGTCCATCCGCTATGGTTAGTCGGTGGTAAAATATTCGGTCGGGCCGGGATTTTTACATTCAGTCCATAAAGGTATATGGTATTAACAAAAATAAAAAAAATAACTTTGGCTATCCCAGCTGTAGCTCAATCGTATATAAGACCCCATGTGTGTGTGTTAACAACAAAATCTTCGGCAACATCAATCTAACATAAGATTTCAGTTATTCATTTATTCATTTATGAGATGAATTGTTCTGGGTTTGCTTTGTCCCATGAAGCAATTATCTTTTGTCATTTTGAGTCAAAGCTTCCGATTCTGTTTTCTTTTCTTCTTTGTCCTTATTGCGTCTAGCGTTTTCTTTTTCTGTGGTCGGCTTTCCATTTCATGACAAACTGGGTTTGCTTTGTGCTGTGGACGTTCTATTTGTCTGTGTTACACCCTTGCTCTTGTCTTTTGCCTTTTTCTTTTGTTTTACCTCCGACAAGTACAGGTACATTTACAGGTCGTGTAAAAACGCCCCCCCCCCCCTTCCCCCTCCCAACCGCCTCCGCCTCCTCTCCATTTCAAATATAGCATATTAATTGATGTTTCTGTGAGCTGAATAGTCAGAAATTGACAGTAAAAGTCATATAAAGCAGCAGTATTTTATTTCACGTTATTATTTCTTAATCTACATATCAACTAATGATTACTTTCTAACGCAATATAAAAAAAATTCCAGAGAAAAATGAGAGGTAAGTGTTGCGAAATATAGTATTGTATAGAATATTTGGTGGAATGGGATCGATGTGAGGTTGGGTGCATGGCGAATTCCAGTTGATTCTTTATGGGGTGGTGATATAAACTTTAACACTGATATATAGAACAGGTAAACCTTCTATCAATTTTCTTTATAACCAAACAAAGAAGTACCGTCATAATTGTTTATAACTGGCGATAAAATGCAAATGTTAACAATTATGAGCCATTGAAACAAGTCTGGCACTCTTTCCAGCTTTGTGTACCGTTTCTACTGATATAGAACCGTTTTAAATGTATTGTTTCTGCTGGAACAGTAATCCCATATTTTACTTTATTATGGTATAATAACTACTAATGTAGGCCTACATCTGTTTACAATAGCCATTGAAGAGAACATACGTATACAAAAAACGGCCAGTTACTAGGGCACCAATAATGAGAGCCAACTAAAAGAACCAGCGGCAGGGCATTGGGTTATGTTCGATTGGTGGAAGGCACATGTCAATCTTCTCGCAGCCATGTGGCGACCACCCCTGTGAAATCAATCAGATATCAGATGTAAAACGGGAACAATAAATTAATATGAAATATGTCAGTGAATTATACCTTAATTAAATAGTAGGATGACTTATTGGATGAATGGATGGATGAATAAAAGAATCACTAAACGAGTCTTTAAGGGAGGACTTGAAGGATAATGACGACATCGGAAATGACTTAAGGGATGACTTAACAGATGACTTAAGTGAGGACTTAACAGATGACTTAAGGGATGACTTAACAGATGACTAAAGTGAGGACTTAACAGTTGACTTGGGAGGGCGTTGTGGTCAAGTGGTTAAGGCAGTGGACTTGTGATCTAAGGATTACAGGTTCGAGCCCTGGCCAGATCATTGCGTAGTGTCCTTGGGCAAGGCGCTTTATCTCCATTGCCTCTCTTCACCCAGGTGTATAAATGGGGACCTGCGAGGTAACTTGTAAATATAGTTGCGTGCGCCGGTTTGTGGCTGCACCCTATGGGAAGTCCCCCGGGGGACACGTGGTTGTGGTGCACTGTGGTGCCCCAGGAGAGATTGTTTGAATTGTGCACACTTTGGTGTGTGGGTGTGACAAGTTACCAATGACCAAGGGTTAAGTTGTAAAGTCGTGTGAGGAGGCATTAGCCTCATACAAGACTGTAAACCTTCAACTTTAACTTTAACTTTAACTTTTGACTTAAGTGAGGGCTTAACAGATGACTTAAGTGAGGACTTAACAGATGACTTAAGTGAGGACTTAACAGATGACTTAAGTGAGGACTTAACAGATGACTTAAGGGATGACTTAACAGATGACTAAAGTGAGGACTTAACAGATGACTTAGGGGATGTCTTAACAGATGACTTAAGTGAGGACTTAACAGATGACTTAAGGGATGACTTAACAGATAACTAACGTGAGGACTTAACAGTTGACTTGAGGGAGGACTTAACAGATGACTTAAGGGATGACTTAACAGATGACTAAAGTGAGGACTTAACAGTTGACTTGGGAGGGCGTTGTGGTCAAGTGGTTAAGGCAGTGGACTTGTGATCTAAGGATTACAGGTTCGAGCCCTGGCCAGATCATTGCGTTGTGTCCTTGGGCAAGGCGCTTTATCTCCATTGCCTCTCTTCACCCAGGTGTATAAATGGGGACCTGCGAGGTAACTTGTAAATATAGTTGCGTGCGCCGGTTTGTGGCTGCACCCTATGGGAAGTCCCCCGGGGGACACGTGGTTGTGGTGCACTGTGGTGCCCCAGGAGAGATTGTTTGAATTGTGCACACTTTGGTGTGTGGGTGTGACAAGTTACCAATGACCAAGGGTTAAGTTGTAAAGTCGTGTGAGGAGGCATTAGCCTCATACAAGACTGTAAACCTTCAACTTTAACTTTAACTTTTGACTTTAGTGAGGACTTAACAGATGACTTAAGTGAGGACTTAACAGTTGACTTGAGGGAGGACTTAACAGATGACTTAAGAGATGAATTAACAGATGACTTAAGGGATGCCTTAACAGATGACTTAGGGGATGTCTTAACAGATGACTTAAGTGAGGACTTAACAGATGACTTAAGTGATGACTGAACAGATGACTTAAGTGAGGACTTAACAGATGACTTAAGAAATGACTGAACAGATGACTTAAGTGATGACTTAACAGTTGACTTGAGGGAGGACTTAACAGATGACTTAAGCGAGGACTTAACTAACAGATGACTTAAGGGAGGACTTGAAGGATGCTTATAATGACGACATAAGAAATGACTTCAGAGATGATTAAAATAATAATACTAGTATTATTGATAGGATGGTTTGAAGGGAT
This sequence comes from Apostichopus japonicus, assembly GCF_037975245.1. Classification (NCBI taxonomy): domain Eukaryota; kingdom Metazoa; phylum Echinodermata; class Holothuroidea; order Aspidochirotida; family Stichopodidae; genus Apostichopus; species Apostichopus japonicus. The sequence continues at coordinate 5,027,693 of NC_092562.1, forward strand.
GACTTAATAGATGATTGAAAGGGTTGCCTTAATGGGATTGCATAATGGATGTCTAAAAGAATGAGATCTATATAGTGTTAGCAAGGTAATTATTACTTCGGTCAAAAAGAAATAAATATTAAAAACACTAACCAATATGCCGTTATCACAGATATTGAGTTGTGGTTCTCCAATATCACCAATTAATGACTGTACGTGTTGATCACGTGCTTTGTTGATGATGGCAAGTTGTTCTTGGTACTCTTGCGTCGACGGTCTTTACACGGAAAAACAAAGTAATCAGGTTATTATACAGACGGAATAACCAATGTCTTATGTAGACTTACTACTATGTCGGTTTTGGCGTTCCATATACTTCATTCAGCTGTCTGTGTTTGTATACGTTAAGCAAATTCAATTGAGACAAAATGTTATGTTCGCATGTTTGAACGAGTGTTTTACAATGGCCATGGTATAGTTTTATACATAGATGATTATCATTATGACACTAAAACCACATCAAATTTATTTAATTATCCGAGAAGGTAAAAGGTAGCTGATTGAATTTTCACGGAAAGATAGTATGAGTTTGTCAGTAGGACCTACACAGTATCAAAACACATTATCGTAGAAACCACTGTTCAAAAACGAGGTATGTGAGATACCTGAATTCAATATGACGTTAGTTCAATCAACTTTAAAAAGTGGTCTGATAAAACCTACTTGATGGGATACGATTCCCCCGGATCTCGACCCAGATGGAAAAGGAAAGGTTCGTCGTTATGATCTGTCAGAGTATCCGTAGTAAAATTCTCTAAATACTGACCAGAGCAAGGATCGCCATAAATATTTTTGAACTGAGGGCGAAAGGTGATACATAAAATGCAGTTTGGGTTGTTGGTCGTTTCAGTTTGCATGTTATCGATATCATCTCTACATATTATTTACTGGGGCATGAGGTTTTATTTGTTAATTGATAAATTGTTTACAATAATGTCAACCTCACGCTCCTGGTGGATTGAACTGAATCTTGTTAAGGGGCTGTTCCAGGAATTTAAAAAAGAGGTGGCGTTGAACCTATGCCAACTTCCTTTCTTTTCGTTTTTGGTTACTCAAACATCGTTTTCCCTCTGCTTACAAGTCTTTGCGTACCGCAATTATGATTGCTAGTTCATGATTGTGTGCAAAACTATTCTGAAGTTCACGTTGGTCTGTGGCTAAGCAGTTTAAGAACATTTAAATATACCCTTTCTCCCAGTGTCCAAGTCCAGTAATGCGCCTTGTAGTCTCCAACACGCACCGCAAAGAGACCATCACCACGGTAATAAAAGATCGTGTTCTTCTTCAATGTGGCATCTTTGGGTTTATCAATTAGGAGGGGCCAAAGACTCTGTCCGTCTAACGGCCTCTCTGGGTTAGAGACCTCCGATCCAGTGATGTCAAGGATGGTGTTGAACAGATCCATAACTGTAGCAGGTTCCTTTTCAATCTATAATTTTTAATGAGATGCAAATTATATGCATGTGTTATAACGGCCTGGATATGTGTTCTCCCCAGATTCTGTACAAGTGTTACTCTCCTGTCGTTAGTCTTTATTTTTCCATAGCCGAATGATACTCTACCAATGGGTACATTGACCTGTAACTTTTTCATCTTTAATGAAATGTGCATTTGATGACTTATTTTTTAGCATCTTCCTGCGAGTATTGAACTCAGCTGCCAGTGACGTCAGCAGACCTCAATTACATTGAGTGCATAAGGGAGGACGTACTGATGGTACCCTCAATAAACCAAACACAAAGGCCGCAAATGTTCCAATTTAAGAAAGGATAATGCCATCCACTTACTGACTCACTCTCCCAATACTCCTCCTCCACCCCCCCCCCCCCTTTCAGCACCAGCTGTTCCTTCCATACAATAAATAAAGATCATCTATGAAGTGGTTGCGTTTGGGATTTTTTATTGACGTACCTGTCCTCGTTTAATGACACCTGGCCACCAAGCTATACCAGGTACCCGCATGCCTCCCTCGAAGGTGGTGATTTTGCTGCACATAAAGGGTCCTGCACTGCCAGCTGCATAACCATAAAAATTGTACAAAATTGTAAACATTTATAAGTAAATATTATTATGTTCTTTTTACCGGCACCGTACAAAAAGAAAGAAATGGGAATGCTTTGGTGAAATTTGATGATATTTTTTCGTCGTTTTTGTTTACTTTTGTGATATAATTTTATGAGAATAAATATGCAAATGTTAATTGTACTGGAGGTATGTTTTTAGAGAGGGGGGTGTTTTATAAGCTATAACGACCTTCTTATAGTTATATTTCAACATGGCAGATGGACAATGCTCATGTAGCAGTTTCTGATCTTTCTTTGTGACCATTATAATCAGATAATATAATTTTCAAATTTCATGGAGTTGGTACAACATGTCGGGATGACGCGAAAGTTCCATTTAGTGTCTACCCTTGCTTTACAGTGATGTGTTGGTAATTCGAACTTACATTCCAGACCCTGGTAACCAGCTGGGCCATTATCAGAAGAGAAAAATACAAAAGTATTTCTGTGAAGTTTTAGTTCTTTTAGTTTCGCGATTATCTGTCCTACGCCGTAGTCCAAATCTCGAACAACGTCACCGTAAAGGCCACGCTGGCTGGTACCAAGGAACTCCTTGGCGGCTCCCAGGGGTGTATGGGTCCCATCTGCTGCCCAGTAAAGGAAAAACGGCACATCTTGGTTCCTCTCGATGAATTTTATTGCGTCCTGTTGAAATGTGGTGAAGACGTTTGTTATAATATTACGATTGTTTTCTTTCATTATGATTGCCACATACATAATTAGTAATTAATTTGCGGTTTATCTATACCACTGACCCAGTCAAATATAAAAACTTAACACTTCTGCTGCTACTATAATATTACTAACACTACTAGTACTTCTAACACTACGATACTACATTAGTACTACGACTACTGTTGTTACTGTCAATACCAGTACTGCTATACTACTACTATAATTAACATCTAGTAGTAGTAGTAGAAGTAGTAGTAGTAGTAGTACTACTACTACTACTACTTCTACTACCTCCACCATCCCTACTACTACTTATACTATTACTACCACTACTACCACTTCTACTACTACCAGTACTAGTAGTACAACGACTTCTACTAGTACTACTAGTACTAGTACTACTACTACCATTCCACTGCTACTACTTATACTACCACTACCACTATACAACACACTACTACTAGTAATACTACTACTAATACTACCACTAATACTACCATCATCACTACAACCAGTATACTACACACTACTACTACTACTAGTAGTACCACTACTACTACTACTACTACCACCACAACTACTTACACTATACAACACACAACTACTAGTACTACTACTAATACTACCACTACTACTACCATTATCACTACAACCAGTATACTACACACTACTACTACTACTAGTAGTACCACTACTACTACTACTACTACTACCACAACTACTTACACTATACAACACACTACTACTAGCACTACTACTTATACTACTGATACCTATACTATCATTACCACTACTACCAGTATACTACACACTACTACTATTGCTAGTACTACTACTACTACTACTACTAACATTACCACTACTACCAGTATACTACACACTACTACTACTAGTACCACTACTACTACTACTACTACTACCACAACTACTTACACTATTACTAATACCATATCTTCCACCACTACCCCATAACCATTACGATTACTCTATTTAGCTCTGTTATATCTCTCACCTCGGTCCAAAGACGCGTCAGGTTCGATTCACCTGTTTCTAAATTCATGAAAAATTCCCTTTCGAAGTATCTCCCAACCATGTCACGATCTCTGAAGACTTCCACATTGGGTGTATTAATGTTATCGTGAGGTCCCAAGTGGTTCCCGTTGGATCCGAAAAATTCATGGAAGCCTTGATTCATTGGATGTGATTCCTCTGTATTACCAATGTGCCTGTCATTATAAGTAAGTAAAAGATAAAAACATTAAGCTATCTTATACAAAAATTAAAATGACGTCACCGCTCGCATTGACCACTAACGAAACGTCTCCTTTAAAACAAATTAGTAGTAAAAGAATATTATAAATATGGAAACATTTTGCCTGTGTGGGCTCCGTAAATATTCATTATATATTAACTAATAAACATAACTAATGTACTTTCTAAATTTTACTAAAAGAGAGGGCGGTATTGCATGCTTTTCTTACCATTTTCCAATTGCTTTGTTCCTATACCCACGTGCTGCCAGTATCTCAGCAATGGTTTCCTCTTCGGCTTTGAGTCCACCGGTGACATTTGGGAAGAAAACCGAGTTGCGACCAAAATGTGTATTTGTATAGATTCCTGTTCTAATAGGTAGTCTGCCTGTCATCAATCCAGCACGGGCTGAAAGTAAAATAAAGCCGAACTTGTACCCTGAATGAATAACCAACAATGACGTGTACAGGATATCGCTATAGGGTGGGGCGCCCCATCTATCCTTCTCCTCTTATGTTTCAAAAACATATGTGTCCCTTTTCATAAATTAAAAGATCATTGCGCATTAATGTTAATAAAAATAACGTGTTTTCATTTATATTAAGAAAAATGTTTAAAAAATGGACTATTGCTAAGAAGTTAAGAAACGTGTAATGAGAAAATGCCATTTTGTTGAAACATCTAAAAATAATGTGTATCCACCAGGTCCCGTACGGGAAAAATCTGCGCATGCGTGAGGACACCCGATACTCATGACTCGTAGTTACTCTACTAACAATGAGTATCGGCTGCTGCAGGTGGATGTATTTATTGCGACTGTGATACATTGAATCCCTTTAAATGTTATTTGTATCAGAGTTGACGACCAATGTTTACTTACACGGAGAACACATGGGGTAAGCGGAATAAAAGTCAGTAAAGAGGGCGCCCTGTTCTGCCAAACGGTCAATGTTTGGGGTCTCCTGAGCTTCATTTCCATAACATCCAGGATCACCCCACCCCATCTGGAAAAAATATTGCAAGGAAAGAAAAACGCAGAATAAAATGGAAGGGTTAATGATAATAAATAATCATACAACCATTGTGTCAGTTACACCACATGGCGAAATATACCCCTTAATTAAATCCACTTTCCCCAACCCAAGTGTGCCACACAACCCCCCCCCCCCCGCCCGGCTCTCCTCCCCACCCCCTTCACAGCTTTCCATCCTCTGACGCCACCTTGTCAACACTCAGATTGCGCCTGAATAAAAGTCCAAATCAATGATCTTAGGCCGGTCTATAAAATTCATGTCATCTAATTTAATTCATTCATTTGAGAAGCCACTACGACATTGCTTATAACATCCTTACCACTTTCTGTTGCATATTCATGTTGCTTGTTTCTGCAATATATTCACTTGTATATTGAGCTGTTATTTATTATTATTATTATCATTATGGTACGTAATATATCAGAGTGAATAAAAATTGAAAAAATATTATGACAGTCATGTTCTTACGTCATCCATGAAAAGTATTATGATATTCGGATTTCTCGATGTTTTCTTCGGGTTACCGGAAACAAGTCCGACAAACATAACCCCGAGTAGGATGAGCAATCGATATCGGTCCCGATGCATATTAAGTTATGATGATCTATGGAATCAATTCAGACGTCGAAAGCCATAAGTTAGGCCTAGTAACGTTATTATTAATGTTAATCATCGTCGCATACAAATCTATTTTTGCATTAACTAACATCGATATTGTACAATCTTACTATATAATGTTAAAATGACTATAAACAAAAAAAGTTATCAACAATGCCCTGACTTTGTAAAACTAAAAAGGATAAAATAATTTCACCATCACGGTTAAAGAATTCCTCAAATTCAGAGAAATTTTAAAGTCTAAAACTTGTTTCGGATGAATTTTGATAGGATTTTCTACGAACTTGTTTGCATGTATATATGAGGCAGCTGTATGAATAATCAAATAATTGCAAAACAACTTTGCAATTGCTTTCTCTCAAAATATCTGTCACGATGGTGCGAATATTTCTTTCCATAATCATACATATTCCGAGTCCAGACTACGGTTTGATTAAAACAACTCAATCTAAATCTTTTCGCATATTTCGTTTGGTCTCTGGTTTTAAAAAAATTCACCCATTATTAATTATAATAGGATTGAAATTGATCAAATTAATATACAAGCTGCTCCTATAGATTTTTCTTTTAAGAAACTGAAGGTTTAATTAACTAGTAATTAATAATTCCATTTGGTTCTCAGCATGTCTACATCCGGGCTCCTTTTCACACTTGGTATTAATCACATGTTTGAAGAAAAAATAAGAAAAAAAAATCAAGCTTTTGACTCCGACAATTTTTTCTTCTGAAAATTAAGTGTGACTATTCTTGGACCGAAGTAAATTTAGAAGGCATAATATTATACAATAAGCGAAACATAAATTAACTTGTTAAACCTGCTGCAACTTCAACCTATTTTAATGCAGAACCGACTCTGTGAATTGTTGTCATTTTATTTAGCTAATTTGCTGTTACGTGACTCGCGAAAACATTATGTAGGCATGGAGTTAATTAAATCTCTCAAACGCCAACCATTAATTCTAGACGTATTTTCGAGTGTGGTTTTTTTTCTTCATATTTGAATGTTGTTTAATTTTTGATCAGCATTCCGTGTTACCAGCATTCGCATTGATGTACGGTAGATACTCTTAGCGCAAGATTGTCATACACAAACGTATTTACTTAATTATTTGAAATGTTTCATACTTAATCTTCAAATAAATGTCTATAACAGAAACAAAGTCATTAGTAGTAATTAATAATTCCATTTGGTTCTCAACATTTCTACATCCGGTCTCCTTTCCACACTTGGTATTAATCACATGTTTGAAGAAAAAGAAGAAAATCAAATCAAAATTTTAACTTTGACAATTTTTCTTCTGAAAATGAAATGTGACTATATTCTCGGACCGAAGTAAATTTAGAAGGCATAAAATTATACAAGTAAGCGAAACAAAAATTAACTTGTTAAACCTGCTGCAACTTAAACCTATTATAATGCAGAACCAACTCTTTGAATTGTTGTCATTTTATTAGCTAATTTGCTGTTACGTGACTCGCGAAAACATTATGTAGGCATGGAGTTAATTAAATCTCCCATGCATACGCCAACCATTAATTCTAGACGTATTTTCGAGTTGGTTTTTTTTCTTCATATTTGAATGTTGTTTAATTTTTGATCAGCATTCCGTGTTACCAGCATTCGCATTGATATACGGTAGATATACTCTTGGCGCAAGGTTGTCATACACAAGCGTATTTACTTATTTGAAATGTTTCATACTTGAACTTCAAATAAATGTCTATTACAGAAACAAAGTCAAAGTTTTCCGAAATAAAAATTAAAAAAAAAAACTCGTCTACAGCAGCCATACTTTTACACTTAATTAAAACAGTTAGCACTTTATAAAAACAAAGGATTAATAATAGATCCAATTTAGCGATATATGAGTGATATCAAGCGTAAACAACTGCTACCAAAGTATATATAGACCGATATTTATCAATTCGATGACATTGGTGTGTATGCATTCAAGCGAGGATTAAAAACATACGACCAAATGTTGTTAAATGTTTGTTGGATGTTATAACATTCCCTTGTTTGTATATGGTTGAACAATTTTTGGTTATAAAACTTTTGAAAAGTCTGATAACAAGTTTTAAAACTCTATTTTATATCAGAAACTGCGATTTACATCTGTATGTATACTGAGAAGCTATAACTCCATCCTCGATTTAGGCTTCAACAGAGTATTCCAAAAGAGTTGTCATATATTTGAAAATGAATATCTTGACATATCAATATAGAACTATCATATAATATATATATAAAATAATAATTATACGATCTGTATATATATATAGATATATAATACTTCTTCTTGATTTCATTTTCACGTTAATATATCAACAAAGGTCCTTCAAGATGAAAGTGATTGAAGCAAATCGACTTATAACGCGACTAGATGATATGATGTCATCGTTATGTTGGGAATGCCCCTCTGGGAGCCGCAGGCATCCATTTTTTCGGGGGCTATCTCCTGTTTTTCGGGCCGTTTCGGAAGCCTTCGTATTTAGCTTGTAAGAGTAATATATACAGGTATCCATCAAACTGTGTACTGGTTAAAGTATACAGGCTTAGGTTTCTTTGGGTTTTTAGTTGTTTTTTTCTAATTTAAAGATATACGTGTATAAGTATATTTTGACTACTCTCTTTTGCCCACGGTTTGCTCCCAATACAGAAAACGGGAGCTCCCCAATACAGAAAACGGGAGCCCCCGAAAAACCGGGGCCTTCGGCTCCCCCATCGGCTCCTAGTAGAGGCTCCCGGTGGGGGGGGGGGGAATAAAGTAGCACGACATATAATACTTCAACACTAAAGTTCTTGCTAATTATCTTTAAAATGCACCAGCTGCTTTCAGTCTGATTTTTTTTTTATATCTGAGAGACAAAAATGACTCCCAACCCCCACACCTCCACCTTAACCCCCACCCCACAAGGAATTGGTGGGACGGTATAAATGATACCTGCATATAGCAACCTGCTGGACATATCGGATAATTTTTACATGTACTCATATCACGGCTATTAATACTGTCCATGTCCATATTATTCTATATCTGTAACTAAAACTTTGGATAACTCGGCAAACTGCCTCTCCCCCACCCTCCCCTCCCTCAAATGTGCTTTATTATCGTTAATACCATGTGTTGGTTAACCCCAACCATGGAGCTATATTCCCAGGTTTATAGCTCCATGCCCCAACACAGATGATTTATAGTTTATTTTTAAGACTTGAAACAACTTACCTGAAACTGATGTCCTGGCAATGGCTCTTCGCAAAGGTTGTTACTTCATCTGGCATTTGTTGTGAAGTGTTGAATTATTACTGTTTTGTTACCAGTTTTGTAGGAATTATTTCATTGTTAGCCACAATAGGTCACATCATTTGCTAGAAAGTACTAACATGAATATTCATTGAAAGAATGGTACATTCCAAACAATTGTTTATTCGGTACTCTTAAAATGAAAGTAGAATTTTGTAAGTTAAACGTTTCCAAAAAATATCATTATTATTATTATTTGTTTTTTTGTATACCCTCCATGGTCTTCTATTAAGTTTCATGTCAGTGATATGATATTATTGAGTGTTTATTCAGCCTTTCATAGTTCGAATTTAATCACTTACCATGATTACATTGGTTACGTGTTGAGAGGGTAACAAGGTGACACGCCTACTCAAATCAATAAAACCACGTATTTTGGAAAGTCCAGTAAACTGATTTTTCAGCATTTCATAATAATTATTATCTATCTGGGACTAATAAATCCTAATGACAGAAAAAAAAAACACATATGAAACGTTTTACCCGCGTTTATATATTAAAAGCACCCACCCAACTGCTTGTGTTTTATACTCGACGAGTTTCCATGCCAAGTGTATATGTTAGTGCAAGAGTTTATACACATTTTTATTTTGGAATATCCTGTGTGGTATATGTTTTACTATATAGTGATAAAGTCTTGATGTCAGGGGACTTGGGTTGCGAGTGGATCAGGTGGTTTGGTTTTCGTGGACATGGCTGGCTCTATACCTTGCTGATTTATCTGTCTATTAGTCTAGTTTAGTTTAGAAACTCAAGGATCAGGAAGCCTTACAGTAGCTTAGTTGAGCCCCTATCCGTGTAGGATCGTGGATGAACACTGGCTAATTTCAAGCCTTCTCTTTTTTCGATAAGTGTTCAGAGGATAACGAGGCAGGGGTGTGAATTCGGTCCCATGCCTGTTCACGGGACCGCCATTTTAACGTCCCCATCCGATGGACGAGAGTGTATTCTCCAGCATCTGACCACTTTCTCAAATACCGCGAGGTATATAGGCAAAGGCACCCCTATACGACCTCACTGCAGTTTGGATCCATTCTCCGTAAACACAGCGTACTGACTTTTAGCCAATTAACATCATGCGCATGCGTATATCTTCCCTTTCCGAAGAAAGTCGTGAATGATACCTCTGACGTAAGACGGTATGATCACATGTTCACAGTCACGATGCATGGTAAACGTGACAGTTTAAAGGTGGGCTGAGATTATTGTTTAAGTTGTTTAGTTTTCATGTTGAGGTTCTGTCGAGGGGATTTTTTTTTCTTTACTAAAATAGATCACGAATGTATAACATATTTTAGCTTGGTTGAAAGGTGATATTATGAATATATTGTGGTCGCGGATCAAAATGTATGTATTTACAGTCACGTGACGTCGAGATCCAGGTCAGACTCTAAAGGCCCGGTCACACTATACCGATTTTTTATCGGAATACTATCCGATTTTCCCGGAGGAATCGAAACAGCCAGTTTTTCGTTCGGGTCTTCTAGCCACAGTGATAAAGGACCTGATTTGCTATCTGTTGAGCCATTCCGATGTGGAATAGCCCTCTCTTAACTTTTGATATTGACTCCGTTCCCTTTTATCAGATAGCTATCCGATTTCTCTTCCGATTTTTATCGTTTTTCGATGTGACGTCACTTCATAATGTAGTCCGTTCCAGAACCCGTCAGATTTGGAGTAGGTATTCGAATATTCCACTGCATTCATTACATTCACTACCACAAACCTCACTCTTCGGCCTAAAATCGGAAAAAATCGGACCGTATTCCGATAAAATATCGCTGTAGTGTGACCGGGCCTTAACGATCATTTGCAGGAAATAATTATGATTTAAAAATTCGTTTTCTTCAGATGTTAACATATTCGGTTACAATTTCCTTCTACGTGGACTCATTAAAGTAAGTTGGGCGGGTCTTATTAAATTCAAGGATGTACTATTGACAACAACAAAAATAAACAGAAATTGTAACCTACACCAATAAACGAAGAGAAAGCGAGAAAATATGGATTGAAAGTTTCATTGTTAAGCACTATTACAAATCTTTGGTCACACCCTGCAATGATATAGGTACCTGGTAGGTATTTTAATTCAATACTTTAGAGAAGTCGTGCACTTAATGGCTGCACCAGCATGTAAAATATATCTTTTATTACCAGCATTTTGACTCATGAGGGAGTTATTATTACCTCGTTTTTAATGAATCATTCAACAAAGTTGTTGGTCAATTTTTATAAAGTCTACTGAGTTCATCAGATAAATATCTGCTTATCGTGAGTTATCGATTTTCTGTGTTTCGTGGGTTTTTTGTGTCTTAGTCTATTCGTTATGGATGTGCCAGATCGTTTAGTCTGCTGTGATGAGTGTAATACTTTTTAAGAAAGAAAAAAAAATCGTCCATGGACAGGTAAGAACCTGGCCACGAAGATCCAAACAACCGAACGACTGATCCGCTCTCAACCCCAGTCCCTTGCATCGGGACTATGATTGTGTGATCATCGTCAGGTGTGTATTCCTATTCCCCTCGAAAGGGAACATATACTACACATCATCATGACATGATCTTAGCCAATAGGCCGAGAAGCGAGAAGTGATGAGTGTAATATGTGGATCGAGTTTGAGGTTTCTGGGTTGGAATGTGATTTTAAAGGCATTGAAGACTCGCCCCAACCGCGTGCCGCGCTCTGAAAAAAAGTTAACTTTCCGTTGCTTGCAAGTGAAGTTTTCTGCTTGTCGCTACAAAATGCAGACAGTAATAAACGTTATATTTAGCTGGACCTGAGATGTCCATCGCTGTATAGTGTGTATACTGTGATGTGGGTATTGACCGCAGCTGTATGACTGTACACTAGTGTCTAATTACCGACGGTAGCAAGCTGTGTGCGTCTTTTCTGGGATCGATGGTAATGTCTAACAATCCTGTTACACCTCATTCGAAACTAGGTCAGATTACCGGCATGAGACATTTCTTTGTGCGCGACTGCGCGAGTCTTCACACCCTTTAATTCAGCGTCGAATGAAGATATTGTGATTGTTTGCGATAAGTGTGTGAAATTTAAGGAATTGGAGGAGTTATTGAATAGCTGTAATTGTGAATGGACTGAAGTCAGGAATAGTAGGGCTGTGAGTAGTGCAGTTGTAGAAAGGCATTTTTGCGAGGATGTTCCAACTGGTAATGGATTCGACGTGTTACCTGTGGAGGAGTTGCGTGTTGGTGATGGGAATGAAGTCTCCCAGGAGGGAAATAGTGAGTGGTTAGTAGTGGACGAAGTGCGTGGTGATTGTGATGTGATTGACGATGGAAGTGTGGTTGAAAACAGCGGTCAGTGGGGACGGGAGAAGTCAATAGGAATAATGGTATTGTGTGGGGATTCACTAGTACGGTATGTAGACCGAGAGTTCTGCAGAGAGGATAAAGCCAAAAGGGTCAGGGTATGTTTGCCAGGTTCTAAAATCCAGGATGTTAGTAAAAGGGTTAACAAAATCGTGTCAGATGAGGAGGTGGTTGTGGTCCAGGTAGGGACCATTAATGTGCAAGAGTCACTAGACATAAATCAGTCAAGCTATCACGAAGTGTTGTGTCGACTAGCATCAACTCGAACTAAAGTTGTCATCTGTAGTTTATTGCCAAGATTTGACAACAAGGTTCAGTCACATAAGATGGTAACTTTGAATGGTTTCTTGCATAGTCTGTGTTCTGACTTCGGCTTCACATTTGTTGACACGTGGACATGTTTCCAGGGTAGAAGGGATTTGTTTGCCAGGGATGTGTTGCACTTAGCTAATACTGAGGCCTCGTTGTTTGGTAGGATATGGTGAATAACTCTGTTGAACAGCTATGTTTAAACTAAATTGGGGGGGGGGCGGCGATGAGGGCAGGCATTAATTAAAGGAATATGTTTCTAGTGGAGGCGATTAAAGGCGTTTTGAAAGCAAGGAAAGTGATAGTCATAGTTTTAACATTATCAGGAGGCACGTTAAGGTACATAGTTTCAGGGATAAGCTACACTATATATGTTCATGTGAACCATATATGCTGTGAATTGTCGGAAATCAAGTGAAACGGGTGTCTTGATATAATGCAAGCATAAAAATACGGCACTAGTCAACTGATTTAAGTTAACCATTAAATGTTGCATGCATATGCCGTGAATGTCGAAATCAAGTAAAACGACTAAATATAGACAATGCCAGCATAAAAATACTGCACCCGTCAACTGATTTAAGTGAACCATTAAATTATGCGTGCATATGCCATGAATGTCGGAATTCAAGTAAAACGAGTGTCTAGACATAATGCCAGCATAAAAATACTGCACTTTTCACCTGAAGTGAACCATAAAAGGAATAAGGAAGGCAGGGGTCATATTTAAAATATATAATAAAACACCCTCATGAAATTTGTTGTACACGGTGGTACCAATCTCTTGTAAATCAAATAATCAGTTTTTTTTTCAAAAAGACACTAGTTTTGAGATATTTAGCTGTAAAAGATGACCTCGTTTGGTACAGAGCAACTTTACAACCTTATTAACTAATATTGAGAAAAGCTAAAACCCTGAAATTTGGTAAGTTGTACAAACTGTATTTTTATAATTTAAGTAAAAAACCCTCACAGTTCTCACATGGTTATGTTGTAAAAAAAATTGGCATCAAAAACCTTTCCTTACATATGCTGAATCGCAGAACTAAATAGCAACTTCAGAGCGGCACAACTTTCAAACATATAATTTACAGGAAGCATTGTAATCATTATTTTGTATTGTTTGCACCACACTGGACATTATAACCTCTCAAAGAATCAAGTATCCTGAGGCAATAGTTTAGGAGCAATTTCTCACTTAAAATTGCACATTTTCTCTCACAAAAAATACCAAAATTGATTAGTTTAAATTTCAGAAACAAAAATATCATCGCTTGGCTACTTACTGTAGAACCACAGATGATTTAGAATAGCTTTTAAACAGAGGGTCCAAATAATACAAGAAAGGCCTATAGTTTCATTTAAAGCATTCTAGGCTAGTGCTATACACATATGCAACCGTGAATGTTTTTTTCCCCGAACATTGTCATAGGCCTAGGTGATCGTTTATACTTTACAGCGGCGGGCCTATACTATAGGCTACATCTTAGTCCAAGGCCTCGGCTAAACTTTGATTTAACTCAGATTCAGGATACAGGTCTATACCTTCTTTGTGTGACAACATTTTAATAACATTTCAATAACATCAAATGAAAACGTTTTGTCAAAAACATTTTACTAACATCACTGAAAAGGCGTTTTTAGTCGTAACATATACGTTATAGTGATATTTTAAGAACGTTATTACTTCACCATGGGCTTCATTTGCCTGTTATAGATTTTAAATATATATGGTATTGGTAATATGCTAAAGTTACAAACACACCCCCAAAAACAGGTAACTCTTTATTTAGTCCTTTCTTCAATGATATATCTTTTTTTTAAATAACATTTAAATAATATTTTTACAACATCAAGCATAATGTGTAATCAAAAGATTTTGATGATGTTATAACAATGTAATGACATTCTGAACAAAATCCGCGATATTTTGATCAAATGAAAGGCTTCCCCCGGTAGCTGTGTTGAATTGAAATTGCTACATATTTTCAATTTTTTAAAGCTTTTTCAATGCCTTCCCCGAACGTTTTCAGATCATTTTAACAACATTTGTGGAAATATTTTATAAAAAATGTTAGGAAATATTTTATCAAAACGTTTTCATGTATTAATATGATATCTACAAAATGTTATATCAACGATTTACAATAACATTTTGTAATAGCATTTCTACACCATTCTCAAAATGTTATAAACACGTTCTGTGTTTGCTGGGTCAGTAGTCAGTCTTTGATCAGAGAGAGTCTCAACATGGCTTTTGTCAAAAAAGGTCTTGTCTCTCTAATATATCCTTGAGTTTATGGAAGATGTAACACTGGCACACTAAATAGGCAGAAGTCTGTAGATGTTGTGTTCCTGGATTTCCAGAAGGCCTTTGATAAAGTTCCCCACCAGTGTCTTTTACTTAGGCTGAAGAGCATGTGTGTCAATGGGAATTTACTGTCTTGGATCGAGAATTGGCTTGGTAATAGGAAACAGAGGGTGGTAATCAAAGGCTGCGCTTCTTCTTCTTGGCAGGACGTTACTATAGTGGGGTTCCACAATAGTCTGTTTTGCGTCCCTTGTTGTTTGTTGCCTATATGAATTACATTGACGGAGATATCTTGTGTACAGCTTAGAAGTTTGCTGATGACACAAAATTGTATTCTGAGGTCTCTTCCAAAAGCGATTCTGAGAAGTTTCAAACAGATTTGGATAAGGTTTTTTCCTGGTCTCAGGGATGGCAAATGCTTTTTAGTATTGAAACATGCAAGGTGATGCATATTGGTAGTAGTAACCAAAAGTATACCTACAATCTTAATGGTTTGGAGTTACATGAGGTCTTTGTTGAAAGAGACCTAGGTATCTACATTGACTCATCTCTGCAACCTTCTAAATATTGTCTTCAAGCTGCTAAAAGAGGTGTTTTATAGGTATGATCAAGAGGAACTTCAGTTTTCTGAAAGAGGACATCGTAGTTAGGCGTTATAAGCAGTTGGTTGGGCCTCATCTGGAGTATGCTGTGCAGGCTTGAAACCCATATTTTACTAAGGATAAGAAAGTACTTAAAAAGGTCGAGAGGAGGGCTACTAGGATGATTAGTTCCTTAAAGGGTGTCCCTTATTACTGTTGAATCTCACCACTCTGGAGCTTAGGAGGTTACGTGGTGACTTGATTCAGGTTTTCAAGATTGTGTATGGTTTTGACAAGTTATCCTTCACCGACTGTTTCATGTTTGCTAATAGTAGTTATACCAGAGGTCATTGTCTTAAACTCCAAAAGTCACAAAGTAGGATTAATGTTCGGCATAACTTTTTTTATAATAGGTTTGTGAACGAGTGGAACGGTTTGCCTGAGAAAGTTGTACTTGTAAGTATAGTGTGGATGGGTTTAGGAATGCTTTGGACAAGCACTTTAAGCATTGTAATCGGGTCTGAGTATTTGTGTCTTCAGTTTTTTTTCTCTCTCCTATAGGGTCCTTGATTGGGACTTGAGTGTCCCTCCTGATCCTTTTTTCCACTAAACTAAATAAACGAAAAATAAAATCGTGACTGAAACGGTTCGATCAGAAAGCTGTTTATATAGGTTTGTGACGAAATGGTTTCGAAACATTTTTCTCTCTCGATATTTTGGACATATTTGTTCATGATTTCAAATTGCATTTATCTACATAACACTACTGAGCGAATTGCTTGTCATTATGGGTCGCTTATATCGGAAATCCTTCATAAAAAATAGGAAAGAAACAGAGCAAAATACAACTTAACAAGAGCAAAAAAAAAAAAAACAGTAACGTTCGACAGATTTATTTATTTCTGATCGTGATGTCAGTTTTTATGTTTAAACTTTGTCGTAAATTTTAATTTTACATCACACCCAAAATGTAACACATATATTATCCCATAAAATTGCCATACGATTGCCAAAAACGATTGTATATTTGAGTGGAAGGGTCTAAGGGGAGGGGGTGTCCCCCTCCCCTTTGGAATTTTTTGCATTTCCAGGTGGCCTCAGATGCAATTTGGTGCAATATAGCACACTTCAACACCCACTCCATTTTGTAAATAATTTTGCATTTTCACCTGGCCTTAGATGCAATTTGGTGCTCCAAATGAGATTTTTTTCTCATTTGGATATGAAAAAGGGGTTTTCTGACTTGCGAAGCGGGGGGGTGGGGCGGAATAATACTTCCGCCCCTCCATATTTTTCGCTGGGGGGCTGGCGCCCCCCCCCAGCCCCCCGGTTCCTATACGCCCTTGACTCAGGTCACACATAATAACATGACACACAATGTATAACAGGAAACACATCGTAAGGGAATCTTTTCCACTATTATAACTCATTTACAGTTTCTTATTCCCTGCACTCATGCCATGCATGCAATTATGTAATCATTGTTACAAAAATGACACATACTTCCAATATCTTCGCATCAACTTAAGAACTGATTATGAACGATATGACAGTGTGAATACTACACAATTATTAATTAGCATAAACATGGTGATGATAACAAAACATAAACTGTTTTACAAGCGTCCAACATCTTAACGTGTGCGGATGTCTCAATGGAATATAGTATACATAGTCACCCGTCACCGCGAGGAAGGCTTCCAAATTGATTGGAAAAAAATTGTCTGTAAAATAAGTACAAGAAAAATCATTGCCAATACCAGGGGGAATATAGAGCAGTATATATAATTGAATAATTAAGTAAATTTCACTTTCTTTCAGAGTACCATTCAATAACCAGATAAAAACGTAGCATTCGACTAGACAAAACCGGAAGTTCCAGCCAGCAGGTCTACCCAAATTTAACCTAGTTCCTTAACATCGTCCAAACTGCAAAGTTAGGTTCGTTATTGTACAAGACAACCTGGCTGATCACGACAAAAAAATAGTTCTTTCTAAAACCCAACCTCGAAAATCAAGTCACAACACCTTTTGATTTGGATTTGCAATGGGGGCCCTCTCCGCCGGGTGTTAGTATTATATACAAGTAAGTGTCTTTGTAACTGAGGAAGGAGGTCCGAAAATGTGTGTACAAATCATTTAATATTTTACTCTGTTGAAATTTATCAGTATTTTTGGTTTGTATAATTTTTTTTTGGACCAAATTAATATGCTCGTATACATCAACAAGTACAAAGTGTAAAATTATCCCGAGAGGAGGTAAGTGAATACCGCACAACTGACTGTGGATGGAAAAGAGCAAATACACACACACAGTAATACACACACATGTTTGTGTTTCGTTCAGACCGAGGACCCCATTGTATTTTCCATTGTTCAAATCCACGTACCCTAACTTTAGCAATACCCTATACAATAGAATTCTTCCGAGGACGTGGTGATTCTTTAGAAATCACAACCGAGGACCTGAAATTCTTTTGTTCAAGTCCTCGGTCAGATAGCAAAACAAACGCACACATACATACACAAAATGCCAAATTTCTTTTGAAAACCGCCTTTCCTGTCGCTTTCTGGATTGTATGGAGAAAAAAACTGGGTCGTGATCCCTATTTTTATCAAAGTATGCAAAGTATAGCATGGCTTCTCACTTGGCGCCTCCAGCAATGAATTGGCTTTATTAGGATGGCTCAGTTGGTAGAGCATTGCATGAGCTCGTAATCCAGAGATCGCTGGTTCGATTCCCGCTTTAGTCTCGACATACTTATATTTCTTTTCAACAATAATTGAGGTAGTCAGAATGTTCCGTAAAGTCATTTTTGTAAACTGTTACCATTTTTAATTTGTGTTAAAATGTGGGCCTTATTACTTTGATGAGACTTACCTGCATGCGTGCTTCTTTGAAACCGCCGACCATCTAGTAAGGCAAATTGGTACCGTACACACTGCGAAGAAAAGTCACAAAATAATGTAAAATGGATGAAAAGCGATTAGAATATAAGGAAACTGAACTTGCAGCAAAGAGGTCTGATGTCATATAGTTTTGCACACTGACAAATTCTGTTTTTTATATGAGGGGTTTTCCTTATTACGTACATCCAAGTTTCGTTTTGTAAAGTGAAAATACATCAAAGCAGCATTTTGCGTTTGGTCGCCTTTTTTCTATTTTTTTGGCATGTCCATCGAGTTTTTCACATATATCAATCACAAAATAGCAAACTAAGATATCAGCAAAGTTTTTCCCTGCCAACATCGTTAATTGGGCGAGTAATTAAGGATATTTGCAGAGAATGAGAAAAGTATCCACGACAAAATTCCACATTTAAAATTAATCGCATACTGTACCCCAAACCCGCTTTGAATTCAACCAATCAGAGATGCAGGTTTAGTTATGAGCCGTTGCTAAAAATAGATTCGAGACTTTGCGTTGGCACAACTCGGGAGTTGTTATGAAACTCCCTGGTACAACTGCCATATAGACTGTACACAAATCAAGTTTGGTGTTGGATTACGTATTAGTCAATGACGTTCGTAGTGTTTAAATATTCATATTATGGGCGAGGTTAATTGGGATCCCAACGGAAAATATCTTGGAGAAAAACAAAGTTGAAAGTTGCAAATTTTTCGACTTTTATGCCACCATTTGAAGTAAGATTTAAATAGATAAGCTAGTTATGTATGTCGTTATGGCATAGTGGAGTCAGTGAGGTTGAGAAATATCATAGAAAAGGACGCAAAATGCTGCTTTAATTAAAACTTATGACAAACTCTACTGTAAAGTGGGATATTGACATATATGCTTTATTAACCCTAAACCAACAGTTGGAATCATAACAACAACAACAAAAGAAACAAAAAAGAAACAAAAATAAGACGCCACAATGAATAAATCGTCTTGAAGTTCGCTCCCTTTGTATTGTGCAGTCTGGGACATTTCTCGTCACGTGATACCTAGGGATTGAGGCAAATGTTTTAATGCATACAAATGGATTAAAATAAGTTAACACGTATATAGATATTACTTACCCAGGTTCGTAGTTACAAACAAGGTACAAGTACCCATCACACGTTGCCGTACCACAGCCCATCGCATATGTCTTTTTCCAAACCAGCTTTGACATTTCGAAGGAAAGAGATAAAGAAACAAATTGAAATTATTATTATTATTATTGCACTTTGTGCTTTACCTAAGGGATGTATATAAGTGACATTATTAGAATAGTTAGAATGATAATTGGAATCCTCGAGAAAGTTAATCAAATCTTACGACGTCATTTTGACTGAAGAAGAACGATGGATTCGTCTCATGAAATGACATTATAACTCATGTATTATTAATGTAATAGCAATGATCAACTGATGAACAGTCCGTAAATAGCTGGTGTCACGCCTCCTTCTGTCATCGTTCCACGATTGGCTGTGAACTATAGGAACATTGACGGCACCATATATTTGTAGGGGCCGCCCCTCCGACTAGAAAGAAATTGCTAGACTATAAGTCAGATATTCGCCGACCGACGTCAAAATCACTGCAGTTGACTGTTTTGTGACTATAATGTGTAGCTACACTTCTTATAGGTTACTTTTACTATTGTGTAGGCCCCTATTTGATATATTTACCTGCTTGTAATGCCCACATTCTTTACCATCCTCGCAAGTGTTGTCGGGATAAGTATAGTAGTCTTTTTCGTTGGCCCAAAGTTGTACAAGGCCCTCTACAGTTGACGAAGTTCCCCATGCGATGTTTTCTCCCAGGTTTTTCACGATATCCGTCGTCAGTTTACGCTGTACATTTCTGTCTGAATTGTGGCTGAATGAACAGCCATTGGCCCACGCTTGCGCAATGTCTGCAATGGAATCCTTCCATTCCTGAAATAGAAAAAAAAAACAGAGATATTATAGAATTGACAAAACAATTGGATAAACGAGTGAACATAATTAGGCCGACACATGCACTGAGGAACTGACAACATCAATATAGTTTAACCTTCAATGAGGCATGCATATACACATTCGTATACACACATACACACACACGCATATATATATATATATATATATATATATATATATATATATATATATATATATATATATATATATATATATATATATATATATATAAATATATATATATATATATATATATATATATATATATACATAACCACACACACACGTATACATATAAAAACGTACCAATCAATATCATTCTGCATAATCTAATGCATTCTATGTAATTGGTCAAGCTATGAATAAACATAATTGCATGATGTTCAAACCATGAGTGAACATATAACTCTATGATCATGGTAAAGTCATGAATAAATGTGTGATATCATGAATAAAAATAATTCTATGTTGGTCAGAATGTGAATAAACATATAACTTCCATGCATGGTCAAATCATGAATAAACATAATTCCATGATATGTCATAATATGAATAAACATACAACTACGTCGTCAGCACCGAAGCCAACTTCATCCCGAACTTCCTGTGTTTTCGTCAATATGGTTTGCTTGTCGTCATCAGATATGCCGTTTACAGCCGTGTTAATCTGCAAAAACACCGCTACCAACATGAGAAGTTTAAAAGATCTCAAAACGCCCAACATCTGAAATCAAAGTTATAAAGAAAATAGAAAGACCATCAGTTCGTGAACTATTACGTGTGCTTAGTAGAGATTTCACCGAAATCTCTAGAAGAATGGCCGACAACACTTTACAAAGCATTCAGCCTTTTATCTCGAAATTTCCACACATTTATCCAAAGCTTTGGACTATTTTCTCCTATATTTATCTTCCTCTCGGAATGTCGACTATTCTATCTTGAAATTTTAAATACCATCAGTTTGGGTTCGTTCAATGCATTTTCTGTTTCGAGTATTCTCTCGATTTTTAATTTTTATATATATTTTTTTATACTATTTAATCCTCAAAATTTCGATTTGAAGGGTGGAAATTTGGAAGTGGAACTTTTTTTCTCAAATGTTTTGATATAATTTGTTTTACTAAATTCCGAATTGTTAATACTAAGAGTGAAATTTTTAATCCCATTATTTCAATCCTAAAGGTTGCTATGTACTCTTGAAATTTACGCCTTGTGTTCTCTTAATAACAAGTTCTTCAATTTATTTCGAAAAGTTGGACTCTTGTCTCGAAATTATGACATATTATTCCGTAATTTCGATTATTCTTGTTAATATTTAATGTCCTACAACACTCCCCAGCATTCAGCCTTTTATCTCGAAATTCGACACATTTATCCATAGTTTTGGACTATTTTTTTTTCCTATATTTATCTTCCTCTCGGAATTTCGACTATTCTTCCTTGAAATTTTAAATACCATCAATTTGGGTTCGTGCAAATCATTTTCTGATACGAGTCTTCTCTCAATTTTTTTGTTTTAATATTTCCTCAAAATTTCGTTTTTTTAATACTTAGAGTTTAACTTTGTTATCCCATTGTTTCAATCCCAAACGTTCGGAATATATGCTCTTGAAATTAAGCTTTGTGTTCTCTCAAGAACAAGTTCTTCAAGTTATTTCCGAAAATTTGGACTCTTGTCTCAAAATTACAAATTTAACAAATTATTTCGTAATTTCGATTTGTTTCTCGAAGTTTTGACTATTGGTATTAAAATTTTACTTTTCATTTCAAAAGCTCTATTATTTTTACCCCGAATTTCTATTATGTTACATCGAAGTGTTCTACTTTTACCTCACAGACTCGACTTTTCATCGCAAAAGTTCAACCATGTATCTCAACATTATCGACTTTGAGTGAAATTCGACTTTAAATTTCGACGTAACATGTCGACATTTCGAGATTATGTTTTGTGACGGATTATAATAAGGTTTGTTTGAAATGAACACACAATGTAAATATGTAGAGCTTGATCAGTCTGTATACTGTGAATAAGAGAAATTCGTAAATCAGTATAAACTGAAGTGTGTAATAACACCGTTTAACACATGTTAGACCTGTCAGCATATGCTACTGTGCACGGAAGAATTAATAACAGACGAATTCATTACTCAAAGGCTGTCTTAACTAGCAGGGGCGTATCCAGGATTTTCCAATAGGGGGGGGGGCGCCAGGCATGAATGATCGCCGTCCTGGGGGATGGGTCTAAGGGGAGGGGTGTACAATTTTTGCTTTAAAAGAAGGGCTGAAATGCAAAATGGTGTCATATGCATGGGCGGCGATCCGTACTTCCGAGTAAGGGGGGGGGGATATGACCTTGTTGACTATCTAAGCGTAGCGCCACCATGAGTTGGCGCGAAGCGTACGAGAAAATTTTGGGATTAACAAACCCTCTAGATGGCCGGAAACGGCACTTCCCGAGGTTTCCAAGCGGCATATACCCAACTTTAAAATAGGGATGTCATGTCCGAAATATCTCATAATCAGGATCCAAAATACTTTTTTTTTAATTTCGGGTGTTATTTTGGGAAAATTGCCCCTGTCAATCTTGTTTCAGGCGCAACGTTAGAATGTTCGAGAGCTCTGTTATATTATTCGATGAAGAAAATGGCCTCATGCAGGCTATTATAGGCCTATACACATGCAATACACAATTACACATAGTTACATTCCTAGGTACCGATTGCTAGGGCATCCAGGTGAAACGTGTATTAAGCATTACCCTGGTTACATGAGATTCTCAGCTGTTCGAGGGAACATGTACGTGTGTAGGCCTACTATAGGGCCTATATGAATACTATGAGGATGCATATATGTACTATATCAATACCGTGGGCGCAATAATACATTTTGTTGTTATAGGGCCAATGAAGCCTACAGTCAACTATTTTTGCTTTATAAAGACGCTTTATTTGAAAAGATCGCACTGCGTTTATGGTAGGCGAGAAATGAAGCTAAAAAAGAGCCGTACATTAACGAAGATGCATAAATGTAGGCATGAAAATATTCTTATCCCTGGCATTTGGTGGGGGGGGGATATGGTGCATTACATCCCCTCCACCCATTTTCATGGGGGGATATATCCCCCCTCCACCCAGGATCGCCGCCCATGGCCATATGTGATCCATATTTCGACCTTAATAATAAGCAACATTTCCAGTAAATATGGACACAAAATGCACAATTTAGTATGGCTGGCATGTCATTTAGTGTTTATAGTGATAATACAAACACAATTACCATCTATGTTTCTAAAACTATTATGCTGCCGAACTTCGCCAGAACCTTTGTTTGGCAAACAAAAAATAAAGCATACGGGAGGGGGGGGGGGGGGTTGAGCGATCACCGACATCTCACATAAAGGTCGTCATCAATTTTTTTTTTTTTTTTTTTGCTAAACTTTTTTTTTTCTTGGTGACGGCCAATAGGGGGGGCGCGCGCCTGTTGCGCCCCCCCCCTGGATACGCCCCTGACTAGGCTAATGACTTATGAGTAGAAATAACTGTCCCTTTATTTGACTAGTATAAGTACACCTTGTAAAGACGGTTCAAGTTGCAGATTTTAAGCGTTTTGCAGTAAAGTGTCATCCACCTTCTGTTGCAATGTGGACTAAATTACTGGCGAAACCTTTTAGGTAGTCTGGTAAGTCCGGTCAATCATTATGCATAGGATGGATTGCTTATTATTTTCTGTTTGTTAATCCTTCTCAGTAGCAACTGCATGGTTAATTAATGTAACACATGTTAAGAAATTATAATACACATTAGTTATAACTGATTATCGGGTACTCTATTTTACTCATTTTAACTGATAAAACCATGAAAGTCGGCTGAAATTGAACATTGATCCTTTGATTGTCCCTCTTCTCTTTTCTTCCTTTTTCTTTTTCTCCTTCTAATTCGTTTTTTCTTTTTTTACTTTTTAAGGGCAAATACATTATTTGCGACAAACCTATAAGTGTACACGTGTAAGTTTCTCAGCGTGTCAACACAGTGTTCCATGCATTGGTTAAATTAAACACCATCTATAAAGTCTAGTTTTATATGAGCTAGCCAAAAGTGTATGCTTTAATCCTTAAACTTACCTTGTTCGTCTGTCTGCCTTATGATGCGCTACAGCAAAGGAAGTTAAATGAAACTTGAAGTCGCAGCCAATCACTCCAAAAATCTACAAAAGTCTGAGTTCGGGATCGGGTTTTATAGTAAAAAAAAAAGTGGTCTCATTTAATGAATGCCTGAAACTATATGGAATTCGTTTAATAGTTTCAATAAATTAAATATTTAATTAACAGGATGTCCCAAAACTATTTGTTTTCGTATCAGCGATGTTTCATTTAATTTCAAGGAAAATAGTTAATGAAAACCGTATAACCTTGTTACCGGCAAAGGGCACTGATGCAATGAGACTTTCAAGGTTAAATAGGGCCTAGCTATCCTTCAAACAGTTTTGTTTATTACATAAAAGCCACTAATGAAAATGTAAAGATCAATATAATCATAAAACTTTAATATCCGTTCTGTTTGCTTTATTAGCTGAAAAAAGCTGAGGTTCGATAACAATAGCCTAGGGGAACATCTGTTTCACTGTTTCCCCTGTTTCAAATGCTTGTAAAATAAACTTGTCTGATTGTGAGATATCCACAGTAACTGACCAGTTTGTTAAGCTTCAAACTTTGAAATGAAGATCAAGGTAGAGTCCAACCTCCCAAGCCCCCACTCCCCAACCCGCCCGCAGTCCCGCCGGGTAGGCCTTAATTGTCTTACGACTTAAAATAATCTGCAAACATACATGCTTATACCAAAATAAGTATAGGCCTATATGTGTACATAATAGTGGAAAAAAAACTTTAACATGATTTCATTATGCATTAACTAATTCGGTAACATATTTCGGCAATTATTTGTCTCCCGTGTCAACCTCCCTCCCCCCCCCCTTCCGGTCCCTCAATGCCCTCCTCCTCCCCTCCACCGCTCTCAATGGTAGATTTACCAAAAGTTTCGTCGTGTTAACTCTGCCAGTGCGCGCTTCAGTAAGTGACGTGATAAAAATGTAGGCCTACTTTTCTTCCGCCGGTAACCAAAGAATGTATGAACTTTACAATACACAGTGTCGCAAGGCCTCTTGTTGACATAATTTTCTCTGTTGATGTGATCATAAGGTTAAGGTTAAGGTGGAAACACTTGGTAAAGCGCACATTACTGTAAAAACACTCAATGGCGCTGAACAACAAAACAATTATAAAAACGATTTCTTAAATAAATGAGTCTTTAAAGCAGCTTTAAAAGTTCTGATGGTCTTCGAATTTCTTGTGTCGACGGGGAGAGCGTTCCAAAGTCTAGGGCCAGTGACGCTGAAAGAGCGGCCTGCGAAACAATTGCGGCGTGTGAAAGGAACCTTGAGAAGAATGCCCTTTGACGAGCGTGTTGAATGACCAGGTGTCTTAATTTCCAGCAACTCGGACAGATAAGCTGGTGCTGAATTATGTATACACTTATAAACGAGGAGGAGGATCTTGTACTCAGCGCGGACATTAACGGGGAGGATGTGCAGCTCCTTCAATGCTGCGGAGGCACTATCATATTTTGATCTGCCGAGAATAATTTTAGCAGTGTAATTTTGGATCCTTTGTAGGGGATGAAGTGTGGAGGCCGGGAGGTTGATAAAAAGACCATTGCAATAGTCCATATGAGAGAAAATCGTGGCATTTGCAATTTTGAGACATGTCGACTTGTCCAAATATTTCCGGATCTTCTTCAGATTAAACATGGCGAGGGCTGATGCACGAGCTTTCATGGAAATATGATGTTTGAGATTGAGGGTTTCATCCAAGTAAACACCTAGTAGCTTCACACTATGGGTACGACGGACAGGAGTGTCCCCAATGGATAAAACGTCTGTATTGCACTTTGGTAGTTGGTGATTGCTTCCGAAAACGATAAACTCCGATTTTTCATCATTCATCTTAAGACGGTTAAATTGCATCCAGAGTTTCACATTTTCTAGAGTTGATGAAAGACCCCTGATTGACTCAAATTCTGAAGAAACATCTCCGGGTTTAAAACTAGAGTAGATACTGTGGTCATCGGCGTAGCCAATGAGGAATTGTTCATCACTGATACATGTGTTCATTGTGCTAGTATAGCAGGTGAAATAAGAAAATAAATTGTTCTCCTCCCACCCTCCCCCTCCCCTTCCTTTGCCCTTATCCCAGCTGCATTCGCTGTTTTCCTTTACTTTGCATAGTTGTTGCTGTTTTTCTGAGGCAAACTGCACTATCTAGCCGAAAGAATGGTCAACCGCTTCTGCTAAACATTTTTCATCAAATAAATCGTCTGCTGCAGCTTTTTGTACGCGTATCCTAGCCTCCCGAATCCACACAGAAAATAGAACTGGGTATAATGTTGTTAACGCACTCTGTATGCGTACCTGATGTTATGATTTCGCAAAACATCTTAAGTTTTATAAGTTAGAGCAGGTATCAGTTCAATATCTCAGACAGAAACAACATAACATAATCAGAGATGAGTAACATTTACATACAAGAACCACCTACGCAAGGCAAAGTAAGTTCTAACAGTTTAAGTGCTTTGGAAGCCTAGGCTATATCAGTAAACCTAACATATGCTGTTGTAACGTTAGGCCTAACTTAGCCTAGTCAACGCATATAGCCTAGGCTAATCGTGTAGCCCGTATTGTGAGACCTGCAATGTGAATAGTTACAGTAAACTGCAGGAGTGATATACAATTCTAAAATGCAGTCGAGGAGGGTGCGATGGGGGGGGGGGGAGGGGGGCTGTAAGACGTCGCAAAAATTTGGATTTACCTGTGTTTTTAGATTGATAAAATGTCCTGACCGAAGACCAGGTAAGACCATACCACTACTAGCCTAGGCCTAGTGGTACTAGTAGTAGTAGCATGGACAGTTCGGACACCTAAGCCTTAAAACACCCCAAAACTATATCTTCTGGTATAAATCACCTGAAAATATACTTGATATGGTGGGAGAACTGTGTTATATTGCGATACACGGCCAAACTTTCTTTCCTGCAAACTGTTTCCACATTGTATTACAAGAAGATTCTTTGTGATTGTGGAACTGGTATTTCTTTGCTAGAATATTGCGAAGTTCGGACACCCTGCCCCACAGTGTGGCGCTGGTGATAAAATTGGTGGCGCAACTGCTCTTTCAGTTATTATAACAGACTTCATTGATCTCCATCATTTTATTGACAAATATGTAAGTACTGACTTGCACACGGGTCATTTTGGAGAGAAAATAACTGTAGCTTCGTACTTTTTGGTTAAATTTGGCTCTTCCTGTAGGTTGTCATGGTGAAATCGTGTATTTCTTAGGGGTGTCCAAACTTCGCAGTGTTCCGAACTTTGCAATACTGACTATACTAGTTGTAGTATACTGGCTAGGCCGGGCAACTGTTTAAAACAGAGACTTGACAGCCTGGATCCATTACAAATCAAATCAGGAGCAAATGTCTTTTCCTTGGCGTCATCTGAGCAAAATTCTGGAGAACTGTCATTGCCAATGATGGCCCAGTTCCATATTATAGCACAACATATACATTACATACTAACATATAAGTCAGCATTGACGGTAAGTCAATAAACCAACGTTTCACTTTTAAATTTATGTCAAAGTTTAACACATTGAAGACTCACCCAAAACCGCCATCTGAAAAAGTTAACTTTTTGTTGCTTGCAAGTGACGTTTTGTTCGTGTCGCTACAAAATGCAAACATGATGAAATGTGATACCTTGTTATCATTAGCTGGACCTGAGATGTCCATCGCTGTATCGTTTAAATACACTGTGCTGTGGGTATTGACAGCAGCTGTATGTACTGACTGTACACTTGTGTCTAATTACCGACGGTTGCAAGCTGGTGTGTATTTTCTGGGATAGATGGTGGTGTCTTACACTTCTGTTACACCTCATTCGAAACTAGGTCAAATTACCAGCATTAGACGTTCCTTTTTGCGCGAGTCTTCACACCCTTTAAGAAATTAAGCAAAGAAATCACGATGTCAGCGAAAAGTAGTCATTTCATCGGGAATTGAATATATTCCTGATGCAAAACCTTCCAAACAAACTGTTTCCCTTAATATATGTAAATACCAAAATCATTACTAGTTCAAGCAATCTAACCACAGATTGATTCATTTTTTGTTTTTGTTAATCTATGTTAACATCTTCAATTAAGTACTGTACAGTAGGCTAGTTGCAGATGATACAGCACTGACTTAGTTTTACCTGGCTATTCTCTTTCCCGACTTCAGGTCCTTCTGCACACCAGTGTAGGTGACATCGACATCGAACTGTGGTCCAAGGAAGCTCCTAAGGCTTGCCGAAACTTCATTCAGCTGTGCCTGGAAGGTTACTACAATGGAACCGTCTTCCATCGCATCATCAGGGGTTTCATAGTGCAAGGAGGAGATCCAACTGGGACCGGTGAAGGAGGAGAATCCATTTACGGTAACACTTTCAAGGTAATATAACACCATAGACGGTAACACTTTCAAGGTAATCTAACACCATATACGGTAACACTTTCATGGTAATCTAACACCATATAGGGTAACACTTTCAAGATAGTCTAACACCATATACGGTAACACTTTGAAGGTAATCTAACACCATATATGGTAGCACTTTGAAGGTAATCTAACACCTTATACGGTAACACTTTGAAGATAGTCTAACACCATATACGGTAACATTTTCATGGTAATCTAACACCATATATGGTAGCACTTTCAAGGTAATCTAACACCATATATGGTAACACTTTCAAGGTAATCTAACACCATATACGGTAACACTTTGAAGATAGTCTAACACCATATACGGTAACACTTTCAAGGTAATCTAACACCATATACGTTAACACTTTCAAGGTAATCTAACACCATATACGGTAACACTCTCAAGGTAATCTAACACAAAAGCACATCGGAAGAAATGGTAGATTACATACATTCTAGATGACAGCAAAGCATATTAATCTCACACTAGATTCCAAAACAAATGAAACGTCTTTCTGGTATGGTCTCCTATGAACTATGGTGTGTACATACATTAATCTCACACTAGATTCCAAAACAAATTACACCTCTTTCTCTTAAGGTTTACCATGAACTATGTTGTGTACATACATTAATCTCGCACTATAATCCCAAACAAATGAAACCTCTTTCTGTTAAGGTCTGCCATGAACTATAATATACATCTATCTCACACTACTGTAGATCCCAAAACAAATGAAACCTCTTTCTGTTAAGGTCTGCCATGAACTATAATATACATCTATCTCACATTACTGTAGATCCCAAAGCAAATGAAACCTCTTTCTGTTAAGGTCTGCCATGAACTATAATATACATCTGTAATATACATCTATCTCACATTACTGTAGATCCCAAAACAAATGAAACCTCTTTCTGTTAAGGTCTTCCATGAACTATAATATACATCTATCTCACACTACTGTAGATCCCAAAGCAAATGAAACCTCTTTCTGTTAAGATCTACCATGAACTATGGTGTGTACATACATCTATCTCACACTATATTCCAAAAACAAACGAAACCGCTTTCTGTTAAGATCTACCATTAAGTATGGTGTGTACATACATTAATCTCGCATTATAATCCGAAACAAATGAAACCTCTTTCTGTTAAGGTCTGCCATGAACTATAATATACATCTATCTCACATTACTGTAGATCCCAAAGCAAATGAAACCTCTTTCTGTTAAGATCTACCATGAACTATGTTGTGTACAGTAGTGCTTGATCCTTTGAAAAGAAGTAAATTTGCATGGATAGCACTCAGAAATGTTACATGTGGATTGACTTTTGCCAGGAGATCATTGCCCAAGTTTTCTGGCAAACTCTGACATGATATACGTTTGGAAAATACATTAAAAGTGTATAAGTGTTTGTTTGTGTGTAGTTCGTTAACTATATACTCCTTTAGTTTTGATATGTTTTGCCTCCATTGTTGAGTTTGCCTCATTTGTCAAAGAAGTTTACAAATTTTGGTCTCATCAAAAGACCTGAGATCTACCGAGTCATATCTTTGGACAATTTCCTGCTTCTGCATTTAATACACTGATTTTTATCTACTTTCAAATCTATACTAAAAGAAGTTAATCATGAATTCTCTTTCAAATTTTATTCAAAAAGGTTTTCAATAAAATTTCTCTGTAGGATGAGTTTCATAGTCGTCTCAAGTTTGTCAGACGTGGATTGGTGGCGATGGCAAATGCAGGACCAAATGATAACGGCAGTCAGTTCTTCTTCACGCTGGACAAATGCGACCATCTCAACGGAAAACACACCATTTTTGGAAAGGTGAAGTATAAATACAATGTTACAGTATTAAAGTTACACCATGAGACAACACATATACAGTATCACATCATACGGTGTTGCAGTTAGTCATTACATCAGTAGCAATGTGATATGTTAGGACATAAATAGCTATACAACAGTCATGTGTTATGTTAAATATAACATTATAGTGAATTATTTACTCCATGACACCATGAGACCACATATATCACATCATACAAGCAGTTGCAGTTAGTCATTACTCCATTAGCAATGAGATATGTTAGAACTCTGATAGGAACACAACTAGTCATGTGTCATGTTATACAATGTTATAGTGAGTTATAACTCCAGTAACACCATGAGACCACATATATCACATCATACAATGTTGCAGTTAGTCATTACTCCATGAGCAATGAGATATGTTAGAACATCAATAGCAATAAAACTAGTCATGTGTTATGTTAAATATAATAATATATAATATATTATATTATAGTAAAATATAATATTATAGCAATGAGATATGTTAGAACTACGATAGGAACACAACTAGTCATGTGTCATGTTTTACAATGTTATAGTGAGTTATAACTCCAGTAACACCATGAGACCACAAATATCACATCATACAATGTTGCAGTTCGTCACTACTCCATTAGCAATGAGATATGTTAGAACATCAATAGCAATAAAACTAGTCATGTGTTATGTTAAATATAATAATATATAATATATTATATTATAGTAAAATATAATATTATAGCAATGAGATATGTTAGAACTCCGATAGAAACACAACTAGTCATGTGTCATGTTATACAATGTTATAGTGAGTTATAACTCCAGTAACACCATGAGACCACATATATCACATCATACAATGTTGCAGTTAGTCATTACTCCATGAGCAATGAGATATGTTAGAACATCAATAGCAATAAAACTAGTCATGTGTTATGTTAAATATAATAATATATAATATATTATATTATAGTAAAATATAATATTATAGCAATGAGATATGTTAGAACTACGATAGGAACACAACTAGTCATGTGTCATGTTTTACAATGTTATAGTGAGTTATAACTCCAGTAACACCATGAGACCACAAATATCACATCATACAATGTTGCAGTTCGTCACTACTCCATTAGCAATGAGATATGTTAGAACATCAATAGCAATAAAACTAGTCATGTGTTATGTTAAATATAATAATATATAATATATTATATTATAGTAAAATATAATATTATAGCAATGAGATATGTTAGAACTCCGATAGAAACACAACTAGTCATGTGTCATGTTTTACAATGTTATAGTGAGTTATAACTCCAGCAACACCATGAGACACCACATACATCACATCATACAATGTTGCAGTTAGTCATTACTCCATTAGCAATGAGATATGTTAGGACTCCGATAGAAACACAACCAGTCATGTGTCATGTTATACAATGTTATAGTGAGTTATAACTCCAGCAACACCATGAGACACCACATACATCACATCATACAATGTTGCAGTTAGTCATTACTCCATTAGCAATGAGATATGTTAGGACTCCGATAGGAACACAACCAGTCATGTGTCATGTTATACAATGTTATAGTGAGTTATAACTCCAGCAACACCATGAGACACCACATACATCACATCATACAGTGTTGCAGTTAGTCATTACTCCATTAGCAATGAGATATGTTAGAACTCCGATAGGAACACAACTAGTCATGTGTAATGTTTTACAATGTTATAGTGAGTTATAACTCCAGTAACACCATGAGACACCACATACATCACATCATACAGTGTTGCAGTTAGTCATTACTCCATTAGCAATGAGATATGTTAGAACTCCGATAGGAACACAACTAGTCATGTGTCATGTTATACAATGTTATAGTGAGTTATAACTCCATTAACACCATGAGACACCACATACATCACATCATACAGTGTTGCAGTTAGTCATTACTCCATTAGCAATGAGATATGTTAGAACTCCGATAGGAACACAACTATTCATGTGTCATGTTATACAATGTTATAGTGAGTTATAACTCCAGTAACACCATGAGACACCACATACATCACATCATACAGTGTTGCAGTTAGTCATTACTCCATTAGCAATGAGATATGTTAGAACTCCGATAGGAACACAACTAGTCATGTGTCATGTTATACAATGTTATAGTGAGTTATAACTCCAGTAACATCATGAGACACCACATACATCACATCATACAGTGTTGCAGTTAGTCATTACTCCATTAGCAATGAGATATGTTAGAACTCCGATAGGAACACAACCAGTCATGTGTCATGCTATACAATGTTATAGTGAGTTATAACTCCAGTAACACCATGAGACACCACATACATCACATCATACAGTGTTGCAGTTAGTCATTACTCCATTAGCAATGAGATATGTTAGAACTCCGATAGGAACACAACCAGTCATGTGTCATGCTATACAATGTTATAGTGAGTTATAACCACAGTAACACCATGAGACACCACATACATCACATCATACAGTGTTGCAGTTAGTCATTACTCCATTAGCAATGAGATATGTTAGAACTCCGATAGGAACACAACTAGTCATGTGTCATGCTATACAATGTTATAGTGAGTTATAACTACAGTAACACCATGAGACACCACATACATCACATCATACAGTGTTGCAGTTAGTCATTACTCCATTAGCAATGAGATATGTTAGAACTCAGATAGGAACACAACCAGTCATGTGTCATGCTATACAATGTTATAGTGAGTTATAACTACAGTAACACCATGAGACACCACATACATCACATCATACAGTGTTGCAGTTAGTCATTACTCCATTAGCAATGAGATATGTTAGAACTCAGATAGGAACACAACCAGTCATGTGTCATGCTATACAATGTTATAGTGAGTTATAACTACAGTAACACCATGAGACACCACATACATCACATCATACAGTGTTGCAGTTAGTCATTACTCCATTAGCAATGAGATATGTTAGAACTCCGATAGGAACACAACTAGTCATGTGTCATGCTATACAATGTTATAGTGAGTTATAACTACAGTAACACCATGAGACACCACATACATCACATCATACAGTGTTGCAGTTAGTCATTACTCCATTAGCAATGAGATATGTTAGAACTCCGATAGGAACACAACTAGTCATGTGTCATGCTATACAATGTTATAGTGAGTTATAACTACAGTAACACCATGAGACACCACATACATCACATCATAAAGTGTTGCAGTTAGTCATTACTCCATTAGCAATGAGATATGTTAGAACTCCGATAGGAACACAACTAGTCATGTGTCATGTTTTACAATGTTATAGTGAGTTATAACTCCAGTAACACCATGAGACACCACATACATCACATCATACAGTGTTGCAGTTAGTCATTACTCCATTAGCAATGAGATATGTTAGAACTCCGATAGGAACACAACTAGTCATGTGTCATGTGTCATGTTATACAATGTTGTAGTGAGTTATAACTCCAGTAACACCATGAGACACCACATACATCACATCATACAGTGTTGCAGTTAGTCATTACTCCATTAGCAATGAGATATGTTAGAACTCTGATAGGAACACAACTAGTCATGTGTCATGTTATACAATGTTGTAGTGAGTTATAACTCCAGTAACACCATGAGACACCACATACATCACATCATACAGTGTTGCAGTTAGTCATTACTCCATTAGCAATGAGATATGTTAGAACTCCGATAGGAACACAACTAGTCATGTGTCATGTTATACAATGTTATAGTGAGTTATAACTCCAGTAACACCATGAGACCACATACATCACATCATACAATGTTGCAGTTAGTCATTACTCCATTAGCAATGAGATATGTTAGAACTCCGATAGGAACACAACTAGTCATGTGTCATGTTATACAATGTTATAGTGAGTTATAACTCCATTAACACCATGAGACACCACATACATCACATCATACAGTGTTGCAGTTAGTCATTACTCCATTAGCAATGAGATATGTTAGAACTCCGATAGGAACACAACTAGTCATGTGTCATGTTTTACAATGTTATAGTGAGTTATAACTCCATTAACACCATGAGACACCACATACATCACATCATACAGTGTTGCAGTTAGTCATTACTCCATTAGCAATGAGATATGTTAGAACTCCGATAGGAACACAACTATTCATGTGTCATGTTATACAATGTTATAGTGAGTTATAACTCCAGTAACACCATGAGACACCACATACATCACATCATACAATGTTGCAGTTAGTCATTACTCCATTAGCAATGAGATATGTTAGAACTCCGATAGGAACACAACTAGTCATGTGTCATGTTATACAATGTTATAGTGAGTTATAACTCCAGTAACACCATGAGAAACCACATACATCACATCATACAATGTTGCAATTAGTCATTACTCCATTAGCAATGAGATATGTTAGGACTCCGATAGGAACACAACTAGTCATGTGTCATGTTATACAATGTTATAGTGAGTTATAACTCCAGTAACACCATGAGACCATTCAGAATTGAGCATTGTTAAAAGCCCAAAGAACAATTAAAGTTTCCAAAATGTCCTGTAACTCACACGACCTCGCAATTTTTTGTTTATTGTAGTGTCATACCTAATTACACTTACTGTCTTTTTTAATAATGTTTGATCATTTTTATCTATAATTAAATTCTACCTCACCGTTAAAATGGATGAAATCATTTCTTTTTGTCTTCAGGTCACCGGTCAGACAATTTACAACGTCCTCAAATTTACTGACATTGAGGTGGATGGAGATGATCGGCCCGTCTATCCGCCAAAAATCAAATCCACAGAGGTAAAAGTTTGAGCTTTAAACCTTAGAAATTGTTGTGATTAATGTAATTGTGACAGCATTGTGGGGAATGACTAGCGAGGCATGTGTCTTACTTTAATCATTGGACATAAGAATTATTGAAATACTTCAAAAACCACAAGAATTCCACCCAAAGACATGTACACGAGATGTTATTTCATAAAATCTGTGCTATGTAATCAATTGTGATCTTTATTTAAGTACGTAAGATGTCACTTTTACAGTGTACTTGTTTTTGCTTTTGTTTAATTGTTAGCATGTATTACATGAGGTTGGTTTGTATCTGTAATGATGTTCAACTGTTACAGTAAATTAGGTTCCATTATTTAACCATTTTCTTTCATCTTGTCAAAAATCCTTGGATTTTTAATTTATAAATTTAAAAAAAAAAAATGCTCTCTGTCTCACTGACGCTTGAATTTCTCTTTTATTTCTCTAAGGTGCTTTCAAATCCATTCAATGACATAATCCCTAGGATAACAAAGGCGAAAGAAGCAATCGCTGAAAAGAAAGGGAAAAGCAAGTCGAAGGCAACAAAGTAAGTTTTATTTACAGAACAGTAAACTTTGATGTTTACTACAAAACATTAAAGGCAAAGATTAATATATTTTGGTACTATTTTTTCAAATATTTTGGGAAGGGTATTTTTTGAAGCATTTTACTCTTATAAATAAATCAAAGCAAAGCTGTTGTGTGAGTAACTTTCATATTGGTTTTGAGAATAAATCCATTAAAATCAGTAGACCATTTATCTAAGAAATCTAAAGATTTGGAGACTAATTGTAGAAAAATTGTCTTGCATTTGCAATCGACATCCACAAACGATTTTTTGTGGCTTTTCTAGAAATTTCAGCCTTCTCTCATTTGGTGAAGAGGCGGAGGAGGAAGAAGCAGATGCTGAAACAGCCGCAGCTGACCTCAGGTCAAAGAGTAAGAGTGCACATGACCTGTCACATGACCCTACCTTGCTACCAGATGTTGCAGAGGAGTAAGTTATTCCAATTTGGTTTACTTCTTTTATGATCAAAAAGAATTGGTGCAATGAAAGTTATATTTTATTAAAAGTGGAAAATAAAATTGTATCCTTAAAAACAATTTCATTAAAACATACATATGGTTTTCAAAATCAAAACAGTTGTTTTTTGCTAAAATTTTGTACCAAAAAGTACAAACACTGTTACAACTTCATGTTAGTATTTTTCAAATGCATATTGCAATGCAAGCATTGGATTCCAAGAAACAGGACTGGCATTTGACCTTGATAATCCATTTGTTTAATTGAAGAAAAGACCCCACCCCACCCCACCCCACCCCACCTACCTTACACCCCCCTCTCCCAACCCCCCCCCCCCTGATTCATAAGGTGTAGTTAGCTGCTTAGAAGCCTAAGTTTATAGATGATCTTCTGCTCTGATATATAAATTCAATTTAGGTTGGTGTAACTTGAGGCTTATGAATGGAAAAAAAAAGCAATTGAGCCTTTCAAGAATTTAACCATCTGTTGTGACATTCACGAACTAAATCTTTACAATAAATTTTGTAAATTTCAACTGCATTTGCGTGGCAGGAGAACCTTTATTGTAGATATTTATTTGATTGCTTAATTGATGAAAACATCAAAATTATTGACAGACTTTGTTTCATGATGATCACTGGGTTCTTCCTTTTCAAAGCCTCGATGAAAAACCATCGGATTTAAAAGATGATCCTCAGGAGAAAAAGTCTGACGAGGATTTAAAGAAGATCATTTCTGGAAAATTAAAGAAAGAGAAAGATGATGGAGATACAGATGACAAAAGTATTAGAATGTAAGTATTCAATTGATAAAATTAGTAACCTTTTCCATATTTTATCCATTTGTTATGTCAAGCACTTATAGTGTCGTGAACCCTCATGAATATTTAACATATGCAGATGTATGTAAATACTCTGTTTAACTTATCCCTTAAATGATTTCCAGGAAAATCAACTTATATGTAGTGTGATTGGCTGCTGCTGTCATGTGACTTCAACCTTAACTTATGATTGGAGGAAATTATCTTGTCTTTTGCCTCGTCTATGACAGTTTTGTGAGCCACTTCAGTCTCACTGTATACCTCTACTGTGTAAGATCTCCGTGTGTGAAGGCACGTAAAATATACTAGAAATACCACTAATTATATATGTTTCAACATATTTAATCTGATCAATCCGGCGAAATAAATACTACGAATCATTATATCTCTCTGTTGGACTGGTTATTCACGTTATTCGTGTCGTCCCTGCCACGCGACCATCGAAATCTGCCAAGTACCGTACTGGGAGGGACGCGACACCATTGAATGCATCCTCGCAGACAAATGAAGTTGTTTCAAATTTTTGCTGCAGGCTTTCTACCTCCATGAAGGGCAAAGTTTTAGCATTTACATTTGGTTTATATCAATTTGATGGTTCATGGCATTAGTTCTTATCTCAAACACTGAAATTGCATAGTTTCTGTTTAAATCAAAAATGCTACACATGTGTTGCAATTTGTTAACTTTTGTGTAGAATTTTGGTAGGTTCTAATAGATTAAGTTTTCCCTGATATTAACACCACACACAAGAAAAATAGATTTTTAAAATTATCTTGTTAAATGAAGTTGACTAGACACAAATCTTACTGTATCTGCATCTGAGGATAAAACCAAGACCTGGATTGAGAATTTTGATTGATGTATTGCGATGAAAGTGTATTAGGAGTGATCAGGGGTAAAGAAATGATCACAAGTCTAGAATCCAGCCCCCCCCCCCTGCCAAAAAAGAAGAAATATTATTGCTGGTGCGTTTCTTTTTCCACTGGCAAAAACGAAACTACTTACATTTTTGCCAGTAAATAGCCTGAATTTTCAAGGCCTAGATCATTGCTGCTGAGGTGAACAAGTCTTTTGCTATTTTTTAAAATAAGTCATCAGTTTGTACCTGGAAGCATGTCAATTTGATTTCAAAACACATTTTTCGTTTATGTCTCTGTAAAAATTCAGTGAACTGGATGCTACACAAGACCGTGTTCCAACTTTTCCGCTTTGAATAGTGACAGAACGCACATAATTTTGCATAACATCTGTCTAGAGATATTAACAGACACTGAAACATGAGCTGCTGTCTTAACAGTTTTGTAGGCTAATGGTTCTCAGTCTTTGAAGTATAGATTAGCTTAAGAAGATCACCTTCCATGATGTTTATCCTATCAATCACAGTGAGTGTATTAAATTGCAGAAGAAGCAAGAAAAATATTTTTCTCCACCAGATCAGCATTTGCATAAAAAAAGAAGCATTTGTCGAAGAAGATGAAAGCTCATGGAAACCAAGCCATATTCCCTAGTTACATGACAGTTGTGATAAATTTTTTGATAATGAAATAATTGTTTTTATCTTTTATTGTCTTACCTTCATCAGTAAGGAGTTAAAGAAAGAATCTGACCAACTTATAAAGGAACTGAAAGGGGGAAAGAGAAAGGAAACAGACGACAGTAAAGAAGAAAAACCAGAGAGTAAGTCTGTGGTTGCTATGGTTACAAGAATAGTTGATCCTACCACTTTGATATTGGGGTAGGTGTTTGGTTAGGATAACATCTCATCTAGCGACAGTTAGTTTCAGCAGATGTCACTGTTCAGAGGGCAAAGCTTTATGTGTGGGGGAGGGGGTGTGAGGGGGGTGGGGCTTTGGGTGTGGAACCCCACTAACCTTCCCTCACCAGAATTAGTAATTCATAAATTTCTGTCTGAATCAAAGGGGAATATTAAAATCCTCTAGAGAGTCATCGCTGTTCCACTTTTTTCTAAAAAATAAAATTCAGTTGGTACTTCTTGTTTTGGGAGCTCATTTGAAATCCTGTATATTGGGTGAAATGAAAAGAAAAATATGGCCTCAATTTTGTTGACAATTGTCAAGTTCCTCTTAGCAAATTCAGGACAAGGATAAACCTCACTAGGAAGCTACATCCATAAATAATTGAAATCCCATCCATGCAGCTTTCTGGTTTGTATTGAATAGGGTTGTGTTCCTTAATGACATAGTATACGAGATACTGTTGCTACTGGCTAATGCCCATCACCACCACCCCATCCCCACCCATCCCCACCCTACCCAGCAGATAAGTGGTTAATATAGGGATGACTACCATCTCATAGTTTAAAGCTTTACTTTTGATTTTTGTGGGGGGGGGGGGGTGGAGAGGCAGTCTTGTGTTATGACTTTTAAGGGAAGGATAACATAACCGGGAACATAAATCAGTTTGATTTAATACTTGTTTTACTTTTATAGAAATTGATATTTCTGACTTCAAGGAAGAGAAGAAAAAATTCCAAAAGAGGAAGAAACTTTCCAAAGGCAACAGCAGAGAAGAGCAGGTAGTTTCTTGTTATATTTCTTTTCTTTTGCCAAACATGATTTTCAGCTCAGTTTCCAACGGAGCGTAAAGTCTCAATACCTGTTTGCTTATGAATTTCGGAAAACAAACGTCCGTAGCAGATTCAATGTGCACTCTGACCAGGTGGGTTTAATGAAGAAAAGCTGTGGCAATCGAAAGAAGGAAGTTTATTTTCTGTTGCCCTTATGGCGCGATCGATTTACCGAAAATCACTGCGACCGGCCATATTAGCATGTTCATTACACAAATGTAACCTATATATAAACTCCTATAAGTACACTTTTTTACCCAATTTCCAGAGGAAATGTCTGAAAACACCTATTTATCCCTTGCAATGAAAGGAAATGACACAGTTTCGCCAGCTACATTGGTAAGAAAGATACTATCCAAGAGATTGGACCTAATACAGGCTAGTCACAAAAGTGAGGGTATTAAAGTCCTAGGCCTAACGGTCGTAAACAAAACGGAGAGATTTGATTGGCGCATGATCTGTTGGGCTGGGCTTGCAAGTAAGTTGCATGTAAGTTGTCCAAGTCGTTGTCCTTGGCAGACCTTAGCCCCAATTTTTATTTTTAAAATATTCCCATTCCAAAGGAATGGTATGAAAGTTACTGTAAAGCTTCCATGACCTGTAAGAGGACGGACTTTAATAAGATCAACAGCAGTATCCAGCATCAGGTTATTACAGATCTGTTACACTCAGGCAACATGGAATGGTATGAAAGTTACTGTAAGGCTTCCATGACCTATAAGAGGACAGAGTTTAATAAGAGTATTTAAAACAGTATCCAGCATCAGGTTATTACAGATCTGTTAGACTCGGGCAACATGGAATGGTATGAAAGTTACTGAAAAGCTTCTATGACCTGTAAGAGGACTGAGTTTAATAAGATCAACAGCAATATCCAGCATCAGGTTATTACAGATCTGTTGCACTCAGTCAACATGGAAATGGAAATCTTTTATGGTGTTTGGAACATCATAGATTTGTAGAAGTTACCATGCAAGTTACTCAATTGACCTACATCATTGCTGATGTTCTAGTTGTTAATTGTTAACTGTCCAACAAAATCTGAGTTAATAAAATCTGTTTCATACAGAGCGAGAAAAAGACAAACAAAAGCTACAAAGGTTTGTTTTGTTTGCTGGATTTTAATTCTTCAAGGCTGACACTCCTTAACACATTGAAATCACTATTTTAAGTACAATGAATATGTTAGTTGTTCCTGACAAAAATGCACCCCTCACAACCTCTCCTACATTTGTATAAGTGTCTTAAAATTTATATTTTCTTTTCAAACATATTAAAAGAGTTATTGATACAAGTTTTATTTTTTTTGGCAAAATGTTTTAATTAATTCTTGGTAAAATTATACTTTTCATTGTCGCTTCAGGCTTTGATAATTGTCCAGGCATACGGGAAGAAGTTTGTTGTTTTGGTGCTGTCAGAGAGAGGGATGGGGTGGGTAGGGGGGGGGGGGTGGGTGGGTCTGATTGAGATTATAATTAGATGGAATCTCTGTGTTTAGATAGACCCTTCTCAGTGTTAACCAGACACCATAGATTTTATGATCCCTATCGAATCATTTCATCAGTATTTCTCACTCTTGTTATTCCATATATATATGCTACCGTCTTTACCATAGTCAAGCTGCCAAACCTATCAGTTCTGAAACCACCTGGTGGTACCTTTGATTCATGGCATAAAGCACAAGCCTGTGATGCGTTACCATGGTTAATTTAATCTCATCTATGTGGGACCCTGAAGGAAGTTGGGGTCACCCTATCTCCAATCAAGCTCCCTTTTCCTTCTCATACAAATGGTTAAATGAATTCCAGACGAAATTAATCACATCCTCTTCTGTTTTGAATAAATGTAGCAGTCTTTCTACTTTTGTTTCCCAGCCCAGTCTGTTGACTGATGACAAGTTAAAAGACACAAAGAAGGAATCTCTTTGTTTTTTCTATACTGCTGCTCTTTGTCTCTTAATAATTAGGTAGTTATAAATAAAAAATATGCAAACATTCATACATATGTCACCATAGCTTGACTAAAGTAAAGTACAGTAAACGTTCATTTCAAATAATGAGGAATGGGTAAAAAATAAGGGTAAATTAAAGTAAATTTAATCTCTGCAGGTTATTAACATGTATATAGAAATTTTTCTTGGTGGCAAAATGTTGAGTGACAACATTGAGTTATTAACAGTTTCACACTACTTGCACTTGGTAAAAAATCTAGATAATTGATAACTAGATGAGCCAATGACAATGTTGTTAGGAATCTTCTGTCAGTAAAACAAAAGTCCAAAACTTGATCAATTGCCATCTTAGTTTAATGAATACATGGCAAGTTTGTAAAAAATTGACAATGAAACTCAAAAAGTTGCTTTCATTGAAACCCTTTTAGTCATCTCAATCTAAATTTGTTAATCTTAACATTCTCATTTCTTGTTCTGGACTTGAGATTGCAGATTTTCCAGATAAATATTTGTACCAATTTTTTTTTTATCATCTCCACCCCTTATTTATAAAAGAAGTGTGTTTCCTAAATTTATCTGTCACCTTGAGAAGTAATTTTTGCATTCAACTACTATTTGAAAACCTGCACTGTGGAAGAGGCAGTTAGGCTACACTAGCTATTATTATGTTTATTCTGTGGTTATTTTTCCCCCTGTTTTTCTGGTTTTCTACTTTCTTAATAGTAAAATCTTGTTCCAGCAAGATGAGAATTTTCAGTATATCTTGTTTCTTATTTCAAAATCTGATGTGATATTCTGTCACTATGGCGACCACCAATCACAGTTTCAGATTTCCTGTGGGTCATGACGTTCAAAAGGAAGGACAGAATTACAAGAGTTGTAAATAAGTTTATGTTCTCCCTTCAAGGTTGCCTAGCAAGAGACCTTTGGAAAATAAATACAACCAAATTCATCTTTCATCATGAGATTGCAGGAGGCTGCAAGAAAGCTAATAAAACATGAAGTGGTAATTTGGGGAATGATAGATTTTATTATCATGTACCACTGATGGGGTGTTAATTGGAGAGTTGTTCCATCTAAAATGTCAAAATACCTAGTAATGTATTATCAATCTTTTGTTCTCCGAAGAGTTACAGCTTTGAAGTCATTCACTTGCTAGATTTGACCACACTTATACCAGGCAGATATATATATATATATATATATATATATACATACATATATATATATATATTACTCATAATAGCTGAAAGCCTGTGGCAGGCATATTAAATCTTAAGTGACCTTTGATCTTTTAAGAGGGTTTTTCACTTCCACTAATGACTGTTATCTGTTGTCAACTATCAGAAGGGTAGTACCTTTGCAATGGTCAATGTGATGTTTTTCTTATACTTGACTTTAAGACACATTTTCTTCAGTTGCTCAATCAATCAGGTGATTCCATATATCAACTTATAAGGCAAGGAATCCCCAAGCCTGCTGGCTTTTTGGCTTCTAGAAAAGGTATCCCATGGGGTGAAATATTGGTTGTTTTTTCCATCCTCGTACAGACTCTGGCTATGCTGGCCAAATTCCAAAACCGACTCGTACAAGCTGGCAGTAAACACGGAGAGGAGGAGGAGGAGAAGGTCGAAGAGGTGAAAGATCCTAAGGATGAGGATGATGAAGATGTCAAAGGAGATGACTGGTTAGTCTCCCCCACCCCCCCATTCCCTCTTCCTACCCTCTCTGCTTCACCCATGGCTTCCCGACTCCATGCCACTTAATATAAGCCCACTTGAATAATTGACGCATTGAATGATTTGACGCATTGGTGTTAATAATATTGGTCTGTAGTAGCTCACCTGCTTGGTATAAATACAAACAGTTTGGGATGTAATTATGTAGTGGTGGTTCAAGTAGGCAGGGGTGGTTTTGGCAAAGCGCTA
This sequence comes from Apostichopus japonicus, assembly GCF_037975245.1. Classification (NCBI taxonomy): domain Eukaryota; kingdom Metazoa; phylum Echinodermata; class Holothuroidea; order Aspidochirotida; family Stichopodidae; genus Apostichopus; species Apostichopus japonicus. Next base: position 5,071,715 of record NC_092562.1, read on the forward strand.
CCCTGTGCACTATTTCAGCTCATTAGTTTGATATTCGGGGAACATTTCTTGGGTCCCTAGAGCTCTCCAGGCTATCAATGATAAGGATCAGACAGTGACCTAGCTAGCATAGAGTGCAGCCATTTATCAAGTTATATAAATGGTTGGACAAATTTACCAAAGTAAATATTTGAAACTAATTTAATTATGTTGTCTTTTTCTTTTACCTAATAGGCTTGCTCACAAGCTGCATTTCGATACCCGAAGCAGCCTCGTGAAGGATGCAAACATTATTGATGCCGATACCTATGACATCATCGACCCAAGAAATCCAATAAACAAAAGGAAAAGAGAATCAAGTAAACAAAAGGGGAAGAACAATAGGTGATGTCGACTAAGAAGAACAATTGACACCAACCAAGATTAATAACAATAGCCGGCCAAGAGAATATGCGGGTCATCAGACAAGAATAGTAGGTGCTTTTTGCTGAGAATGATCGCTGATGTCATAAGGAAAGGTGAAATTGAATTATGAGAATAGATGATGTCAGCTAAGAACAGTAAGTCATTTCACTCAGCAGTCTGTGATGTTACTCAAGAACAGTTACTCATGTAACTCAACAGTCTGTGATGTTACTCAAGAACAGTTACTCATGTCACTCAACAGTCTGTGATGTTACTCAAGAACAGTTACTCATGTCACTCAACAGTCTGTGATGTTACTCAAGAACAGTTACTCATGTCACTCAACAGTCTGGTGATGTCACCCAAGAACAATAAGTCATGTCACTCAACAGTCTGTGATGTTACTCAAGAACAGTTACTCATGTCACTCAACAGTCTGTGATGTCACCCAAGAACACTAACTCATGTCACTCAACAGTCTGTGATGTTACTCAAGAACACTAACTCATGTCACTCAACAGTCTGTGATGTTACTCAAGAACAGTTACTCATGTCACTCAACAGTCTGTGATGTTACTCAAGAACAGTTACTCATGTCACTCAACAGTCTGTGATGTCACCCAAGAACAGTAAGTCATGTCATTCAACAGTCTGGATGTTACTCAAGAACACTAACTCATGTTACTCAACAGTCTGTGATGTTACTCAAGAACACTAACTCATGTCACTCAACAGTCTGTGATGTTACTCAAGAACAGTTACTCATGTCACTCAACAGTCTGTGATGTCACCCAAGAACAATAAATCATGTCACTCAACAGTCTGTGATGTCACCCACAAAAGTAGCTCTTGTCACTCAACAGACTGTGATGTCACCCAAGAACAGTAATTCATGTCACTCAACAGTCTGTGATGTTACTCAAGAACACTAACTCATGTCACTCAACAGTCTGTGATGTTACTCAAGAACACTAACTCATGTCACTCAGCAGTCTGTGATGTTACTCAAGAACAGTTACTCATGTCACTCAACAGTCTGTGATGTTACTCAAGAACAGTAAGTCATGTCACTCAACAGTTTGTGATGTTACTCAAGAACACTAACTCATGTCACTCAACAGTCTGTGATGTTACTCAAGAACAGTTACTCATGTCACTCAACAGTCTTTGATGTTACTCAAGAACAGTTACTCATGTCACTCAACAGTTTGTGATGTTACTCAAGAACACTAACTCATGTCACTCAACAGTCTGTGATGTTACTCAAGAACACTAACTCATGTCACTCAACAGTCTGTGATGTTACTCAAGAACAGTTACTCATGTCACTCAACAGTTTGTGATGTTACTCAAGAACACTAACTCATGTCACTCAACAGTCTGTGATGTCACCCAAGAACACTAACTCATGTCACTCAACAGTCTGTGATGTTACTCAAGAACAGTTACTCATGTCACTCAGCAGTCTGTGATGTCACCCAAGGTTAAAGAGCAATGCTAGGTGAACATGGTATCATTCAAGAAGAACAGATTATGTCATCACAGAATAGGTGATGTCATCCAAGAACAGGTGATGTCGGCCAAGAAGAAAATGCAAAGTCGGCTGAGAATATGAAGGTGATGTCACTCAATGGGTAATTTTTAAGTATGTAGGATGAAGACCCGAAACGTAAATTTTTTTTACCGTTTTTTTTTTTCAATTCTCATGATAATGTAGCTGGTCAACTTCATTTTAACAACTGAAGTTTAAATCAAATATTCCCGATATTCTTATTATTTGTGTTTAGTGAATCCCTGATTCATACTAATTTCAAACTAACTGCCTAGCCTGGCTAAACTTCACAGCATGACGTGGGGCGGTGTAATTGGACCAGATGTTTTGTCGGACCGGCTATAATAGCGGATCGACGTGGGAATTACGCGATTATGGCTTTTAAAATGCTCGTACGAAACCAATGTTTACTCTTTATCGCTTGTTTTCCCTCTTAGCTGTCAAATTGAGAAACCTGTTGGATTTCAGTGGGTTTGCTCAAGTGTGTGGTTGATGAGTAAGAAATGTCCGTATTTCCTGTTGCAGCCATCGACATATTTAAGACCCACCCATGCCAGCCGAAGGAGTGGTATCCTAGTTGACCCCTGAGAACATCAAAGATCCCTCATTTGGTGGACATAGCTAACAACCTATGAACTTAGTGTAACAAAAGTTTGCCATTGGCCGCTACCAAACAACTGGAAAGACATTTTGGTAGTGCCAAGTAAATTGATAACTTTTTTGGACATTTCTGATAAAAAGTACTCTGAGGGTCTTTGACACCAGCAGGATCTCCATGGCAATAGAGTCAAATGAAAAATGAGAAATTACATTAAGAATTCATTCTCTAATTCCTTCTCTCTGTGGTTTTTTTCCCATTAATTATGGACAATTGGACCCAAATTAGTTTAAATAGTGATAATTGAATGGTGACAAAAGTCTGTCTTTGTGGGACTAAATTAGGACTGTGCAAACATGAATTGGGGTGTGTTTCCTGCTAATATAAGCGGCACGTTTTTTATTGATTATTCGTGATTATTAAAACATTTTATAAACAGGAAGTGCTGACAGCAGGTGAACCACCTCAGAAGACAAGCTTGGTGAGAAGGTTTTAAGTAAATTGTTGCCTCTGAGATGGTGAGGATGAATTGACAATTATTTCAGCTTTCACCAACTTCTTATTCTTAAAATATGTACATCCACAGTTCTGAACAGAAACGGCAGATTTGTTACTGTTTAATGAGGAGTTCCCCGGTGGTGGGAAGGGATGGGGTGGGGTACAACTTGAGTGTAAGTCGTCTTCTAACAGTTGGACCATAAAAGACATGAAGAATTAATTAGTCTATGGACATTTTTGGTTTTACCTTTTCAGTCTATGCAATACATAAAGTTACACAAACTAACACGAAAAAATTACTTACAAAAGGACTGAAAATAATGAATGGATGTTTTCAACAGGAAGTAATGTTCGTTAGTTAATGACGTCCGATATTGGACGAAATACGATGCAGAGGTTGTTATAGTTGTTGTGTTTTTCCGTCCGTGTATTTTCGTTTGGCATATTACAGGCCAGCGGGGGCATCGTATCTGAGCACTTGGAAAACGATATCACCGACTTTCTTTTTCAATTCTCCATTTTTATTAAGTATATTATGAAAACGGATATACATTGTTCTTCATCCCATATTTTCTCGGCCCCTATTCTACCCCTGGGCTGTATCCCTTCACCACCCCTCCCCTCCCACTCCCCCCCCCCTTCTTCCAACTCGTCGGTAAGGCATGCAGGTAAATTGTGTAATACTGAACCATGCCTTTCAAATGAACAGGCTTAATCTAACTCATGTAGTTGCATTTTAACTTATATAATATTTATGTAGCCTTTCCACATATCCTCACACACACCCCTCCCATCATACTGGTTACATGCATCCTTGTCCCCATCCCACCCCTCCTATATGAACCTATCTGCCCTCTCCCCACAATTAATGCCAAGACCTACAACAGCTGTGCTTCAAAATAGAGTGAATATGGACGTTTTCAGGAATTGCCTCCCAAGACAAAACCTGCATGTGCGTCGAAAACGAAATAGATTTACGGTATCGAATCAGCCCCAGCCCCCTTACAACAGAACAGTGCTTATTACCAGTACAAAGTTCAAGAAAATTATTACATGGTACTACAAAACCATCGTTATCCTTGTTCGTCAAATCAATAGTATCAAATTTCGAATAGATGTTCGAGTATTGCTCTTTTGTATTCTCGGCCTTATGTCCCCGAGAGACCAAGAACACGGAAAGAGGTGATTGTCGAGGTTAATAACCAGTGTGATATGTTGAGGTATAAAACTGTACTTACGTGGAGCACTGGATATCACTGAAGGACCGCGTGTACATTTGGTGAGGAACGTAAACCTATACGTGGAAACAGCAGGAACTTAGCCAGCTGTGTAGTAGGGTTGTGGGGGGGGGGGGTAACAGCAGGAACTCAGCCAGCTGTATTATAGGGGTGGGGGTAACAGCAGGAACTCAGCCAACTGTGTAGTAGGTATTGGGTGGGGGTAACAGCAGGAACTCAGCCAGCTGTGTAATGGGGGGGGGGGGGGAGATAACAGCAGGAACTCAGCCAGCTGTGTATTAGGGTTGTGGGGGATGGGGGTAACAGCAGGAACTCAGCCAGCTGTGTAATAGTGGGGTGGGGGCTACAGCAGGAACTCAGCCAGCTGTGTATTAGGGTTGTGGGTTGTGGGGGTAACAGCAGGAACTCAGCCAGCTGTGTATTAGGGTTTTGGGGAGTGGGGGTAACAGCAGGAACTCAGCCAGCTGTGTAATAGGGTTGTGGGGGTGGGTTGGGGGTAACATCAGGAACTCAGCCAGCTGTGTATTAGGGTTGTGAGGGGATGGGGGTAACAGCAGGAACTCAGCCAGCTGTGTAATAGGGTTGTGGAGGGGGTGGGGATAACAGCAGGAACTTAGCCAGCTGTGTAATAGGGTTGTGGGGGTGGGGGTAACAGCAGGAACTCAGCCAGCGCTGTATTAGGGTTGTGGGGGGGGGGGGTGGGGGTAACAGCAGGAACTCAGTCAAAGGTGTATTAGGGTTATGGGGGTTGGGGTAACAGCAGGAACTCAGCCAGCTGTGTATTAGGGTTGTGGGGGATAGGGGTAACAGCAGGAACCCAGCCAGCTGTGTAATAGTGGGGTGGGGGTAACAGCAGGAACTCAGCCAGCTGTTTAATATTGGGGTGGGGGTTACAGCAGGAACTCAGCCAGCTGTGTATTAGGGTTGTGGAGGATGGGGGTAACAGCAAGAACTCAGCCAGCTGTGTAATAGGGTTGTGGGGGGTGGGGATAACAGCAGCAGGAACTTAGCCAGCTGTGTAATAGGGTTGTGGGGGTGGGGGTAACAGCAGGAACTCAGTCAAAGGTGTATTAGGGTTATGGGGGTTGGGGTAACAGCAGGAACTCAGCCAGCTGTGTAATAGGGTTGTGGGGGGTGGGGATAACAGCAGGAACTTAGCCAGCTGTGTAATAGGGTTGTGGGGGTGGGGGGTAACAGCAGGAACTCAGCCAGCGCTGTATTAGGGTTGTGGGGGGTGGGGGTAACAGCAGGAACTCAGCCAGCTGTGTAATGGGGGGGGGGGGGTAACAGCAGGAACTCAGTTAAAGGTGTATTAGGGTTATGGGGGTTGGGGGGTAACAGCAGGAACACAGCCAGCTGTGTATTAGGGTTGTGGGGGATGGGGGTAACAGCAGGAACCCAGCCAGCAGTGTAATAGGGTTGTGGGGGGTTGGGGGGTAACAGCAGGAACTCAGCCAGCTGTGTATTAGGGTTGTGGGGGGTGGGGGTAACAGCAGGAACCCAACCAGCAGTGTAATAGGGTTTTGGGGGGATGGGGTAACAGCAGGAACCCAGCCAGCAGTGTAATAGGGTTGTGGGGGTGGGGGGTAACATCAGGAACTCAGCCAGCTGTGTATTAGGGTTGTGGGGGGCGGTGGGGGTAACAGCAGGAACTCAGCCAGCTGTGTAATGAGGGTTGGGGTGGGGTTAACAGCAGGAACTCAGCCAGCTGTGTATTAGGGTTGTGGGGATGGGGGTAACAGCAGGAACTCAGCCAGCTGTGTATTAGGGTTGTGGGGGGTAACAGCAGGAACCCAGCCAGCAGTGTAATAGGGTTGTGGGGGGTAACAGCAGGAACTCAGCCAGCTGTGTAATAGTGGGGTGGGGGTTACAGCAGGAACTCAGCCAGCTGTGTATTAGGGTTGTGGGGGGGGGGGGGTAACAGCAGGAACTCAGCCAGCTGTGTATTAGGGTCTTGGGGTGGGGGGTAACAGCAGGAACTGAGCCAGCTGTGTTATAGGGTTGTGGGGGGGGGGTTGGGGGTAACAGCAGGAACTCAGCCAGCTGTGTATTAGGGTTGTGGGGGGTGTGTATAACAGCAGGAACTCAGCCAGCTGTGTATTAGGGTTGTGGGGGGGGGGGGGTAACAGCAGAAACCCAGCCAGCTGTGTAATAGGGTTGTGGGGTGGGGGAGGGTAACAGCAGGAACTCAGCCAGCTGTGTATTTGGGTTTTGGGGAGTAACAGCAGCCTGAGGAACTCAGCCAGCTGTGTATTAGGGTTGTGGGGGGGGGGGGGGTAACAGCAGGAACTCAGGCAGCCGTGTAGTAGGTATTGGGTGGGGGTAACAGCAGGAACTGAGCCAGCTGTGTCGAAGGGATGGGTGTGGATAACAGCAGGAACTCAACCAGCTGTGTGGTGGGGGGGGGGAGGGTTGACACCATTTAATGTCTTACTAAGGAAACGTTTATTTACGATTAATTTTTACCTGTAAACTTCAAAGTGTAACCTGCGTAGTATGTTAATTTCCTGAGTTTTGGTCGGGGGGGGGGGGGGTAACCCTTCTTACGTGCAAAATTTAAAAGGAACTCAATAGGTGAAAATATATGAAATTTTCGCTTGTGAAAACAAAATCGACCCACAGTCCTGCACTAATGCAGACCCTTAGTGTGTTAGGCTTAAGCACACATACCGCCCTATCCTACAAAATTACGCAGTGTAGGCTATTATTTGGTGAAATGTTAATTCAGTCTGGCCTTTTTTTCTCTGACTTTCGTTTAAAACTTGAATGAGAAACTTTATTAGAAGTAGTCACACCATTCCCATGTCCTATAGCCGTTTGCATCGTTTGTATAGGCTTCATATCTAAAAGTATGCCTAATAGTACAGTGAGGCTATACTACAGTCTTCAAAATTGCTTCTTAAAATTAAGATGATTCCGATGAAAGAACAAACAATATAAGACAGAGAGGATAGCAATAACTATACAGGTTTGTAAAAGTTTGACCGCGCACGAGAGTGACCACTTTGGTTATTTTCTGGCATATGATTTAAAGTCAAGACTAGAGTTTTATATAAGTGTATGGACATGGCGTTGGTTCTTCATATCGAGGTATTGGCCTAATAAGAATAGGCTACGCTTAAGTCTCCTTTGTTCGGCTTTCGTTCTTTGTTGCTCTAAACAGCCAATTCGTTCCCTCTTACTGCAGTCTCAGTTTCCTTCATTCATGATTACCAGGACGCTCCGTCTGTATTAGTTATGAACCAACCCACCGCTGTGCGTTAGTGTCTGTTTTACCAATTTCTGATTAATTTTATAGTTCTTCCAGAAATAGATACTCCCTTTTCTCCGAAATAAATTCACGACCTTTTCTGTTAAACTATATGGTTGTTCGCACTTTTGCTCTATATTTGAAGATAAACAGATTTCCGCGTTTATGGTTTATCTTCGAGGATCACCACCCACCCCATGTACACGGAAGGCAATTAGAGCGAACGGCTCGGTATACCTTTCATTCGGACTCTCGCATCGGTCGCGAAGAAGCACTTCACACCTATATTTTACGCGGAAGCGTGGAGGGTTGCTAAAGTTTAAGGGAAACGGAACTAGGCCTTTATAATTGTTCTTGCATCTTTTAATAAACTCTCCAAACTTGACTTGAAAATAAATGGTTCTATAACTGTACGTCGATAATGCTTGTTCTCTAACCCGTGAATTATGAAACTGAAAATAACACTTTTATGTTCATTGAAATACACCCTCCCCTCTACAATCATGTCCCTCACCCCCCCCCCCCCCCCCCTCCAAATATCGACCTTCTAAAGAAATTTGTAAGTATTTGTCAGCAGTTTGCGATCTGAACAGACAAATTTGTCCATTTTTCTTTTCAAACAATGATATCCTTCTCGAAGATTTTCGAAAACGTTTGATTTTACGTAACGTCAGCACCCCCAACCGTACGTCAATGCATGAAATCTGAATAATCCGCCACCCCACGTCAAAATTAATGTTCTTCGAGGGAATTTTCCCGGTCAAGAGGTTGTGTTCTTGATAATAAGCATTAATTACTTAGGCACGCGGTGCTTTTATATCATGAATAAACTGATGTATCGTATATTTTGTAGCATTCTCAGAGATTTTCGAAAACAATTGATTTTATATAATGTCAGCATCTCCAACTACGTCAATGTATGAATTTTGAATAATCCGCCATATCAAATTAATGTTTTTAGAGGGAATTTTCCCGGTCAAGAGGTTGTGTTCTTGATTAAATAAGCATTCATTAATTAGGCCCACGGTGCTTTCATAACCTGAATCAACTGATGTACCGTGTATTTCTTTGTAGGATTTTCAGAGATTTTGGAAAACGTTTGATTTTAAATAATGTCAGCATCTCCAACTTCGGCGTCTTTGAATTCTGAATAATCCGCCACGTCAAATTAATGTTCTTAGAGGGAATTTTCCCGGTCAAGAGGTTGTGTTCTTGATTAAATAAGCATTAATTACTTAGGCCCACGGTGCTTTTATATCATGAATGAACTGATGTACCGTGTATTTTGTAGATTTTGGAAAACGTTTGATTTTGTATAACGTCAGCATCTTCAACTTCGGCGTCTTTGAATTCTGAATAATCCGCCACGTCAAATTAATGTTCTTAGAGGGAATTTTCCCGGTCAAGAGGTTGTGTTCTTGATTAAATAAGCATTCATTAATTAGACCCACGGTGCTTTTATAACCTGAATCAACTGATGTAACCGTGTATGTCTTTGTAGCACGTGAGGTCATAAAGTTGAAACTTGCGTGACAGAATCTTGACCATTGCAACTTAAGCTATATCAATTAACTCAATTAACGAAGATGACATTCTGAACCATGCCGAAGTCCTCATAGCGATTGTTGTGCTGATTGCATTTATCATTAAAAGCGTATAGTCATTGAGAGGAGTTATTCATACGGGGAACACCCACTTTCTGTTCCCTTAGCTTCTTTCAACAAACATTGAAACCTTCGCGGCTTTGAGATTCCTGTAGTTCCGGACTTCCTGAGACTCTCCACTCCCCTCTCCCTCCCCCTCCCCCTCCTCCTTCCCCCTCCCCCTTCTATCCTTTCTTCATCTTCTACAGCCTGTGACGTTAGTAGCACAAAATGTCCTCATGCTAAACGCTCACTTAGAAAGAGAAAGGGATGTACAAAATTATGCAACAGTATATCATAGACCAAACTCTGTTTATCGTAACATCTATAACATTGCATTGATTTGTCATTTTCAAGTTCAATTTTTTTGACGTATCTCAAAACAAGGTGTAGGAATTGAATATAAACTATAAGCAGGATGCTTCAATTGTATTCCACATTATACATGTTACCAACTGAATTATCCTTATAAGGAAACTATAAAATGACAGGGAAGGTGCTAGAAAAGATGGTCGCGATTTCCTTTCGCGGTCCGTGATATTTTGACCTATATATCCTTGGTATAGGACTATACTTTTCACTATGTTGTAGTGGCAAGGGTTCGTGATCAATTTCAATACCATTATTTGTTATTTTTGTTTTTGCTTGGCTTTAATATTTTTCATTCTGAATAGTTTAATTGGAACACTGAATATTAGGTTCAACTTAGCTATACTGCAGTGGCCATGGTGTATGTTGCTAAGCGGCATTCCCTTAAAATCTATACCAAAGCATGACTTTTTATTTTTGTTAATTTTTATTTGAGTGAGATGTATATTTCACTAGGACAAGGGTGGATGCAGGATTTGAAAAAAGGGGAAAAGGGAAAGGGTCGTTGAAGCCGACTGAGTAAGGGGGTCTGGATGGGTCCTCTTCCCCGGGAAATAGTTTCGTCTGACGTTTAGGCTATGAGTGAGGCCTTTAGCTTGGCCGACCCGCGAGGTTTTGCTAGTGTCTACTTTTAGGGGAGTATAGGAGGGGGTTGGAAAGGAGGGTGGGGGTGTACACGCCCACCTCTTGGATCCGCCCCTGCAGAAGTTTAAATTGTAGCATGCTGTTTCGTTTTTACAGTTAATATTACCGTATGGATTTCCCAGTCACGAGATTCTTGAGGATTTAAATAGGCACTGAATGCTAACTTCGAAGGCATTTCATTATTTCAGACGTAACTTGCGGTTAATTATTCGTAACCAGTTGTGATAGTTGGAAACAAAAGAAAAAGTGGCTGTCGGATCAGTACGAGTGGCGGGGGATTTTTCAGGTGAGGTATTATTGAGTCGGGTCTTTGTGTAGTTATTTTCATGTTTTATATACAAAGTGGCTATTCTTACAACTAGTTGTAAGAATAATTTCCGACTACGCATGCACAGTTGCTATTTTCATGACAGGAGTACTATTTTTATGACGAGGAGTAACAATAATTTGCGGTTAGGGTAAGGGTTAGGATTAAGGTTTAGGGTTATGTTTAGGGTTAGGGTTACCCCTACTACATGCGCAGTTGCTTTATTTACTTTACTGCACTTGAATTTGCCTTTGTCGTAAGAATAGTTTATAAATAATTGTTACGACTCGTCGTAAGAATAGCCACGGCCTTTTATATATGCTGTCGTAACTCGCCGTTTGGACCACGTATGGAACTCCAATAACGAAGTTGCTTGGAATATTGGTTTATTTGGTAATGAACAGTCCTTTATTTACAATTTAGTTAGGACGTTTGATCATAGCCTGAACGGTTGATCAAATTTACGGCCTCACATTTTTGAGGAGAGAGAACCTCCCCCCCCCCCCCCCCCCATAAACCCGACTTGAAACGTAGGTAGGCTACTATAATCATTCGCTATACTTTCTCTCTTTATTCGATAGATTCAAAATTCACTCCGATTAAGTTGTAAATGTCTAGAAATAGTGTAAAATGTTATTTCGGTAACTGGGGTACGAATACTTGGATTAATTCAGGTTACAATCTGTTCAGAATGCCAGGAGAGAAACTCACAAACATATCCCGCAGAGATGGATGGAAATTCAAAACGATCAGATATACCAACACCCCTTCTCATCCCCCTACCTAACCTGCTCGACCGCCCGCCCACCGGGCCCCTTTCCTCCCCTTACCCCATCTCATACGGTGCAACTTTAATACATTATCGTGTACAATGGTCATACTATGTGAATGAGTTTACCAGAACAATCATAACTGTATATAATTAAGTATATATATATATATATATATATATATATATATATGTGTGTCTTTTGCATACCGGAAATTTTGTCCAAATACATAGTATATATGGTTGAGCTTATTGGAAAGTTATAATCACGTACAGGAAGGAAGCGCGAGACTGGCTCGTATATATCTGCTATAGTAAGACTCGAACCGAAATAAACTGAACATATAGACACAGCAGTGATGATAATGAGCGCTTCCTCGTTAGTCTGAAGTAGAGTATTCTGCTCCAGTTCCTGTACTGACATAGGTTTATAACAATAAATAAATATGGTCGCGCTATAACACAATAAACAATAATATCGAATTCGGATTAGGTTCAGTCAGGCACTCAAAACTAAAGTAATTATAGGGGATGTAAATTGGAGCATGGCCCCCTACCACTCCATCCCCCTTCCACCCCCTCCTTCCACCCCCCCCCTCCCCCCACCCATCTTCCACGCATACCATCTGTACAATAAATTCACAATTTTGTGAATGTTTTGTGTTAATGTTTCAATGTTTGGTATCTATCCCTACATTCAGAAATTCCTGGCTACTCACTGAGCAGCGGGCATGCCATGTAGGCAAATATTGGATACGCTGTGCGATGCCCATGTCATGCTGGCTAGATAAACCCCTAGATTATAGGCCACCAAGGCCCCAAGTTTAAGCCTGCTAAACTTTTAATGCTAGGACACAAGTGTTAATGGAACTAAAAAATACTTCAATTTCATTGATCCGTAAAATAGTACTCTCAACTGCGAAAGATGAGAGCCACAGGTCGATTGCTCTCATTTCTAATTGGGGATTCGAGCAAACGATATTTTTGTACCGTTATTCCAAGAACTCAATTTGAGCAAAATTTGCGCTCAATCTGCAACCTATGGTTTTTCTTTAACAAATCTTGCTAGTAAGGTCAGTCTAAGTAGCCTATCCGGGGGGTATAACAAGAGCGAGACGAACACGATCTTGCCACGCTTAGAACGTGCGAGTGTTGATTTGAACGCCAACCTACTGCAGTGTGAGCCACTGCCGGTGTTATGAAATAAACACACGTGTGTTTTTCTTGCAATAGTGAAAACATATAGGTATGTCTCGAGGAAGGAGGAAGCTGGTACTAGCTGCTTGACGAAGGGGTGCGTGTATTGTAACCCTATCTGGGTGACGAAGGGGTGCGCGTATTGTTAGCCTAGCTGGGTGACGAAGGGGTGCGTGTATTGTTACCCTAGCAGGGTGACGAAGGGGTGCATGTATTGTTACCCTAGCAGGGTGACGAAGGGGTGCGTGTATTGCAACCCTTTGCAAAATGCGTTTACTACTTCGTTTAAGACTGTATTTATATTACAGTCTCAATGAAAGTGGAATGGGTTGAGGTTGGATCACGTAACGTTGTTGGGGATTATTTTGTGGGAGGAGGGGGGGGGGGGGGTCAGGCTCTCTCTTGGGCAGCACTTCTTTTAGAAAGCAGTGTAAACGTGCCTCAAGTCGTTTATCGTATCTCAACACGTAGGCTACATTGTTGTTTTCAAACAGCCGACTAGGCGTCCCCTCTCGTGTTTATCTGTTCATATTACCAAGTTATTTGTTAATACATGACGTATGTGGGTGCACCTACAATTTGTTACAGTATAATCGTATTACTGCTACTAAAGTAAAAAAAACAAGTCGCATGAGATGTTGTTGTCATTTCTCTTTTAGGGTCAAAAAGGGAAAATCCATAACACGGTCAACATACACCATTGATTGGCTGTATCGGTATTGCGACATACCGGAATGAACATAACAAATAGCCTAACCAGAACATACCGTATTATTTAAGACTTATACTTAACATGTACTAACATGTCCAAATTACATAGCCTAACAATGTAGCCTAACAGTACCCCATCATGTTGCTTGTTTCTTTGTCATTGAAGTTAAAGGTTGTATTTCGCCTCTTCGTGTGACGTGTATATGACGTCACACGTCTGCCCGCTTAGTAATCGTTTATGTATTCGAAAGTCCCAATATCTGCCATGAGCCGATTGCATTTGGAGGGTGCCAGGGGGAGCGGGTGAGGGGTATTGTTATGTTCCCTGCTGTTTGGAATGCTATTATGTATATTATATTTTATACGTTATAATTGAATGATAAACCTGTATCAGCTTTTATTGTGAGATTTTTTATATAATATCCAACGATTCTGCCAATGAAGCAGAGAAGACGCACGGCTCCATTATTGGCCTCACTAAACATCAGAACTTTCCCGAAAGTTAGCAGTCTCTCAAACCATGTACTCTATGCAACTTTATCAAGAAGAGATCCGTGATTGGTCGACCACGTTCTAATCAAAGCGACCTGATTGGTCGCACCAGTGCTTTGCACACGAACCCTCTAAACAAGAAAGAGTTTCCTATTTAACGAGTCACTCTATCAACTGGAGCATTATTCGATGGTGGGAGATATCACATGTGTTTTCCTGCAAAAAAAAAACCCGAAAATTACGAGGAATTTAGCAGACAAAATATTCGAACTTACGAGCGGAAGCCGATCCTTAACTTGAAAGGCCAAGATTTAATTACGACCATTTGAACATCGAGACGGATAGAATAATTTCTCTTCAAGTAGAGATTTATTTGTATTTCTCTCTCTCTGTAATAAAATTGAAAGTTTTGTCGTATAATTTAACTTTCTTTCATCTGTTAATATCCATTTTCAAGCCATCCTGCAGACTGACCTGTGAAAAGCTATACACAACTCTCCACATGCAGCAAATTTAGCCCGGCGCTCAGAAAGGAAATAGCTTTTTAAAGTATTCCCCGTCTTTGACGAAATTGTTTACTCGAAGGAGGTGGAGCCAAGACAGTTGCAAGCGAGTTGATTTATTGAAGTGAAATCCACGACAAATAAAAATCGAATTGACTGAGAGAGGACGTAAAAGAAGAAAAAATAAGGAGAAAGTTACGAGCGAGGCTGGAAGAGGTTGTCTACTTTCGTCAATTTTGGTGTCTTCGAACTCGAAGGAGGAAGGTTAACTTTTCGCCCTGGTTTTTATTTTGGGGTTCTGTGTCTATATTTGATCTCCCCTGGGACGTCGAACCTCGCCATTTCGGTCATATTTTCAAGGTCGCCCGTACACGGACGCTACACTGTCTCCATAACATTACAGGCGTATAGTCTTGTCAACAACTTCAGGTCTTCAGGACTGCTGGGGAGGACAACTTTGCTCCTTCTCTGAGAAGATCAAAATATTGAACTTCACCGAATTTAGAGTCGATTACCGTGACCGAAGGAAGACTTAGTCGAGGTAAGAAAATCGTTTTCAATTTTTTTTTTTTTTTTTTTTGTGGTTTCTGGAAATTGCATTGAACTAGGTCATGTTAAGCATGTACTTTAATAAGAACGAACTAGTAGCAAAGCATGCAGGCGCCGCCTTCATTAATCATTTAATCACTATTAAATGTTCAGTAATGATGTGCAACAGTAAAGTTACACAGAGGTTTCTATACAGTGTATTATTTCAAGGCAATCGATGTGAATACTCGGTAAACTTTGACAATATTGTTGAATACTGAATTTCCTAGCTAGGGAGATTCTCGTAGTCCAAAGCTAATGTTCACGGTACAAGAACGAACCCATGTGCATTATGAATTACTGTATACCTTCATCACCCAGTCGCTTCTCCACCCAAGCCTCTCCACCATGAAAACGTGTGAAGCATTAGAAGGAACATACAGTTTCCCAACCACCACACTACAAAGTTGCAGTCTATCTCGATCATATATAAAAGTGCATTCAATTAGACACTTAAATTTTACTTCGGATGATACCTTTAATTTTATTGGAAATATGTGTTTTACTATAGTTCATGTGCCTATTTTGGGGGGGGGGGGGGGGGTAATTCAGCCAATTTAAGTCCTCTTGCGGTTATAAATAGTGTACATTCAGGAAACATGAACGAGTTTGATTCCAACGAATTCTAAGCTCATCGGAAGAATTAACCCGTTACTGGTCCCTCATTGTTCTCAATTTAATGGCTTAACAATCTCCGTATCAACGCATTTATGAGGCGTTTATAAGGTTTTAATGATGCACTTTTAGAGTTGCTAACCTACTTTTCATACCCCAGCTGTACAAAAGCGATCTATATATTTATAAATTCTCTCTCACTTAGCCCATTCCTGGATATGTTAATAATCAATTGGTTTTATGTATGCTTTTTAACAAATCACATACAGAAAGAAAGTGAAATGCATGAGTCATTAAAGGGCAACCAAAAACGTCAATTTTCTAGAGGAACAACGCTGTATTCTAATAAAAAATTTGTTCCAGAATACGTGAAGTTTCATTCGAGACAGTAACGTACTGGTATGTTAATACTGTGGGGCAGCTGAGACGGGGAGCAAGGGACATCCCCGCCACTCACCCACCCCCCCCCCCCCCCACCTCACCCAGTTTCGTTGAAAACACAATTTGTTAAGACCATCGATTTGTTTGTTGGAAATCACAATTGTCCCTTTAATTGTCAGAAGTGGCCCTTTTTTTGGAAATTGGTACCCTTTCGTTATATTTGTCTATAATTTAAAAGTGCCTGTTAGTTGCAAAACATTCAAATACTGCACTTTTTCTTTACCGTACTAAATATAAAGCATACATATTGTAAAGTTTCCAGGCGACCCTCCAAGTTTCTTACCCTCCAAATACGCCCGCCCCCTTCTTCACCTTATAAATTCAAAACGTGTGTTTATTTCCAATATTTAAACAGAGGGGACCTGTGAAGTAAATGAAAGATGTTATAAGCATTGTTATATGAAATTTTACAAAGAACGAAGAAAACTGTACATGTTATTGTAAACTATGATTCAACAACCGAATCTCACTTTGAATTGGGATGGGTTGGGAGGTGAGGTGGAGGAGGGAGGGTCAACTAATCAAACTTGATCTTTGCTAAACTCTAACTGAATACCAAATACGTTTCTGTGCTCTCATGCAAGCACACCTCTGACGTCATCTGCTTTTCCGCTTTGTGGTCACCTAGGCGCATTTTTGCACAAGTACATTTTGGAATAGATATATCTATCGTATATACATGGCCTGCTAAGTGGCTCTTTTTTAAACAAGAAAAAAGAGCGCCCGGCTTTCCTGCAAAAAGTTTCATTAGTCACAGAATGACTATGCTACCGGTGCTGTGGCCGAGTGGATAAAGGCGGAGGCATTTGAAGCAATGAGGCTTAGCAATCGGGAGGTTCGGGGCTCGATTCCCGGCTGGGCCATAGTAAGGTGGGTTTTTCATCCAAGAGCAATCTACGGTTTTCCCATCTGAAATGGTTTTCTAAATTGAAAAGATTCCAAATTTGAGTTAAAATGTTGAATTGGAAGCCACCCGACGTGTAAGTTGTAATCCATAAGCCCTTGTGGGCTTCTTCCACATTTGTGGTCGCTTAAGCGTCGTGAAAATAACTGCTGATTATTATTATATTATATTATTATGATGGGGACATCATACATTTTATAGCTAAGTTATATTAACGGGTGTGTTATACTTGATGAAGTTGAGCCTATCACTCAAATAGATATGGATAGGTCTATACTGCTCGAGAGGTTTGTTTAGTAGACTTTTGTCTTTGCGAATGTAATTGTAAATGAAAATAAACAATGATAACTCAGCTTGTTGTGGTTGCCATATAATTTGTTATCCCTAAGGAAATAAAATCGCGATTAAAGTTCACTGTCACTTTGGTTCAGTCAGTTCAGCCAAACCAGATGCGTTAAAGCTCCCAACCTTCACATATTACCATTGCAACACGGTCATAACATGTGTACCTATATAGAGCCTGATAATTTGCATAAAAGTATCGGGCGGAGTTGTTATACTGTGACTTAATTATACCCCTTTACTATAATATCAGTTAATTACATGTATTGGGCGCCAATGAAAGTGTCATGACAAAAAATGACAGAAAGGGGGAAAAAAAGCAGAAGAATGCAAAAAGCAAGACAAAAAATTATATATTGAAAAACACGATTATTAGCACTTGGGTAGGCCTAATACAAGAATACGACTCAACCGGCGACTTTGATGCTTTTACTAAGTCTTCAATGATATTAAGCTTATCAAAGGACAAACAAGAAATACCAATGGTTTGTTCGTATTCTTAAGGGTTTCCTATCGCTTGTTTGTTTAATACCCTAGAGGTCATGGGTCATTCTTTACCCGGAAACTCGTTCGAGGGTCAGGATATCGGGAGGTTTCCGGGATAGAATATCTAGTTTAAAAGGCGGGGAAAAGTATCATTGGTTCTGGAATAAGCTGTGAAGAGCATTCATTAATCTCCATGGTACCATAGAACTGATAAAGGGAAGTTTTGGTTAGAATGTACCTCCTTTGTAAAATGATATGAGTCATGGCCGCCATGACGAGTAACATTTCCAAAAGACAGACACCGAGGTAAGACTTGATTTATGTAATGTTTATATGTATTCAATATATATATATATATATATATATATATATATATATATATATATATATATATATATATATATATATATATTATATATATATATATATATATATATATATATATATATATATATATATATATATATATTTATAGGCTATAGTATCATTTATTCAGGTTAATTTCTTGATACAACACATTAGGAATCAGCTTTCACAAACCATTTTCTATTATTAATACTGAGTGATATGGCTATTTGTGTGTGTGTTCACTGTGTTGTATAATTGCAATGCTAATTTTGGTGACCTTCTTTATAACAATAGTGTTAATGACTTTATGACGTCATGTCTTCCGGAGTAGTTTTAAGTGCACGATTTCCAAATCTTCTCAAATTCCTGTTTGTATAATGAACATGTAGAAGTAACTGGTCATTTACAATGTACAGATAGCTAACTGACTTATAATATAGCTTCGTACATGAAGTCTCAGTTGAACTGCCAGTGGGCTAGTATATTCAGTGGCCTGCTGCATGTTTCCTACGACTTAGTGTTATAAATGCATTTACATATGCGCTAAGGTTAGCCTAAGCTTATTATAATATGATTATAGTTTCATCGTTGAATGCATTCGATAGAAGGGTGAATACGTTTTTATTTCTGTAATGACCGCACTGACCCTCGTGAAATAATTATATAATATATATATATTGGTTCTATATCGAGCACGTGTGATTTACAAACAACGTCGCTAAACTGCTATAACGTGAAAATATACAGTCTTCAATATCGATACGTACGTGATAATGAAAATTGTAAATTGGATATATCTTTGTAACAACAAGGCACTAATAGTCATCTAATTTGTTACACAATAGGCGTGTTATCTCATTTAAATGGTTTTGTGATAATGATACAAAAAATATAGGTGTGTCGTAATGTTAAGTTTGTTTATCTGGCTGTGTGTTTCTATGTGTGTGAACACATAGGATGTTAGCCTTACAAAGTGTATACAATGGACTGAATCGTGATACTCAATTGACGTGATACCGCCAAGGACATACAATATAAAGTCCCGATGAAACTAAAGGGACTGAGGTTGAAACTGAATCAATACTGTTTGGCTTTCGTAGCCAGACAGTATATCTTGGGCAACTCTTCCTCAAAAGAGTACCCATACCGGTGTGTTTGTTCTGGGTTTCAAGTTTTAAGCAATCATAAAAGTGTTTTCAGAACGTTGTGTAAATAGCATTTAAAACTACGTAACGGATCCTGTTATTTTGAAGTAAAATTGTACGTGGGCGCAATGTCCGTATACTATATTATAAGGGAGAACTCCCCTAACGGCATTGTACTATTTCGTAACCATTGGGCCATATCGTGTTACAGTATGGATAATGGTGATACCAGGCAGATATAGCCTCTGGAATGTACAGATATTTACCAGTGTCAACCTATGTGGTACTGGAGAACACCGTACCCGACCCCACCACCCCGCCCACCCGCCCCCCCGCCCGCCCCACATACAGTAGACTAGTGAGGTATGTATACAGATGCAGGTTCGAAGGCTTTACAGAGAGAGATGGGGGGGGGGGAGGGTAGAGGGAGAGAGAGAGAGAGATATAGAAAAGAGTAGACAGTCGTGAGATATGCTCATGTAGGCTTCCGTATAAGTGTGTGTTTGGCGTAAACCTATTGACATAAGGCACACAGAGAGATGTACACTGCAGGGAACAACCGCCTACAGTTTAGCCAAGATGAGACTAAGGAACCAATACAGACAAATAACTAGAATCGGGTTAGGGCCTACTATTTTATCACAGTCGTACGGGAGACTGGTGTTGGAACCGATGGACGGGGTCGGGCAACACTCACTTCTACCAGGGGTCTGTCGTTTTCTTCACCTCCCCCTCCCCACCCCCTCCCCACCCCCCCTCACCAGCGTCCCGTTTTTCACAGATATATGTCATACTGAGAAATCGATGCAGTGAGTTCGTTAAGGAAACCGACGGTCAAAATGTGGTTCAGAGGGAAGGGTTTTCAAAACCCTGAACGAGGCTCGCGGAATCTTAGCTTGCAAGGTGTTAAAATATGACATGTGTATATTTTGTATATAGGGCCTACACTGTGATAGGACAACCGTTGCAATATACGGTATATGCACACAGTATTTACTTATTAAGGTTTATTAAAGACAAAAAGTGCTCAAATGAACACTAAGAACTATATATCGTACAACAATGGCAGATATATGAGTCATTCGAAAACCAGCTCAAATGAGTCATTCTCTGGTTCCCCTCTCCTTACAACTCACCTCTTCTGCTCGTTCAATTCCCCCTTTCAGCCTTCCACAGCCATTCTCATTTTCCCCTGCCCCTGCCCCCCCCCCCATAACCGCCCACTCTTTTTTCAGACACCTGAGCAACTCGCCACAACACCCCTAATATCATTCCCACAGGTTCAATATTTTTCGTTAATGGTAGCATATGATATCAATGATCGCACAGCTTAAGTATACAGGGATAAGACCTGGGAAACATTTATATCACTGTTTTTTATTTTTCTTACGTTATTTTGATTATGATGTGAAGATATCTAGAAGACAATGTCAACTCCGGACAGGAAATTGTAGAACACTCTTATCCACAAATATTCCCAGGTCAGGTGGCTCAGTATATACCTGCGCCTAGTATTATGTATATCTTATAGAGATTGGCGGTTCTTCAGCTATAGCGTGGCTGTACCTGCTCCGTGGTTAGAGGGCTCAAAATTCACACAAGATGAAATTCACAGGGTTTATATCACAATGAGTCATATCCGGATACCCGGAATTCTGCTATGGCAACGAGTAACCGATATGTTCACTTTAGTTTTGGCCAGGTGGTTCTCGTGAGACAAAATTCGAAATCTATATATTTCGTGGTGTGTGTATATATATATTTATATATATATATATATATATATATATATATATATATATATATATACATATATATACATATATATACATATATATACATATATATATATATACATATATATATATATACATATATACATATATATACATATATATATATTATATATATATATATATATATATATATTATATATATATATTTATATATATATATATATATATATATATATATATATTGCAGTGACACGTTTGTACAAATCACCATGGACTTAATAAGTCGCCTGCGCAATGTATAAATGATTTAAAATCTGTTTCACTTTTCACTTTAAATTCTCTCATTTTTAATTCATGTACACAAATAACTGTAAACATCTTAAAGAGTCAACATGTTTTTAGTTTTTTGCTTCTCATTTCTTGATAACATTTTTTCTTTTCTTTTGTACGTTATATAACGTGTCTCTTAAACTGTTCCGTACTCACAGTCACGTGATGTTTACTTCTAACCTAGATGTTTGAGGGGCAACGTACCGTTTTGTCTATATAGCTGTATTATTTGTGTAGTAATTAACTACACCGGATAGTCACAAATTTTCTCATAATTGTCCAGAAATACCACGAGCAGTGAACTTAATACATTCTCTCCTTTCGTTGGTCGTATCCCCCGGTATGGGATCGGATGCGAGTAATTCCCCCCTTCGTATGTAGACTGTATAACGCTTTCGAATTAATTCATTTTCCGGTAGAAATTATCCATCGTTCTTTGTGTGGTTCCACTACTATTAATCACCATTTCCGTGTTGTGATCATTCCTGGCTTGGTTTTAATTTATTGGCTAGGATAAACATGTATATCGATTCTGGAAGGCGGAATTATCAAAAAAAGGGTGAAAGGTATAATGTGTTGCTTAATTAACCAAAGCCAACCGCGCAGGAGTTTTGTTAGTTTATATGTTTCATATCAAAAGCAAAACAAAAGCCGGATTTTCGTGTCCTGCTCGAATATTTGTTTGATTTCTCAGTGAAAATGTTTTGATTGTCTGGAAATTCAATAAGGGGGTGGGGGCGGAGTACCTATTATAATGAGTAACATAAAGATGGTGGGTAGATTGGGTTGGGGGAGGGGAGGTGGAATGGTGATGATTTAAAGTCCAAAGGCATTCACTGTCCCTGACCGATTACCGATTCTTATTATATATATATATATATATATATATATATATATATATATATATATATACACACATACATATATATATATATATATATATATATATATATATATATTCAATATTTATATGTGTGTGTGTGTACTTATTTATTTTTTTTATTTTTTATTTTTTTCAGCTCGAGAACTTACCCATCATCAAGATGTTTGATTCCATATTGACACCGCCTGCCGTGAGCACCCCGTTGATGATCTCACCAGCACTGACCCATGACCCAACGTTGCCAGGGGTAACGGAATTAAGGAGACTAAGCTTGAAGCGAAGGCGCTCGATTCAAAACGAGAATGTTGACGCTGCTA
Source organism: Apostichopus japonicus (assembly GCF_037975245.1). Classification (NCBI taxonomy): domain Eukaryota; kingdom Metazoa; phylum Echinodermata; class Holothuroidea; order Aspidochirotida; family Stichopodidae; genus Apostichopus; species Apostichopus japonicus. Next base: position 5,094,006 of record NC_092562.1, read on the forward strand.
CTGTCACAAAGAAATTTGTCTTTCCAGGCAAAACATCAAATGTGTCCTTTGAAACCATTTCTAGGATTGTCCATAATAATTCGTTACCGTCCTCAGTACCACACATTGACTTAACAAATAGTACCCTCATAGGCAATCCTGCTGTCCAAGGTATTCATCTTCCACCTCGTTCCTCGTCGACAGAGGGCAGTTTACAACACATCAATGGTGTACAACTCCATCAAACGGCGTCTCCGCATGGTCAGTGGTCACCAGGTAGTCCATTCAGCCCCACTGTACATACTGATGGCCAGCCTGAATCTAATTTAATGGTGCATAATTTAGCGATGAGAAGAAGGGGCCCTGCTGGCTTATACTTCTGTCAACAGGGAATGCTAACGCTGGGTCACGGTGAGATCCCTAAACCATCCAAAAACAACCGACGAGCATTCACAAATGGTAGAGAACGGGAGCGACAACAGAATGTTAACACAGCTTACGCAGAACTCAGGAAACTTCTCCCAACCCACCCAATAGATAAGAAATTAAGCAAGAACGAAATATTACGGATGACGATACGTTACATTAATTTCTTGGTGAAACTTAGAGACGAACAAGAAGAAGAAGCACAAAAACGGCTCCAACCCGCTTCCGTATGTTCCGATGAAAGTAGCAACACTGATGAGATTCATTTGAATTATCCAATCAGGATAAAGACTGAGAAATGGGACCCTTCGTTAACGCGGGAAACCCCGTCCATTAAAGATCAAAGACCAGATAGTTGTGAGAGTTGGGCGGAGAGTGGGTTTGGGGACTACGAGCCGAGCCCGACCGACCGAAGAACCCCGAATGATGTGGGCTACGTGGTCGACACCCTCGACGAGACTATTGGCGAGAGGACAAATTCACGGGCTACGTCACCAGACAGTCTGATAACGGACTCGTAAACCAATTAATAAGGAGTTTACTGCTGAAACATTTCAAATTCATATCATGGAGTATTCGAAGCCTAGCAAATCTGCAAGTGTTCGACTCTTAATAAGTTATTCGCATAAATGAAGTTTTCATGAAGAGAAAAGTTTTGGTTCTCATTCCCTTTTCTTCTTCTTTTTTGTTTTCTTTTTATCCCTTCCCCCATCCCCAGACTGATAGGTCGATCGATTGACTGACTGATAGATAGATTGATGGATTGAATAATCGTTAAATTGACGCTGTATAATCGTCGTATTGCTAATCAGACTATATGGGCGTGATTCCGTTCGGCATTTCTTTATATAATTTATTAAGTGATCGGTATTTTGAATCATCGATTGATCGAATATTTGATTACACTCGATACTGTGCTACAATATACGTTTCCTTGGTTACCTGTACTGCAATGGGTTTCAATGTTAATGTCTGATGATATTTGACAAATATTCTTTTTTTTCCATTAGTGATGTTACTTAATACTCAATATGTTACGTAGAACAGCAAGGGCCACCACTGCGCACGACCTTCGAAAGAGACTTCCCCCCACCCCCTCCCTTTTTTTAAATATATTTTTGGCTAAACGCGGTTAACTGAAAAGGGAAGAAAGTAATCGGTTACGTAATCCTCTGAACCATACGCCGTTTGATGTCTGACGTCATTGTTTTCATATATAATTCATTGTAGATTTCGTACAGTGTTGGTGGTAACTGTGTTGGTGCACGTATGGGACGCCATATTCAAATGATTGTCTGAAGCCAACCTAATGATGTTTGAAGTGTGACATAAAGTTTATCTTGGCTTTTTCTCTTTCTTCTTCGGATTAAATTAAATATTGAAGAAATACGAATAAACGAAACGCGAAATATCAGTCTAACACGTACGTCTAATCGTGTTAGTAGGTAATTTGTAAATGTTCAGGCTGTCTTTATTATTTTTTTATTATTTATTTACGTTTTCTATGTTAGTATAGTAGGCCTATATATTGCATCATTTTATAATTTTTTTTACAAGTTTTGTATTATTTTTTTGTCTTTTTTTTTATGCAGTTAAGTTTGCGTGCTATCATGTTGCCATAAAGTACGATATATTTAATTAATTTCTGTCTATATTCATGATGGAAAATTGATTTCATAAACTATATGGCCATGTTTGAACTTTGGAAATAAAATGATTGAAATGATGTTAAGTGTTAGACATGAATATTTACTTTCTAGTTTCATACTCTGGTTTAAAAATGAATTATGAAGAAAAATCAAACTTCAGCAAAATAATTTTATCACCTCTGACAGATCAGAGAATTTGATCAAAATGTAGGCCGAATGTTAAATTACAGTTTCAGATTGACCTTGAGGAGAAAAGTACTTGGCAACCGAACCATTAAACCCCAATAAATAATAATCACCTACTACCATTTATAGTGCGGCAACCTTTGAAAACTATAAAAAAAAAATAAAAAAAATTGACATATTGCCAAGTTTTAGACCTCACGGAAATTGATATTGTGTTACTAGGTTGAGAATGTTACGTTATTCTTACGATTCGGTTTTACCAATTTTGTAATCAGATACGGTACTTAACCAGGTTTTTTTTTTCTTGTGAGTATACTTTCGTGGATTTTTGCACCTTTTACACCAGGATAAAGAAGACAGAATGAGGTTCCAAAATTTCAGACCTCTATTGAGGGGGGGGGGGGTAGGATACTTGGTGTGTGGGGTGGGAGGTGGGGGGAGAGGATAAACAACTCGTACAATCACCACCCTTGCGTATGAATTCAAACTTGAAATGGGGATGCTATGCTTCATAGGAAGGGGAGTGGGGGGGGGTTAATAAAAATTTTTTTTATTCATTTCTGATGTAGGCTAGTACAGTTCCAACTTCTAGAGCGGGGTGGGTGGGTGTTGAGGGTTGTCGCGATTAGGAGACGGACAGTTTTTCTGCACAAGACCGAGCATCGCTGGTTGCGTTTTCAGTTCAACTTGATTTCAACCTTTGTAACATATAAACATCATAATCAAGACTATGTGACTACATACCTTAGTAATGCTATTAAAGAATGACAAACACAAGGTTGGGAAGATTCACTGGAAAGCTTCTGAAATATTTGTGTTTGTGAACCCCTCTAATTGTAGATACATGTGTACATATAAACATACACGCAAACACACTTAGACGTGTAAGTAGCTTGTACCAACACCTACCAAACCGCAAAATATAAACACGGTTTCATGTTAAGGTGCTGTCTGGTGCATTGTCCTACATCTAGACAATCGTGAAGGTACACTAAGGCTTAAAAATAATTTCGAGTATAAGATAATTCACATATTTTCAATTAAGAATTTGATCTGCTACAAAATGACCCAATTTTTAATCACTTAGAATTTCTTGTCATGTAGGCTAGAATGATTAACCGCCTTTCGTGAAATGGGGGGAAGGTGGGAGGGGGGGGGGTACGGTACTACACAAGAAATCTGTCCGAAACTGTTCATGTTTCAAACTCTCCTTCACAACAACTATTGTCGCTATTTGGCGCGTGGCAATTCACCGCAGCACGTGTCTGGAATTATTGTTCAATTTATTTCCATGGAGAGTAGTCCATTCTGGTATAACATTCTGTCAGTTATGGTTGACTGGTCCTTGAACCCTGCTGTTGTTTATTTCTACTCCTTTCTGTACATACCCCCTGATCCTAATCAACAACCTGATCAAGTAAACAGATGATCTCCAACAGAACTCTTCAAGACGACACGGCTTCATATGTATCCAATAAAACTCAGCATCTGCAATCTATGTCAGTTACGACAGAGGTCACTTGGCTGCATGTGTTAGTGGAGTTTCAAAAGGCATTAACCTTGCTTTCCGCAACGACATATCCTTAATAAATAACTGGTAATAACTTGAAGAGGGGAGTGATATTCTCTCTAGGGAAAGTTCCTCACGTCAAAACTTCTCTTTCTTTTCTTTCATAGACATATGTATATATATAGATATATGTATATATATATATATATATATATAGATAGTTATAAATACATATCTATCATAATTATTTTCTTATTCGTTCTCACTTAAAAACAGATCGATGGTGGTGTCTAACACTTCTGTTACACCTCATTCGAAACTAGGTCAGATTACCGGCATGAGACGTTTTTTTGTGCGCGAGTCTTCACACCCTTTAAATTATTACCATTAAATGACTGCTGGTCATGTCTTCTGGGACAACATTCCCCTCCACCCTCCCCACCATACCCCTTTTTCTACACAAATTTATACATCATTTTACTATTATTAATAAGGCCAAATTAAGCTTCCAATTTCGAGGAACTCCACTTAAAAGTTGACTAAAATCCATATTTGAGCTCTAAGAATCCGTATGAGCATCCTGAAAGCGATTTGAGAAATTTCATATTTTTCATGAAAATTTGGTAAGGCTATACCCTTATGATTTTTTCAAATTTTGGCCAAAATCGCGACTTTTTTCATTCTTCCCAAACTTATGTGAAAGGGGTATAGCGCTCTTCTTTTCATATAATAGTCATAATTTTATTCTTCATCTTTCCCTTTACAATGAAAATGCCCCTTTTTCTAAACAATTTAAGACATCATTTTACTTTTATTAATAAGGTCAAATTAAGCTTCCAATTTCGAGGAACTCCACTTAAAAGTTGACGAAAATCCATATTTGAGCTCTAAGAATCCGTATGAGCATCCTGAAAGCGACTTGAGAAATTCCATATTTTTCATGAAAATTTGGTAAGGCTATACCCCTTATGATTTTTTCAAATTTTGGCCAAAATCGCGACTTTTTTAATTCTTCCCAAACTTATGTGAAAGGGGTATAGCGCTCTTCTTTTCAAATAATAGTCATAATTTTATTCTTCATCTTTCCCTTTACAATGAAAATGCCCCTTTTTCTAAACAATTTAAGACATCATTTTACTATTATTAATAAGGCCAAATTAAGCTTCCAATTTCGAGGAACTCCACTTAAAAGTTGACGAAAATCCATATTTGAGCTCTAAGAATCCGTATGAGCATCCTGAAAGCGATTTGAGAAATTTCATATTTTTCATGAAAATTTGGTAAGGCTATACCCTTATGATTTTTTCAAATTTTGGCCAAAATCGCGACTTTTTTAATTCTTCCCAAACTTATGTGAAAGGGGTATAGCGCTCTTCTTTTCATATAATAGTCATAATTTTATTCTTCATCTTTCCCTTTACAATGAAAATGCCCCTTTTTCTAAACAATTTAAGACATCATTTTACTGTTATTAATAAGGTCAAATTAAGCTTCCAATTTCGAGGAACTCCACTTAAAAGTTGACGAAAATCCATATTTGAGCTCTAAGAATCCGTATGAGCATCCTGAAAGCGACTTGAGAAATTCCATATTTTTCATGAAAATTTGGTAAGGCTATACCCCTTATGATTTTTTCAAATTTTGGCCAAAATCGCGACTTTTTTAATTCTTCCCAAACTTATGTGAAAGGGGTATAGCGCTCTTCTTTTCAAATAATAGTCATAATTTTATTCTTCATCTTTCCCTTTACAATGAAAATGCCCCTTTTTCTAAACAATTTAAGACATCATTTTACTATTATTAATAAGGCCAAATTAAGCTTCCAATTTCGAGGAACTCCACTTTAAAGTTGACGAAAATCCATATTTGAGCTCTAAGAATCCGTATGAGCATCCTGAAAGCGATTTGAGAAATTTCATATTTTTCATGAAAAATTGGTAAGGCTATACCCTTATGATTTTTTCAAATTTTGGCCAAAATCGCGACTTTTTTAATTCTTCCCAAACTTATGTGAAAGGGGTATAGCGCTCTTCTTTTCATATAATAGTCATAATTTTATTCTTCATCTTTCCCTTTACAATGAAAATGCCCCTTTTTCTAAACAATTTAAGACATCATTTTACTGTTATTAATAAGGTCAAATTAAGCTTCCAATTTCGAGGAACTCCACTTAAAAGTTGACGAAAATCCATATTTGAGCTCTAAGAATCCGTATGAGCATCCTGAAAGCGACTTGAGAAATTCCATATTTTTCATGAAAATTTGGTAAGGCTATACCCCTTATGATTTTTTCAAATTTTGGCCAAAATCGCGACTTTTTTAATTCTTCCCAAACTTATGTGAAAGGGGTATAGCGCTCTTCTTTTCAAATAATAGTCATAATTTTATTCTTCATCTTTCCCTTTACAATGAAAATGCCCCTTTTTCTAAACAATTTAAGACATCATTTTACTATTATTAATAAGGCCAAATTAAGCTTCCAATTTCGAGGAACTCCACTTAAAAGTTGACGAAAATCCATATTTGAGCTCTAAGAATCCGTATGAGCATCCTGAAAGCGATTTGAGAAATTTCATATTTTTCATGAAAAATTGGTAAGGCTATACCCTTATGATTTTTTCAAATTTTGGCCAAAATCGCGACTTTTTTCATTCTTCCCAAACTTATGTGAAAGGGGTATAGCGCTCTTCTTTTCATATAATAGTCATAATTTTATTCTTCATCTTTCCCTTTACAATGAAAATGCCCCTTTTTCTAAACAATTTAAGACATCATTTTACTGTTATTAATAAGGTCAAATTAAGCTTCCAATTTCGAGGAACTCCACTTAAAAGTTGACGAAAATCCATATTTGAGCTCTAAGAATCCGTATGAGCATCCTGAAAGCGACTTGAGAAATTCCATATTTTTCATGAAAATTTGGTAAGGCTATACCCCTTATGATTTTTTCAAATTTTGGCCAAAATCGCGACTTTTTTAATTCTTCCCAAACTTATGTGAAAGGGGTATAGCGCTCTTCTTTTCAAATAATAGTCATAATTTTATTCTTCATCTTTCCCTTTACAATGAAAATGCCCCTTTTTCTAAACAATTTAAGACATCATTTTACTATTATTAATAAGGCCAAATTAAGCTTCCAATTTCGAGGAACTCCACTTAAAAGTTGACGAAAATCCATATTTGAGCTCTAAGAATCCGTATGAGCATCCTGAAAGCGATTTGAGAAATTTCATATTTTTCATGAAAAATTGGTAAGGCTATACCCTTATGATTTTTTCAAATTTTGGCCAAAATCGCGACTTTTTTAATTCTTCCCAAACTTATGTGAAAGGGGTATAGCGCTCTTCTTTTCATATAATAGTCATAATTTTATTCTTCATCTTTCCCTTTACAATGAAAATGCCCCTTTTTCTAAACAATTTAAGACATCATTTTACTGTTATTAATAAGGTCAAATTAAGCTTCCAATTTCGAGGAACTCCACTTAAAAGTTGACGAAAATCCATATTTGAGCTCTAAGAATCCGTATGAGCATCCTGAAAGCGACTTGAGAAATTCCATATTTTTCATGAAAATTTGGTAAGGCTATACCCCTTATGATTTTTTCAAATTTTGGCCAAAATCGCGACTTTTTTAATTCTTCCCAAACTTATGTGAAAGGGGTATAGCGCTCTTCTTTTCATATAATAGTCATAATTTTATTCTTAATCGTTGCCTTTACAATGAAAATGCCCCTTTTTCTAAACAATTTTAGACATGATTTTACTTTTATTAATAAGGTCAAATTAAGCTTCCAATTTCGAGGAACTCCACTTAAAAGTTGACGAAAATCCATATTTGAGCTCTAAGAATCCGTATGAGCATCCTGAAAGCGATTTGAGAAATTTCATATTTTTCATGAAAATTTGGTAAGGCTATACCCTTATGATTTTTTTCAAATTTTGGCCAAAATCGCGACTTTTTTCATTCTTCCCTAACTTATGTGAAAGGGGTATAGCGCTCTTCTTTTCATATAATAGTCATAATTTTATTCTTAATCGTTGCCTTTACAATGAAAATGCCCCTTTTTCTAAACAATTTTAGACATGATTTTAATATTATTAATAAGGCCAAATTAAGCTTCCAATTTCGAGGAACTCCACTTAAAAGTTGATTAAAATCCATATCTGAGCTCTAAGAATCCGTATGAGCATCGTGAAAGCGATTTGAGAAATTTCATATTTTTCATGAAAATTTGGTAAGGCTATACCCATATGATTTTTTCAAATTTTGGCCAAAATCGCGACTTTTTTCATTCTTCCCAAACTTATGTGAAAGGGGTATAGCGCTCTTCTTTTCATATAATAGTCATAATTTTATTCTCAATCGTTGCCTTTACAATGAAAATGCCCCTTTTTCTAAACAATTTTAGACATGATTTTACTTTTATTAATAAGGTCAAATTAAGCTTCCAATTTCGAGGAACTCCACTTAAAAGTTGACGAAAATCCATATTTGAGCTCTAAGAATCCGTATGAGCATCCTGAAAGCGATTTGAGAAATTTCATATTTTTCATGAAAATTTGAATACCCTTATGATTTTTTCAAATTTTGGCCAAAATCGCGACTTTTTTAATTCTTCCCAAACTTATGTGAAAGGGGTATAGCGCTCTTCTTTTCATATAATAGTCATATTTTTATTCTTCATCTTTCACTTTACAATGAAAATGCCCCTTTTTCTAAACAATTTTAGACATCATTTTACTGTTATTAATAAGGCCAAATTAAGTTTCCAATTTCGAGGAACTCCACTTAAAAGTTGACGAAAATCCATATTTGAGCTCTAAGAATCCGTATGAGCATCCTGAAAGCGATTTGAGAAATTTCATATTTTTCATGAAAATTTGGTAAGGCTATACCCTTATGATTTTTTTCAAATTTTGGCCAAAATCGCGACTTTTTTCATTCTTCCCTAACTTATGTGAAAGGGGTATAGCGCTCTTCTTTTCATATAATAGTCATAATTTTATTCTTAATCGTTGCCTTTACAATGAAAATGCCCCTTTTTCTAAACAATTTTAGACATGATTTTAATATTATTAATAAGGCCAAATTAAGCTTCCAATTTCGAGGAACTCCACTTAAAAGTTGATTAAAATCCATATCTGAGCTCTAAGAATCCGTATGAGCATCGTGAAAGCGATTTGAGAAATTTCATATTTTTCATGAAAATTTGGTAAGGCTATACCCTTATGATTTTTTCAAATTTTGGCCAAAATCGCGACTTTTTTAATTCTTCCCAAACTTATGTGAAAGGGGTATAGCGCTCTTCTTTTCATATAATAGTCATAATTTTATTCTCAATCGTTGCCTTTACAATGAAAATGCCCCTTTTTCTAAACAATTTTAGACATGATTTTACTTTTATTAATAAGGTCAAATTAAGCTTCCAATTTCGAGGAACTCCACTTAAAAGTTGACGAAAATCCATATTTGAGCTCTAAGAATCCGTATGAGCATCCTGAAAGCGATTTGAGAAATTTCATATTTTTCATGAAAATTTGAATACCCTTATGATTTTTTCAAATTTTGGCCAAAATCGCGACTTTTTTAATTCTTCCCAAACTTATGTGAAAGGGGTATAGCGCTCTTCTTTTCATATAATAGTCATATTTTTATTCTTCATCTTTCCCTTTACAATGAAAATGCCCCTTTTTCTAAACAATTTTAGACATCATTTTACTATTATTAATAAGGCCAAATTAAGTTTCCAATTTCGAAGAACTCCACTTTAAAGTTGACGAAAATCCATATTTGAGCTCTAAGAATCCGTATGAGCATCCTGAAAGCGATTTGAGAAATTTCATATTTTTCATGAAAATTTGGTAAGGCTATATACCCTTATGATTTTTTCAAATTTTGGCCAAAATCGCGACTTTTTTAATTCTTCCCAAACTTATGTGAAAGGGGTATAGCGCTCTTCTTTTCATATAATAGTCATAATTTTATTCTTAATCGTTCCCTTTACAATGAAAATGCCCCTTCTTCTAAACAATTTTAGACATGATTTTAGGGATTTTACCCTAGGTGTATACCCTGTGCGTTCTGAGCCTATGGTATATTGGACTACCATGACAGTGTTCCCTCTTTTAACCAACTGTGCAAAACAATATCCATTTTCTAATTTTATCTCAAAACATCTATATACTCCAACCTGTTTATTTCTTTTCTATTTTTCAGTTTGAAATTCTCCTTTAACAGCCCATGTTGTGATTCGGTTTGATAACGGAAACTATCACCATTGTGACGTCAGACGTTTAATGTGACCCTCCATCAAAGATAACGTTGCACTTTCAAACGCGACTCGGGATAAACGTGACCTACTTCGGCATTGTACGTCACCTGGCCATTGTTTTAACAACTATAAAACTGGATCAAACTTAACAAACTAAACATGATCTGCGTTGGTGACCCTATTTTACACCTGGGCTATACCTGGGCGGAAGGGACAACGGGTCTCGACGATACGAAATCTTGGCATACTTTCAAAACACTCTAGAAAAGGAAATACTTAAACCTGAAGTGTTATTTACCAAGTCTGCAGACAGACAGACTATTACGGTCTATTGTGTTCTCAATTCACGTGGAATAAATATGCTTAGTTGCACCTGGATGTGATTTCAACAAGAAAAGATTGCTTGAAGTAGGACATAGAGAGACAACCATATTTACTCGGTATAGGACAAGTGTTGTATATATATACAATATCACGTGTCTAGGCATCTTAGTGTAACTATCGTAGGAAGACATTTCCCATGGGAATAAGACGTTGCCATGGGAATCAGACGTTGCCATGGGAATTGTATGGCTTTGACTCTTTCATCGTGTTTTCTCATCATTCATGTCTGAAATCATTGATTGGAATCCCTCCGTTCGGTTCTGGTCAATAACTTCTTTTGCGTTTTCGTCTGCAGTTGTCTCTGCATTTGCTTGTTTATCTGTATAACTTGCAAAAAGGTAAAAAGTTGTCTTTAATTAAGACAAGGCCTTGGCACTATCAAAACAAGAAAGTGGGTGAGTTACGTATATCAAACAGCGGCCATACTATGATCACGTATACAACAACCTAAGTTTGTCATTAAATTCAGTTCCTTTCGATTGTATCCATTTGAACGAGACTTTGACCTCCCCTCTTCTAATGCAAAGGATTTTTTGCAAAACTCAAGGTTAGAAAAATACGTGTTAATAAAGAAAAAGAAATAACACAGGAGACAGGATGTTAAGTTTTGTCCAAAGTGAGTGACCCTTCGCCTCGCCGGAATGAAATTAATGACCATACGAAACTGAATTACGCCAATATAATCTCCTTAAATAATTGTGTTGATATTGGCCTTCTGTTGCCTCCTATAAAGGAGGAAAATAGAAAGAAAAATAGAATAATGGAATTATTATACTAGGATATACCATCAAACAAGAGGTTACATCATGTCAAATTTAGAGATCTTAGCTACTGTCGACAGGTCATGTAGTTTGAATTAAACTTGCTTCAAGTCTCCCTTCTTTGGTCACAGTTGTGACAAATATACTTTGACTGTACAGGATATGGGATATGGCTTAAAGACGTTTTGTTTTTCAGGATTCTTTATAACTTTTGAACATCATGTCACCTTAAAGATGATATAGTCTAATGAAGTTCTTTACAGATAGATAGTCCATGTATTTTTACGACAAGTAAATCGATGGTATGGTGTTATGTGGAGTGAGCAGGGTGAAACTGCAAACTTTAGTCAAGAATTCAAGAACCTTGGTCATTGTGATACCAGGAAGGAACCCCGTGTCTCTGAATTCCTCTTTAGCGTAAACACACACCTTCTACCGTCCCTCTACCTCCATCACTACCCGCCACCCCCTCTCCGTCCCCGTCTATGTCCGAGGGTCTCCATCAATCGTTATCACCACTTTGTCCCTCTCCTCGCTGATGGATTTAAACTGACAATATCTAACCGAACAAGCAGATGGACTTATCGAACCAATCCTCGATAACAGCTCCCTGCTTTATACACAAACCAGAGAGCTATAAAAAAAAAAACACACAAAAAAAAACACGGAAATATCATGAGCAATTTGTGTCTCTTGTTTTCTCGGCAGTTTGGTAAAATTTCTTAGAATTTATTTCTCTTTTTTTCCCCCCACAAAGTCAACTCTCGTGGCTCGATCGTGATTAGAAACCGCAAGTCGCGTGGTACCTGGCCTTAGTCGCGACCCCGCCTTCAAAGTTATTAGTAAAGGCATTAATTCTAAAAACGGATCAAGTTATAACCACACTTGTTATCACCCCAGGGAAATATGAGCTCCTGGAAAACGCGATAAACAACTTGCTGATTTCGCTGAAATTTGACAACAGATTTCTTATGGGGAAATTCCAGGCTCAAAGCGGCTAAGCATGATCTCAAACATTGTATATATGCCATGCTTGAATGATGGACAACAATTGCATAATCATCGGTATCATGATTTAAGAAAGTTTTGCTACGTCGGTCTTATATTCTGCACTAAGTTTAGGTGTCTAGCATAATTTAAAAGCACTTGTTGCTTGTGTTTCAGTCCAAGATTAACAACCCCTGGAGCCTGAGGGGACCATAAGCATCCCTCGCCCCCCCCCCCCCAACTCTTCATTTTTGCAGGCACCCAAATTTAAAGTTGGAATATGCCAAGCCCTAGACTTCTCTCATATGCCTATGGAGTAACCCGGCAATGGGAATGGAAACATTTCGCGACATCCTGAAACCAAGACTAACCCCACCCTCCCCCAGTCCGACCGACGGTGGGTGGGAGAACCCCCACCCAATCGCACGTCGCTATTTATATTAAATGTTATACCGGTCTGGGTATTTGTTTTGTGTATTTTCGACCATATAGAATTTCGGTGCCTAAAGGTTCAGAACGTACCAATGACGTAGTGTTAGTTACGTCATCCCATATATATTAACTTGTCTGAATAAACCAGGAATTTACTCATTAGCTATGTAACGGATATCCTGACCACTAAGGTGGGACCACCCTCAAACCTCAAACTAAGATTACCCGTTCTTCGCTAGTGATGACGTCATTAGCGTTTATTATCTTCCACGGTTTATTTGGAAGCCAATGTTACAATAGGTGAAATACCAAGTGCTGCTCCCTGTAAACTCATGAATGGATGGAATGTGTAGCTTATCTTTCAATAACGATCGGGGTTTGTTTTCACGGGGTAGGAAAGATGGAGAAGGGTGGGTTGATGTTTATTCTACTTGCATGGATGGCAGGGATGGTGGAGCTGGCGACATTTATTCCCAGCTTCACGATGACCTCAAAAGTTAGAAAAGATCGTTGAAAAGTAGAAATATCCTTTTGCTATTTAAAATGTGCATTTTGTTGACATATGACGAATTGAAATTAAAAAAATGGAGAGTGGACTGTTGTTTAAAACACAAAGAAAAACAGTAAAACCATGGACTTTTGTTGTAAACAGTCAAATCCTAGAATTTATAGTAGTATACGGAATCGGTGCACAGAGGGTTCATTCGGTCGGATAGTTTGGGAGTGACTTTGTTGTATGTCTCCGTCAAATCACAGCCACATTCAAACTGGCCTTTGTTTGTGCCCTCCCCTGCCCCCTCCCCCGATTGGACACGCTTCCGCCCCCACCGATGCATGAGTGGGGTGGAGAAGGTGCAGCAGTACGCCAGCCGACTACCCTCTGTGAGTTGACAAGATTGGATGTGTTAATTAAAACCCGAGCAATTAGGAAGAAACCCATAATGAGCGTGATAACCACAGACACCGGACGAGTCTCATCCGCGCTAATGACGTCACAATTACGACACGAATAGTTTATTTGAAGTAGACCTTTATCTGGTTTGAGGACCATTATAAGATAATCCTATAAACGCGTCAATAAACTACTAAATCGACTCTCCACGGTGGTATAATTATGACGTCATCATTATACGTACTTTAATAATTGCTTCCGGGAAGAAACCCAAAAGCTTTCCTTTAGGCCTATCCGTTTCAAAGACAGTAGTTACACGACATATGGAAATGGAACGGGTTTAGTATCAACAAAATATTTGCTTTTCATTTCTTTCTTTGTTTGCAATTAAATTTTGATTGAAGGGGGGGGGGGGGGAGGAAGGGTGTTAGCGAAAGGGAGGGACGTCCCGGTCCGCCTGCCTGGATCCACTCTGGCTATTATACGTTATGTTTATGTGTACTGTCTGGCGGGAAGTGCGCCACTTTGAAGAGAGAGGGAAAAAAAAGTTGTCTGCATTGAGGGAAAGATGAACAAAACCAACAAGGAAGAAAAAAGATCAGTATTTGGAGAAGCCGAAGAGAGTAGCCAGAGAGAAAAAGAAGAAGATGAGAAATGAAGCGAGAGGTGTTCCAGTCCATCATGCATGCAGAGTTTATTACGGTGGTAATATGTACAGAAGAACAACGAGATGGCTTTAGAAGAAGAGATTAAATGTACAGAAAGTGCGAGAAAAAAAAACCCAATGAAGGCTATTAGAAAAAGAAAGGATGATAAGATTACTGAAAGAGGATACAAAGGAAGGATTAAACGGATTATCCCCTGCTAGAATTATTTTTGACTGTTTTCGTTCTGGTGCCCCCCTGCAAATTATGATGATACTTTGTAAATATTTATGGGGAAAAGCATGAAAGGGTAAAAAAACTTTCAACCTGGAAACACACTTGCCATCTTTTTATTTTTTAAATTATTTTTACTTTTACGGGAAAAAGTTATATTTATGGGAGCAGCACATTGACTGAGGTACATCAGAGTTGAACCTAAAACGAGTATCGCTATTCACGTATTATAACCTATTATATATATATATATATATATATATATATATATATATATGTTGTCGTATTTCATCCGCAAATACCAAACGTTGCAGGCACAGATTATTTGTAATATATATGGAAAGGGTGGGAATAGGGGGTTATAGGGGGAAATATACATGATTTTTATTTAAGGAAAAAGCTGAAAAGAGATTTAAGAGTAAGAGAAGAAAAAGACAAAAAGGTGTTAGAACGTCGAAGGAAAAAACAAAAGCAAAGAATGTAAAAACAGAAAAAACTTTTTCCTTAAGTCAAGAAAAAAGAATGTAGAAACAATGACGCTTAGAAAACTGGTGAACAAGATGCGAAAAGATGATATACGTAGATAAGAACTATAAAGAAAGAGCTCCCTCTATTTTATATAACTTTTTTTTAATTCATTACGTAATACCACCACCTCCACTACCTCCACCATAAATGTTATCATTAGTTCATCGTGTCACTACACAAATATGTAAACGACAGCAAAAGAACATTTGGAAAATAATAGGCCCTCAGTGAGAGGAATCAAGAAAAGAAAATACAATCATGAGCGAAATGAGGAAGATAGAATATACGACTCGACAAGATGAAGAATTACCGAGATACAAGATTATAAGGTCAATAGGAATCACAGAAACAACAAAGAGTGTTTTGTTGATCATAGTGTCAGACGTTAATATGCTCCTTATGACGTCACACCTCTTGATGACTCGTTACTTAACCAACCACCTTCATACATATAAACAATTATTAACAAAGCCGTTTTTCCTTAGAATGTATTCTTTCTTAGTCGTTTTGGTTACACATCCTACCTCTCACACCAACATTTTTCGTTCCTCAACCGTTTGCCTTTTTATGGCATTCAGGACAGAACTCATGTCTCCAGCCCTAACCTCTTTCTTGACACTTGAGTGACGTTGGAAATATTGTTTACTTTCATTTGGAATCAGATACCACAGAAATTAATTCTAGCAAACTCTTTAATTATGTAAAGAGGCGTATAGCAATAACATCGTTTTTATCCCCCTCTTTCATATGGTACCGTATCAAAACGTGGTATGGTCACCCGCCCCCCCCCCCCCCCACCAGACCTGCTAAACCTAATCAACAAGGACAGTACGTAGAAAATGCACAGTGTTGCAATGTGTTATGCATCTGTTGTCTGTGAGTTAAGAAGCATTCCAAAAGGAGAAATGTTAAAACTGACACCTTACATGAGGGAAAGGGAGGGGTGTGAAGGGGGGGGGGCTGGGTTGTAGTAGGAGGAACAAGAGGGAATGGTTACCATAGGAGTGTTGATCTGGTACCATTTGAAAGAGGAAAGATCGGTGACAGAGAAATATAGGGTAGTAGAGAGGAACTTGAAAACCAAGATTCATGACATAGAAATTACTAATATAGACAAAACAATGACATTTAAAGTGTAGGTAAAGAGATTTAAGAATGATGATATTAGGTTGGATTTCATAGACAAACTTTTCAGTTGAAACTACATTCAGCAGAACTAAATTTGATACCTTTCTAAGCAGTTAACTGTATTCTTGATTCAACAATTACTATTGTTTCAGCCCCACAACTCCCTCCTCCCCTTAACCACTTGTTTTCTTAACCCTCTGAATATTCAAACTTTTCTGGCCTGTTGAAGTTACCTGCTAGACATCCAACTGCATTGTTTGAGTAAAAATTGTCATCACTTCTAATCTTTGAAAATTATTTCAAATACTGAGATATGTAATCTCAAGGGGTACAGGTATAGAGGACAAAGTGAGGTGATGACGAGTAGAGGGTGCTATTCAACAATTAATAGCACTGAATGTCGAAAAAAAAAATAGTTTTCTTCAATCGCTGATACCTTGGCCAATAAAGCAAAGCTTTTGTTATGATAGAGAGGAGGTACTAAGAGAGAGAGAGAGAGAGACCAAAATATGACAAAAGAGATAATTAAGTTGTAAATGAAATAAACAATGAAACATGAGGAAATAAGACAAAAGCCTGGAATAAGGGAATATAACAGCCGAAAAAATAAAGAAAAAGGAAAGAAAAAAAAATACGGAGACGTGAGAAGAGAGAAATTGAAAAATAAAAATAGAGCATATGAGATGACAAATAGAAGAAATCAATTAAAGATCTTTTTGATCAAAAAAACATTTTTTTTTTTTTTTTTTTTGAGAGCAAAGGAAACAGGTGACACAGGGAAAGAATCATTTGTTTTGTTTTGAATTTGTAGAATGAGTCTTGGACATTACCTAGAGGGCCAACCCCCCAAAAATAACGAGGGCCGACAAAAATAATAATAAGGTCACAAGAAAAAAAGAAAACCATCTGTGACATCAGCAGTGACGTAAGGCACAGTTTTTTCTTTTATTTTTCAGCCTCGCCTCTCACAATGAAAACTTCCAAAAAAAAAACAAAAAAACAAAATCTGTAAATAGGACATAATTTATATAAATGAAGCATACATCATGGTTACAAACCATTCCAGCTATGCTATCTACATTAACATAGACAACAAAAAAAGAGACACTCTCTCATCAAATAATTATTTCTCCTAAAAATTTCATTTTTTTTTTACAATGGAATTTGCCTTAAAGTCTCTCTCCCCCTTTTTTATTTTTTTGTTACGTCAAAAAAATGGAATATTAATTTGTATGAGACTAAGAATATCACATTCAAATATTGCAACTAGCTCTGACGATAAATGTCAAAGTTCCAGTAAATATCGCTTCTGGTATATAATAATAATTATAATAATAATAATAATAATAAAAAAAAAAACGTAAAACCTGATTTAAGATTTATCCTTGTTTTGACGGAACAGTGAACAATTGGTATCAATACGCAAATTCAAATTAGCACACACTCAGGGTGTGTGGGCACGCCAAAATTATAAATGGATATGACCGCTTGAAAACAAGTGTGTGTAAGCTGTGTACTTTCACGTTCCACATTCAAAGTTTGTCGTTGACAATCTGACGTGGTCGGTTAATCTCTCGACCGCTGTATAAAACTTTTCACGATACAAGAGACTTTATTCCTTACCACAAGACGCCCGTACGACAGCAACATATCACCATTTGCATTCCCCCGAATGAGGAATTTCTTTTCGTAATTTGAAAATGATCAGAAAGGTTTTTTTAGGCTGCAGTACGTATGATTCTACATATTCCATGAGTGAGTAGTCCCTAAGTCAAAAGAAGTCAGTCCTATGTAAAGAATTACTCTTAGCAACCAGAAGAATTGCCTCTTAGCAACCAAAGAAGAACGATAAGAGAGAAATTTTCTGAATAAATAAGCTTAAAAAAATGAGAAGGAGAATGAAAAAGAAAGAAATATGAGAAATGATAAAGAATACATGAAGGATTACACCAAAACTTCCAAAAAGGTAATGAAAGAAATAAACAGCAGTAAATATACAAAACCAATCTCTACACTAAGATGATGACGATGATGCTAACGATTTCCTGGAGGGCCCCGCGGGGCCGGGCCCTATAGAAGAAGTACCAAAATATATATAAAAGTGTACTAGAGATTGAAAAAGATACATGATACAATTGAAACACAAACGGTAAAAGACTTAAAGAAAGATTAAATTACCCAGCATCCATCACAAAACAGATGGTTATTCATTCAACCAAAACAGCTCCCTCTACCAGAAAAAAAAATCTCCATTTCCGTAAAATATTCTTTTCACGATTTGCACGATATTCTTACTCTTCCGATCGAGCAGTGGCGAAAACAATTTTCTCGACCGCCGAGACATTTTTTCTGCCACCCGTATCGGTTTTCGAGAAGATACCATCTCCCATGGGGGAAGCAAAACGAATTTGATGGGGCAAAACACGGGGAGAAAAGCAACTCCGACATGACATTCGCATGCTATGTACGCTTCCTCTACCTGTCAATTAATATTCATTATCAAACACAAACGGTTTCTTTACGAAACAATAATAACCACAAGTATTAAATAATCTTCCGAAATGGATGCCACCGTATTAATGGATGCATGACGTTCGAATAAAACGGCCATGGAAATCCCGAAGCTAATCGAAATATCTCAGAGGTTGATCACCTGAAACTACTGTGTGTGCCATGAAGTAATTTCGCTAATACCAATGTGTACATCCATAACTCATTACCAATCAAAATTTTGTTTTTACAAACAGGAAAAAGGATGGGGTGGTGGGGGGGGAGGGGGGTAGGCATTAAGCCTTTCAATAAATGATCTTAACTTGACGACTCATGAAAATGTGTTTGTTCAGCAAATCGAGAAAGTATTGTGTAAGAACAATGATAACAAACAAATAAGCCCAAGCCAATATCTAGCAGGGACACTTGTTCAAATTTGGTCAGCCTAAACGTGCCATGTTTCCAAAAAATTAAAGAGAGCAAGTGGGTGAACTTACAAGCTCATGTTTAAAGGAAACCAGGATTTCTAACAAAACTTAAAAAAGAAAAAAAATGAAGATCTTACAGCCTTTTATAGCCTTACCTTGGAATGTTTCAACTTTGTATATATATATATATATAATTTTTCATGTTTAATTTTCTTTCTTTTTCGTTTGGCTTCATATTTTATCATTTTTTGGTATTTAAAAAACAAAAAAAAGACTGAGCATCCTTTTTTTCCACAAAAGTTTTGTAAATTAAATAATTGGATGAAATAATACCAAAAAACCCCTCATCAAAATTGGTTATTATTGTGCAAGGTAGTCTGTCTACTAGACAAATGGACATGTGGACTTTGAATAACAAATTTTGAATATTGAAGAGGAAAAAAAGGACATTATTTGAAGCAAATAATATTCTAAGAAGACAAGTTAATTTAGAGTTCATTTCACAGGGAGGAGGTTTAAAGAGGAAGAGGACCCATTCAAAACGGCAATAATGTCGTAAATTTTCATTTGGCAATCAAAAACCACTGAACAGGAAACAAAGAGTTTATGGGGTAAGAGAGAGAGAAAATGATAAAAAGATGGGATTACATTATTCATTATTGATAAAAATTGAAAAGATTACTGCAGGTTGTGTCATGTGTGTGTCTAGTGAAGAGAATTAAATTATATGTCTGGTTATGATGTCACTGGCTATTGCAAGCAATCGACTCATGTGAATGATCATTTTACTTTTCCATTAACGAATATAGAATCTTTTGTTTTCTATGTCACATTCTAAATCTATACCTTCTTTACTAACATAACAACTCCTCTCAGCGACCAAAGAGATCACACAGGGTAGGACTGGTTTTTCTCTGAAGAATTTTGTTTGACTTAATTTACCCTGTTTTTTTGGGTGTGTTTTTCTACAGATCTCGAATGTGCTATCCGCAAAATATGATCCAGATTAGAGCAAAAATTGTCATGAATAAATTAATCCATTATGCAAAACATGTGGTATTTTATGAATAATCTAATGTGCAATAATTGAGCCATCACGGATGGAATGATCCCATAATGCATCTGTAACCGTGGATACTTGGGTGATGACAGCCTTTCACTGCTTTCTCATCATACTTAGCCTAATATTGAAGAAAGGGCTTCAAAAATAGTCTCATATTAAAAGAAAGCCCCGTTCTTCTCCTTCCCTTGGCAAATCTATGCCAATCTGCCGGCCAAATACATTTCACTTATAACAAGAATCTCTCTCAACTGAATAATATTTACATATTGAATTTCATTTTTAGCAGAGATTAAGCTCTGTTTTAGCGGTGCTCCTGGTTCTAAATTTACAAGACAATAGAGCAAGTATTTACTTCAGAGTCCATATTAAACATAGACCCCTGCTCTACTTTTTCTTGGGAAAAACAGATTTGTGACATGGGCTTTATTTTTTATATCTATCATAGTCAATTAATTCTAACCATTGTAAATGATTTTCCCCTTAAAATAATTATCAATAATTTTGTGACAAAAAAGAATGAATGAATGAATAAATAGTTACAAAACCCTGTTTCCATTACACCTCTACATAACCAATATCATAATCATATATGAGACTGTTCAAACTTTTGCCTTACATTTAGGACTTTTTAAGAAATCTACTTGGAAATTTTGTTCTTATATCATTCTCCTTGTAAGTGTTGTGTTCTTTCCAGACAGTTGTCAGTTGTGAACGATTAAGAAGAAGTGAGAAAAAAATTGTTTTTTTTTTTCAAATTCGCTGCCAAAAAAAAAAAAAATTAAGATAAAAATAAAAGCAAAAAACAATTTGTGCTACCAAAAAATTTCTTTGAATACATGAATGGTGTAAGGTGATTCCATCCCCCTGATCTTTTGATGCTACTACTTACTCAGAGTAAAAGTTTTTGCACATGTTAAAGGTGCGTTATTATTTGGCACTTAGAAAAATCCTTCAACGACCTTGAATTGTAGCCACCCATGCTATATAACAGCATAATCTTATTATGAGGAACCACACAACCAATGTAAGCCGTCCTCTCAATAATCATCAAAGTATGAAATTTTCAGCATCACAAACAACTTGGGGAAATTATTTTTATTGCCAGTTGATTAGGAGCAAGTTTCCTTCGAGTAGAGAACGACCGAATACTTCGCCAAACATTGAGTAACAATTTCAAATAATTTTGAGAAACAGAACAAAATAGTTTGACAGAGAGGACGAGGTCCTTGCAATGAATTAACGAATTTATACCAAATGTGGTAATGCTAGCTCTTTGACTGATTAAACATGAAAAAGTTCATTTAAAAATTTTTATACTTTTGGTCTCAAAACTTGCCCCCCTAAACTTTGGATGAGATAACAAGCGACCAAAAGTCTAAAACAAAACCAAACTCTTAATTTGTTTTAAACCATCGTTAAACAAACACACACTTAATTCTGGGCTGGAAAAGGAAACAAAAAGCAAACAATCCAATTACGTCATTTATCAAAAATAAATATGACTTTGGGAGGACCCACCCAAGCCCCTGGTCCAGTACAAAATGAAAAAGTCCTAAAACTTTCATCAAAAGAAAATGGAAAAATCAAATACAGCAAGATCAAAAAACAAAAAAAAACAAAAAGTCAACAACAAAAGGGAAACATTTGACAAATAAAAATTCAAAATTTGTTAAGTGATCACGTTACTGTAGGATGTGGAATTGTTGGTTTTTTGAAATCGGATATCTCCGTAGAAAACAGACCGCGATGATGAAAGGCACCTTGTGCTAATTGGGTAATCTGGGAGGCTGCCCTCACTATGTGCCCGGTGTTATCGTAGCCTTTGAAAACGAGACCCTTAAGTGGTTGGTTTCACTCAGCTGGTAGTTATGTAATGTCTGCAAGTTAAAACAAGGAGGTCAAATAATTTGAAGATTGAATATGTAAAGGAGAAGAGAGCATCCTGAAAGGTAATACACAAATAGTTTTAGTTATCTTCTGTTGTTAGACATTGTTGGTTCCACGATCTGTCCCCCCTTCCTCCCTCCTCCCAGACCCCTCCCCCTGCCTCTCAGACCCCCAATCTCCTCTTCCTTTCTTCCAGAAATTTGAATTTAAAGCAGTAAGTCACGCTTTCTGACAAACGTGACATTCCGAACACAAACACGCCTTACTCATTACATAAATATCTCAATGCATTTAGTGTTCTCTTTAGGAACCTGCCAAGCCTAACCACACCTAGTGATTATGACATGTTCTGATGTATTAACTTACAATGAGTGACTGTACAGCCTCTTCCACTGAACTCAACTGTATCAAGGCCATTTTGCGATCCTTCCTGCAATGGGTATCAGAAAAACTTTGTTACATAAAAATATCTCAACTGCAAATATGTTATTGAGAACCAGATTTAATATTCATGAGTATATTTTAAATATTAATTTAAATTTCATATTTTTATTATTTATTCATTTAAAAGCAGACTAATATTCATTTGAATGTAAGTTTACATTTTTTTTATCTTTATTTAATTACCAAAAAATTTAATTAAATGAATTAAAAAAATTGTTAAAATTTGCAAAAAATAAACAAATATGCTTTGCAAAATAAGCAAGTTTTCAATGATTTAACTTTCTCAGAATATTCAGTAGCGGATAAACCCACTATTCATTGGGCAATAAACGTGACTAACTAGAATCTGGATAATTTAATAACATGACTGTCAACGTCTATTTTTATTCTGAATGTAAACTTGACTACTGGAACACTCTTATTACATTCATACATTGTGTAGGCCCAAAACATGACGTCAGTGTTCACTCATATAAGTTCTTTGTATAAAGGTTCGTTAAGTACCAGCAATTTTAAAAGTCATTTGAAATCTTTGTCCATGAATGCCTTGCCAGCAAACAGTGAATAGATAGCGGATTTATTCGGTGATTTAAGGGCAGAGAATTAAGAGCAGAGAACAGTCAATAAACTCACGGGAAAAATTTGAAAGCAACCACACTTCCTTGCTGGGCAAAGGCACTCCTTAGTTCATCCTCTGTGGTGGTGGGCCTGAGTAAAAAAACAAATAAAAGACATGTTTGAAATTATTATATATATATGTAGATGAATAAATAATAAATTGCCAACTGACAGGAATATCTTTAAACTCATTGTTTGAAAGTGTTAGATAAGGTTCCACTACACATATACAACTATTTATGTTTAAGGCCTTGTAAACCATGGTCAATTGTTTTTTGTCCACAATGTACTAATGCTGCTGTTGAAGTCCTCATGTTGTTGTATTCATATACCTGTACCCATGTTGTTGTACCCATGTTGTACTCATATACCTGTACCCATGTTGTTGTACCCATGTTGTACTCATACACCTGTACCCATGTTGTTTACTCATTTACTGGTACCCATGTTGTTGTACTCATGTACTGGTACCCATGTTGTTGTACTCATGTATCTGTACCCATGTTGTTGTATTCATATACCTGTACCCATGTTGTTGTACCCATGTTGTACTCATATACCTGTACCCATGTTGTTGTACCCATGTTGTACTCATATACCTGTACCCATGTTGTTGTACCCATGTTGTACTCATATACCTGTACCCATGTTGTTTACTCATTTACTGGTACCCATGTTGTTGTACTCATGTACTGGTACCCATGTTGTTGTACTCATGTACTGGTACCCATGTTGTTGTACTCATATACCTGTACCCATGTTGTTGTACTCATATACCTGTACCCATGTTGTTGTATTCATATACCTGTTCCCATGTTGTTGTATTCATATACCTGTTCCCATGTTGTTGTTCCCATGTTGTTGCACTCATGTATCTGTACTCTTACTTCAAGTCTACTAATTGCACTGAGCATAACTTACAGAGTCACATCTCAAATCTCTAATGGGAGCAGATCAACTTGTATACTGAAAACATATTTCTACTCTAGAAATAAATTGCAATTTAAATGGTAAGCTAATACTCCGGGCCAGGTTGATCCTTACGGAATGTTTGAGAGATGCAAAACCGCTGATGGCGCGTAGATGTTCTGGAAATTTTTCGAGCCTGGTTTCTTGAAACGGTGAAGTGGTGAGTTTGTGAAATCTTTGGTAAGGCCAGCATCCTGATAAAATGAATAAGGAGAACAAAACATCTTTAAGAGAGCACGAATCAATGTTTAGTTAGACCCAGATCCAAACCAGGAACTTAAAGACATAAATGTCCTTCCCTGAGCTCCACCAACAATCTTTCTAACAAAGCAAACTTATCTTCCATCACAAGTTGCTTTACATCACAATAGATCCACAATATGTTCAATCACCTCTTAAAGCCGATACATTGTTAATTTATATGATATAATTTGGGTAAAATTTCACTTACTGGTTGTCCCTCCTTCGGCATTTGGACCAGCTGATGTTTGGAGGGGGCCACACGTAACTGCTTGCCAAACATCTTGATTCCATTTAAGTGTTGCATGCCTGAAAAAGACCAAGATACACATACAAAGTGAATCCTTTACACAAAAGTCTGTGAAATATGTGCTGGAGTGGTGGGGGGGGGGGTGGACATCTGCCATATATCTATCGATAAATCCTCATTGGAATTATACTCAGTATATATCTAACTGGAAGGAATATTAGAACAGAACCATCTCCATTCCTAGCCACATAAGTAGGAAAGAGAAGACAAACAAGATGGGGTGGGGTAGGGTGAGGAGGATTGGAAGGTAAAATTATACTTTTTAAGTTTGAATAAATTCTGAAGGTACTGCTGACCTCCTACAACAAGCAAAGAGAAACTGTTTCCCTATATAGCAGCCACAAATGGAGGTGATACTTACATATCGATGCTTGAATAGGGTCTGACATCTGAACGAGAGCGTTGTCCCGTTTCTCGTAGAGAATCTTCACCCTGATGACGTCTCCGTAAACACCTGTTGTGTAGAAATTCAAACGTGTCACGTCACTTGTAATCCCAGAAAATAGAGAAAAAGAATGATAGCAGCAATGTTTGCACATCCACAACTAATGTAAAACCACAAATACTCCCCACCTTCCAGCTTCCCCCCCTCCTTCCAGCTTCCCCCCTCCCCCCCACACACACACACAGTATACTTTTGTGTAACATGGTTCTTTAAGGAACATTTCTGGTGTCATGGTATAAAGGTATCACACATTTCTTTTTAAATCTTGATTACTTTATCACATGACAAAACATAAGGCCATTTCATGTTTCAGTTGAAAGTAATATAAACAAGATGTCACAGGAAATCAACTACAAGTTTTGAAATGGAGCCTTTGCCATTCTATGTAAAGTTCAAGGAAAAACAACTTCCCAAGACACAGTGATATATTCATGACTATTTTTAAGGGAATTATATCTCCAAGGATTTCCGCCAAGTGCTTCTTGGCTGAAAGAACCGTTGGCCAAAACCTGTACAAACAGTGAATGCATGACAGAATCTCCTCTTTATTCTTAACTATGAATTCATTTTTCACAAGTACTTTGACTTCCCTAGAGGGATTATCTTTTACTTCCCTGTCAGTGACTGTATATAACATGGACCTCATATTTTTGGCATGACTATGAAACCTTAAAAGGAATGGTCTCCTATCTTTGTGTTTCCATGTTGAATAAACCATCAGGGTTGATGCAACGAGGAAGAACTCTTGAAGCAGACACTACCACACTATAATTATGTACCACATTTGATTACGTAAGCACCTCATCATTACGTACCACACTGTTATTTCGTACCACATTTTGATCACGTAACCACATCATAATTACTCAACCACGCAGTGATTACATACCAGTCATTAAGGAACCGCATTTTAATTACGTAACCAATTCATCATTACATAACCACACTGTCATTACTGTACATACCACACTTTAATTACGTAACCAAATTAAAATGTGGATACTTTAACCACAGCATGATAACCACATTTTAATTATGTAACAAATTCCACTTCCTTCGTAATGTGCCATTAATAGCCTTCTCAATTTAATATCTCATCTCGTTACAGCCCCTTCTTTCTCATATGCAAAGTACCCTAAACCAAAGTGTCACTGCCCTACGATAAGAACTAATGTTTATTACAGAATGTAATGTCAGACAATTTCCAAGGTGTTAAAGCACCAGTCTGTGATATTTATTCAGGAAACAAGCCAGCCATGGACAAGATTTTGTGATAAGCTGTACTACAAGTTGTGTTTTCATTGCACATGGTACTGTAACCTTGTTGTTTTAATAGAGAGAAGTAGAGGGGTTGGTATTCTATCCTGATCATATTGTTGTTTAGAGTGTATACACTGAGCACTACTAGACAGTTCTTAATCATTAACTTACAATTAAATACAACATGTTTCTTTAACATATTCAAGAGAAATGAACCGTTTTCAAGCTACAGCTCCCAATGATCAAAAATATTAATCAAAAAATTGCATTATAAAGGGTGGAAAAAAAAGCTTAATTTAGTTGACCCACACCTCCCTCCCCCCCCTCCCCTTTTGGTCACTCTTTCTTGTATTTAGCTCGTAAAAATCAGGATGATGCCAAATTTTGATATGACATTGTTAGATTCCCAAAATATCTACAAAATAATGACCCAAATTGCCTAATATCCTCCCCTCCCACACGCTGAATGCCTGATTTTTTGAATCATCGCAAATTATGACTCGATGGTTTAAAGGTTAAGGTGCGACATAGATTGATGTGACTGTCTATATAATGTGCCCTCTCATGCGTGCAATGTACCATTCATGTTGTTAGTTTTGTAACATCGCCGCAGTCATACTGAAGGAAGAAAGATTTGTCATGCAACCAGTGCACAAGAGGGGATATACATGCAGGTCTCTATGCATATACACACAGAAAAATTTAACCTATGAAGATGCCGGTGATGACCTTTTGACCCGATGTCTTCCACCAATCACAGTAGTCTTGCAGTTTCCAAAGGTTTTATTCACATTAAGAAAGAATTTAGAGGAAAAAATGGGGGGAAACAACCAACCAAAACTATGTTTTCCATTTTGGTGATTTTTTTTTTTGTCTTCTTTGAAGTTAAAATGACAATTTCTTGATCTGCCTGATAATAATGAGATGATGATCATGACTGTCTGACAATCCAAGCAGAAGGCCAAAACTGAAGCCATTTAGAGGGGGGACTAGGCTTCCATTTATATGGAGTACCCAACATGCTCTACTCTCCCCTCAAGATGTTATTGAAGTTTTTTATAGATGTGTTGTCACAGTATTAAAAAAAAGTTTCCAGAATTGATTTATGGACTGCAGAGATTTTGGAAAATAATAGATAGTGAAGCAGGTCATGTGATGATGAGCTCAATAGGTCAAAGGTTAGAGCACAGAATAGCAGAAAGAGCCAACAGAATACAGATTATTTTCTTTCTTTCTTTCTGTTTCTGGCCTACATGCTGGCAGGAAGTTATTTCCCCCCGAACCATCCCTGTAGTGCACTTTGACATATGGAAGTGTCCCACCAATTTAACTCTTTAGTAGAATGAACTAATTTCAGGTATTTTGCTTTTATATTTATGAACCCCTCCTCTGACAACCACCAAACTGCCAATCCCTTTCTCCCCCCCCCCCTCCCTCCACTTCACCACCCGTTGAAACAGGCTATTGAATCCAGTGAGACACATTAAACTCATTTTTATTTGGGTTCGGATAATTTGCCCTTCTCCCACCCACACCCCTTACCCACGCCAATTTTACCGCTACGTTCAACGGTTGCTTCTGAAGGCCGGTGGCGGCCATGTTTCTTGTACAAGTCCTCCATTTTTTTCTGAATCCCAAACCTTCCACCACATCTTGTAGCTTTTTCAAAAAAGTTTCCACAGAAACGAAAATGGCTTTCAAACAACAACAAAAGTATCGCTATAGAGGGGGAAAAGCTTTTTTTGTGTTAATGCATGGTTATTAATGTAAATAAATCAATCAATACATAAATAAATAAATAAAAAATAGGAAACATAACAGAAAGGTCTGTAAATTAAATATGAGAGCTTCCAAAACAAACGGAATCATCAGTGCATACCAAAGAGGGTAAATAGATCTTGTGGCGTGACCAGCTATTTGCAGACGAGTGTACGTGAGGCGGAAGTTTGGTCGAGGAGGATGACAGCGGCGACGAGAGAGACGGGGGGACGCAGAATGATCGTTCATTTCGGAGAGAAAAGAGAGAAAAAGGAGAGAAAAGAAGAGTTGAGAGCAAGATCTATTAAAAAAAAAATTAAAAAATTAAAAAAAAAAAAAAATGGAAAATTCAATTATCAATTCGATCAACGGAAAGCTACACTGAAGACCGTAGAATGGTAGGGTATGATGCAATCATTGTTAGTTTGTAGTTGACTATAAATGTCAAAAGCCAAAAGAGAAAGAAAAAACTTTCTGACTGTCACAGACAGACATTCCTATGGGTCAAGCTTTCAGTAGCTGATCCACCCCTATGCATATCTCCCACCACCCTAACACCCTCCCCCCCAACCCCTAAATCCTCTTCTTTGAAAGACCTTGCTTGATGTGTTCTATTTATTGTTTGTTTAAAACCACATAAATAATGGCAAGGGAGCAAAATTGATGCCAGTCACAACCTTCATAATAATGTATCATTGATCAAGCTGACAGGACAAACACAACAGAAACGTTGTTTGCAACTTCTGGGGAAAACAGCCATGATTCTGTCACGATTGGTGCAGTCTATGCCTTATGAAACAAAATGAAAACAGATCTACTAAAACCAACCAATAGTCAGGCTACACATCCTGCCCGCCCTCATCATCAACAACAGCACTTTGGGTTGCCAGAAAGAAAATTATGTATTTGGTCAAGTATAGATGATAATTTAGAAAATACTAAATATACCTGGGAAGATTTGTCAGGGAAATAATTGATTAACACTGTCACATACAAATTTTTAAAATTTACTATGCAACACCTCATAAATTGGGAAAAATCAATCCGAAGCAAACAGAGATTTTGCAACTGTGATAGAAAAGGATACATTTCATGAAAGATTAGTTTGAAGTGTTTTCATCTCCTCCCCCTTCCATCCCCTTACCCACCCCTCCCACTACTCAACCCCTGGAGTGGTGACCCATCCCATGAGCCCTAATTCTATCCACTTTCTATCCCACCACAAACTTCTACTCATGATGAAATATGGCTTAGTTGTAATTTCATCAATTTATACATCATCTGTTGGAGGCTTTATTATTATTATATTATTATTATTATTATTATTATGATAATTATTATTATTATTATTATTATGTGTTATGCATCTGGTACCAAAACACAGAGTAACTAAACTCTCCCACGCGAATGTGATAACCCACATGGTTGAATGGATTCAAATATGGATGTAGAGTTTTTCTAACAGGGTCCAAAATCAAATAGTGTCTCGTGTCAAAATAGATCCCCTGAAAATTTAAAAAATTAACCCCGCTCCAAGCTCTGTCATACACAATTATGATACATGCAAGCAGCAAGGGAATACAATTACAGAAAAAAATGGGGGAAAAAAAATAGAATTAAAAAAAACAATAGCTGCAGAGCCTACTGGAAGCTACATGTGTGAAAAAGGAAACGTTAGTATTAACATCACAGATTGCATGCTTTTGACACACACACAGGATTGGCAAACTCGATTCAGAATATGGAGATATGAAGAAATGGAAGAAATTAGGGTGTTCCTGGATAGAAAGCCCTTGGCACCCAAACATTCTCATGTGTTAGTCGAAAAGAGGTTAATGTGGTTTTTTACTACTAGACTGATTTTATTTTGTGTTTTATCCCCCGTTCGTCTTTGCTCTTTCTTGATATTGAAATTTTTTGAAGGAAACGAAGGAAATAAATCAGTAATGAAAGAAGGTATTACATGTACGGTTATATCTCTTGGCTGGAAGTTTGTAGGGAGAATTATTCCACTGTTTACTCTCCTTGAAACAATCTAACACTACTACCAAAGGAAAGCAAATATCATAACAAAACACAATTAAAAATTGTGAGCTTAGATTTCTCTTATCAGACTCAGTCATTCTCTTGCTGATCAATAACTGCAAGTAGCCAGTTCCTTATATCTATAAACATCAATGGGCCAAAAGATATTGTGAAGCTCTAGCAAACACAATCTCTTAACATTCTCTATCATTAGATTGATTAATTAATCTTACTCACTACCATCAACAAGTCAGCAAACAGATGTCTGGGAAGGGATTTGTTGGGGGGGGGGGTCGGGAGAGGCTCTAGAAGGTAATATCCAAGTACCCATTCTTTGTATTTCATTGTTCTTCCTTTTTTTTTTATATTTGTTCTCAATCAATATAACCTTTGGTAAACTGCTGTAATAACTCCATCTGCATGATGATATTAAAGTGGAGTGGGGTGAGGTGGGGTGGGGTGATGTGGGGTGGACGAAGGTGGGGGTGGGTTCAATTCATATCCTACACAGCCAATCTGTGTTTGTTTTCCCCCTTACCTCTGTTGATAAGTTGCTAACCAATAGCACTGCCGTCCCTGTAACAGGCATCGCAGACATATGTTGAGGGAACTGTGAGGCCATCATAGGCTGAGGCATGGCTGGGTACGCATTGGTCATACCAGGAACTGCTCATGGAGAGAAGAGGCATCAAAAATAATAGCAAAAAACACAAAACACAAACAACAACAAGAAGAACGATGTTACAGATTGTTGTCATTGTACACAAAGTAAAAATCATCCTATTAAGTATATATTCTTCAGGGTAGGTGGACAAAACAAAAACGAAAAATCTGATTTTGGCTGTTAAACGGTTAGAATATTTCTGTCGCACAAGTGGAACAAATTTATTCAACATAATGAATATGCCGAGTTTGGTAACCACGGCCATGGGGACGCAAATGTCATCTGCTGTTGAAGACTGCCTCATTCAAGAATTAAATCAAATTACTTTGAATTCTTTTCTCACCTAACCTACCCAGTGTGTCACCTGTCCAAAATGAAATAACCGACTGTCAAACCATGCCTCTCCCCCTTTTCTCTTTTCAAATTAACTAGAAATTGATTTGCAAGAGTAGGGTTAGTTTTCACATTTCCTATTATTCATGATGATAATTCTAAAACAAAATCGTGCCTACACTGCAAAAAGGATTTAAGCGGTGAATAACACACTGAGAATGCATGGAATAAATTTGACTAGACAAATGCTAACGTTGAAAGCAAACACATTTTGCCAACGGCAAATCTCTGGCTTGGAAAATACTTTTTCAAAACTCAAATCGCAAACCCGAGACCAGACTTTGTCTGTATCTCTTTTTCCTTCCCTTTGTTAGTCTACTTGCAAATCAAAAATATTGTGCATTGAAAATAAAAGTCTTTCCCTTTGCAAACAGAAATAAAAATTCTTTTTTTTTTTTTTGGCACTAAAGTAGAAAACAAAGAAGAACCAGCAAAGCTTGTCCCTCGCATTCAGTTTTAATTTACCTGCATAATCTTTGACTAACGTTTAATATGCTTAATATTGAAATTGAAGCGTTGTGTAAAAATAAAAGACTTGGGTATCAAGGCACAATGCTCCTCTCTCCTCTGTAAAAGGTTTGAAGATTTTCCAGGTTCTTAATGACAGTGTCTAATGTCACAGAAAAATGTTTCTAAAATGTATCTTCGAACTAAAAATCTCCACATATGATTAATACAATAATGGTCATCATGAATATTGACTGGCCTAATCAACAACCATTTCCTCAAAATAGCTGGTTGCATTCAATGTTGTCTCTTTCTTTTTCATACTGAAAGACATAAACTGAGACATTTTTTTTAGGGATGAGGCATTTGATGACTGAACAGATGTTCCAGACAAACAGGAAGTCCTCTACTTTACATGAGCAAATACATAATCCATATTTGCTTCAGGCTAGCCATACTTTGATAGCAAATCTGACTATATTTAGCCTTCTTCATTAAATTGGTGAAGCAAATGGGTACCCATCTGCTACAGTGACCCTGCAGGGGAAGCGGTAAATGTTTTACGAAATAATTGAAACGTGACCAGCTGTTTTAAGGTTTTGGATGTCTCATTCCCGATACATCTGTCGCCACTTTAAATTTTAATGACAGCATTTGACTACTTGTAAGTGTGTATTGAAAGCTTCCTTACGATCTATGATCCACTATGAATACACGGTTAAAGCCACACTGTAAGGGGTACATTGCGTATTGTGGATGCAGGCAATCAATCAAAAGACTATTAACTATTCAAACAACATGGATTCTCTGTCTTTAATCCACTATTTCCGTGGTTGCCATGGCAACAACCAGTTTGACTTTGAACAGAAAGTCACACAATTAGCCATATGTAATGATCATACAGGTTGATCAACTTTGATCGACTCAGGACAGCCCAGCCGGTTCGGTCATGTAACATCATATCTCTCGGCGTATCGTATGATACGACATTCGATATATGTTTTTTTGTGTCGCATCACAAACGCAATGTACCACCTCTGAACCTATATGGTTGATACAAAGATGTACACAATACATGAAGGCAAAATGGAGACGGCTCTATTCAACATGTTAATAATGAAAACTTGTTAATATGAGAAAACTTGTAAACGGAAGCAAAAAAAAAAAAAAAAAATTACATTTCGAGAACGAGGCTTAATTGTTGAAAGAGGACAAAAGTGGTGAAACATTTCTTGTAATAGATGACATGTTAAGCATCCAACAAGAATGTGTTTTTAAACTGACGACCTCTTTCAATGAAACTAAGAGAATAAAGAAGCGAGATGAGGAAGAAAGAAAAGAGGATGAGGAGGAGGAGAAGGAGGAGAAGTAGAGACCCCAAGCCAAATGATAGAGAAAAGAAGGTTTGGTAAATCCAAGTTATTCATGACTGTTTTTTTGATAAAGCTCAGGGGTGGAGGGGGGGGGATCCAAGGATGGGATTAGTGAGATGTGAGATGGGATTGTTGAGCCAATGAATATTCATAAGATGGGTAGGGATTAAGCACAGCATCAAACCAGTTCATGTAAGAATGACCTAAAAATATTAACAGACAAACCAAATATGGGTAAATTAAGAGAAGAAGGGGAGGGGAGTGGGGGAAGAGGGGTTATGTTTGGAAGAAACAAACTTTGGTGGTGGGAGAATGATGGGCAGGAGAGGAAGATAAAAACATAGTACTCGAAAGCTCAGCTGTGGTTAAAGAAATGTGACAGGGAATTGTGCAAAGCCACGCGGCCAGGTTCACCAGAACTGATTTGATTTTGTTTTAGAACAAAAAGGAAACACTGCCACGGGCCATTTTATGTTCAGTGTCGGAACCCTTTCATCCCTTTTCATCGTGGACATTGAACCAATGTCCTTTTGGATTTCAAACGGCACAGATATATCATTTACCGTGATACATGCAATTTCTAGTCAGTTTAAAAGGACTTTCTTTAAAGAGTATTTTAAACACAGTTGTGTCTTGAATTTTGGCATACTGTACCAACCAACTCAAAGGCCGGCCACCAAAACTCTAGCTAAATTTTCTAGTTTCATGTTACCCCAAACTGAATGAATACAGCTTTATGCTTTTTTCTTCTTTTCAATTCATAGTGGCATATGTCAATTTAATTTCACTGATTCCGTCTATAGATGAATTTTTTTTGGTGTGGTATTACTCATTGCCATTGTAGTGAATGATTTCTTAAAGCTGGTTGCCACGGTAACCACCACTGACATCCGCTCACGTGATCAATTACGAGCCCTCATCATAGACCATAGAAACCTTTTCTGGGGTAAAGCAAATGGAACCTATGAATATTTGATCACATTAATTAAGTCCCCAAATTTTTCGTATCTCTGGGATAATACACTTATTATTGGCAGCTATATAAAGCTCAAGTTATTCAGGACTTAAAGGATCAAGTTTTTTTTTTTCCTACTTACTTAATGTGGTATGTAACAATGATGCTCAAGAATTTTAGGGAAACCTGGCCCGAACTTGATATCAAAATGATTTAAACGTAGGATTACCTTAGGTTTAAATTCAGGAAGGTGGAGATATGGCTACAACTAGCTGACAGCCTAAGGACTCTCTTGATGTGGCTGTTTACAATGATTTAAGGGGATCTTTGGTTCCTTTTTTTTATTTTTTATTTTTTTTTATTCAAAGATTTGAATGAAAGTCAGACCAGTAGAAAAAAGGTTTTAGAGAAGATAATAAAAGTTTAGTAGATAGTGAAAAATTTCCCAGAGTGAAGAGAAAAGTTTTTCTTTCTTTTAATAACTTGTTCAGCTTTTCGTATCGGACAATGGTAATACCTGCGGTGGCGTGGCCTGGAAAGCCCGCTGCGGTTAGGGCTGTATGGGCAGGGGTGAGGCCCGCAAAACCTGGGTGCATGAAATGGGGAAACATGCTCACAGCTCCGCCAGTACCTAGAATATGTGAGAGGAGGGTTAGTCGGTCAATTGGTAGCAGCTATTTCAAGGTGTCCTTGGCCATTTCCACTACGAGTCCACCCACCAACGGTTTCAGACAATTGTCTTTCTCTTTCTGGTCGTACAGTACAACCAAAACTATTGCCTTATTTCATCCGAAAATTAACTTTTACTTCAAGATCAAACCAACTTTGATTTTGCTTTGAAGAATTACTGCAATAACTACAATTACATTTCTGCAGGCACGCTGAACCAAAATATAAAAACAGTTAAGTAGGAATGAAAAGTGTCCAACTTTGGAAAAATAAATATTTTCTATCACCAAGGATTTCATTTTCACATCAGAAATGTTTTTAAGGTGGAACTCAAAAGTACTACAAAAAAAA
Source organism: Apostichopus japonicus (assembly GCF_037975245.1). Taxonomy (NCBI): domain Eukaryota; kingdom Metazoa; phylum Echinodermata; class Holothuroidea; order Aspidochirotida; family Stichopodidae; genus Apostichopus; species Apostichopus japonicus. The sequence continues at coordinate 5,128,809 of NC_092562.1, forward strand.
TAATTTTTTTTTTGACTTTAACACTGTCATCCTTTGTGATTAATCATGTCATCAATGATATCAATAATATCAAGGATATCAGTAATATCAATGACATCAATGATATCAATAATATCAATGATATCAATAACATCAAGGATATCAGTAATATCAATGACATCAATGATATCAATAATATCAATGATATCAATAACATCAATGATATCAATAATATCAATCATATCAATTATGCTTTATTAAGGCTCAGTTTCATTTTGTTTATATTTTGGTTCTTTGTTGGAAAGGTTTTCGCACAAATAATATGCTTGTCTTTTGAGACTATATAAGGAGTTTTTTCTTCTGTTTTTTTTTCTTTTAGCTATCGATGTGGCCTTTGCTTGTAGGGAAATGACCAAAGTACCTTGGTTAATAACAATAGGACATGAATAGACAACATGGAAAAAAACAAAAAAAATTTAACACAAAAATAAATAATAAAATAAAATGTGAATGGGTAAAAACTGTCTTGAAAAGAGCAAAACTAACAAAAACACTGATGAGAGAAAAGCTGTACAGAACAAAAGTTGACTTTGGACAGCAATTGTAAAATTGTAATACTTGTGGCATGAAAATGACCGGCTGCGTTCAACGTGTTGATCTACGTTGAATGAATTACGAAACGTGAGATAAGACACAAACTTGTGAATATTCAGCGACGGATGAATGCAAACAATGAACCGTATTTTGAATTGAATTTGTTCTGGAAACAATAGGCCATGCTCATATTTTGGAAACTTTTGTCTTTTAAACTCACGGTGCAATATTCAACATGCAGCAGTTCATTGTTTTTAAATATTAATTAAATCTGTCAGCTGTGTTTCATTGTGACTTGTTTAAATTAAATAAACCTTGGCCATTATTCTTCTCCTACTCCTAAGTTTTGAACTATTCCATGTGCTTGTCAGCCAATGAGTCATTTAAGTTAAATTACACATTTCTCTTTGGCAACAGATTGAGGCCATGTTGGCTGTTGTCTGCACACCTTGTCTATTGCCCCCCACCCCCCCCCCCCCAATAAATTAAAGAATTTTGATGATTAATAAGGACAGCTATGCTCAATTTCAGGCTAAATGTTTGAAGCACAATAAAGTGACGGTGCAAGTCAATTTTCATTTCATAAAGTAAATTTGTCTTCTCATGTGCAACAAAACAACGTTTTATCTTGCTTCACCGATAATCAAAAGTTGAGTGAAAAGACATACAAACACCCTTAACAATTCTTTATGCATCCATCAAGGGTATGTTTACGACAAAACCATCCGGCAATATAAAGGAGATGAATTTTTGTCATGAAAAATATAGATGTTTCTATAGAAACATTTTAAACGAGAAAGTAGGGTAAAATGTTTTGGGGTGTTAATTTTAGTCCAGTTAACAAAGACGGAAATAAAATAAAGGGAAAAAAAAAAAGGTGCTTATGCATGCATTCCTTGGCAACCATGTGTTAACTGAGATATGAAACAAGCTGTTTAACAGTCACTAAGACAAACAGTTAAGTTTGTTCACTGGATAAAGCATTATTATGATTGTGAAAAACTATCGTCTGACATTATCACAAGATATTTTATCTGTGACTTAATGCAGCTTCTAACCATTCAAGGTTGTTTCACAAACTTCAAAAACATGAGGGTGTGAGTGGGGGGGGAAAAAAAAAAATTTAGACCAATATTTCACGTGCGAAAATGAAGCCATGCAAAGTCAACAGTTTTCAAAATAGGAAAGCAAATGCATGATGGGAAAGGTAGTAACTGCCATGCAATTCCACCACGTAAATATACGTTTGCAATCTTTGAAGAAGTGGAGGTATAGATCGTGCTGTTTCAGTAGTGGCAAATGGTTTGGTTTTCGGTTAAGGTCTACAGCCATGCTCGAATTCAAGAGATGAACACCATATACAGAAGGAGACTAATGGCATAAACATAAGTGGTCTTTATAAATCGATATTTATCAACAAAAGAATCGTAAATCTTGCGCATTCCACCGGGCAATATATTTACCCAGCAAAGCTTTTACAGATAACTGTAAGTTGGGTATTTTTTTGGCAAACAAAGTAACATTATCTCTTTCAATTTGCAATTCTCCTCTGCAAGATTTTTCATTATCAAATCTAGCATGCATTAGATTGATTATATTCCAAACTTCTACAAAGGAATGGAATGCAATTTATAACCCACACATTGCCACATTTTTCAAGGTGTTTTTTCTCTCTCCCAGAAAAACAAATTTTTCAACAAAACTTGTACTGCTACGTGCCACATTTGATTTTATCATTCTCGCTTAGTCTAAAATGCAACGATATAAATAGACAACACATTCATGTTTGCAATTTCACAGCAACGTCTCTGATCTTGGGTTAATACCTGATTTCTCCATGACAACCCAATAGCATCCATATTAAGACTGATTGCTGAATAAATTCACCCAGCATAAATCTACATTTTTCATGTCACATATTTTCAAGAGCATTTTTTTCGATTTTGCACCAAATGATAAACTAGTAAAATTATCGGAATTTTTGGTAGAACAATTTAAGACATTGAAAGTTAGGAAACATTAACTTTACGGTATTGATCCAAACCTGGTACGCGAGTGGCTGCGGTCCTCAGAGCTAACGCCCCTGTCGGGTCCAATGGGTGGACCTGGGTCCTGTCCCCGTATGGGAGATCCGGTTTAGTGAAGTCTCTGCTTTTGTCGTTATTGTATTTGATAGACAGGGCTTGTAACTTTGAAAAGACAATCTTTAACGTGCAGCAACCGGTGTAGATGTTCTGGTTGTCAAGATGCTGTCAAAAAGAAACGAAAAATGAGGAACACCGATGAAGAAGGGAAAAGATATCAAATGGAATGTCAAAGTTACACCTTTTTTTTTGGAGTCCTCAAAGAACCTGACGCAGTGGTTTATGCGTCCATCGGTCTCCGATGCAGTAACAGGGATTACATAATTATACCAACAGTTTTAAATGTCTCTTGCTTCCATTGAATTTTCAATATTCCAGAATAACTTTTTCAAATGTACGAGATAGAGAAGCAATCACCGACACTGAACAATTGCATAGATGTGCTATCGTGGTCTCTGATGAATAGTGTTGATTCATTTGGAAAGCATTTCAAGTTTTGGAAGCAACTTTGGAAGCAATAGAAGCTAGAGGTAAAACAACAGGTCAAAGGTCACAAGTTCTAGTCCAGCCTGAGCCTCGCTGTGTTTTCAGTCTTGCTCAGCTACCTTAATGTGGGGATTATTCAGAAATCCTCCCCACCTGAAGTGGCTTCTCGAAATTATCAACATCGTAACAAAAAAACATCTCGGGATTGCAAAATGTGGTTGATTGGAGAGCTAGAAGAGGAATGTCTTCAGTTTATTTGACAAAGTTACACATTTGACCCAAGAAGATTGCATTTACGTACAAACATGCACGCACACACCTACATACACACATATATATACATTTGGTTGCAAACAAGCACTAATCAACAAGGTCTGTGTGTCATTTGAGAAAATATAGAAGAATGTTCATCTACATAAAACTGAACTTTGTCACCAACTGTAGCTGGTACTAGACTTTTTAGAAAACCAAGACTTGCTAATATTCTCAGCTAGAAATCAAGCTGAAATTGTTCACAGGCCAGGCGGTTCAGCCTCCTCCTCCCTCAATCATTGCTTGCTGATATTAATTTGTATTTTGCACTTTTAGGCATGACTCAGACAAGTTGCTTCTTCTTCTTGTTATGAAGCCCTATCACATGACTGAAGGGAATCTCAGCAGACACCTTTATAAGGATGAGAGAATTCACAGCAGAACACACGTCTATGTTGCTATGAGACATGTCCAGTATTAGTGTCAATGCACATTGTGTATATAGTACAATGAACTCAGTGGCATTGTTGCATTACTAAACAAAACAAATGTGGAATAATCATGGGATAGGGGGGGGAGTGGGAGAAGGTGAGGGAGAGAGGGGCAGGGAGAGTGGAAGGGAGGGGGAAGGAAGAGGGGAAGGGAGAGGGACCTAAGAATCTACTCCCAATCCTTACTATATAACCAATATACAAAGTAGAATGGAGTTTGGTGACTGTTTATCCTAACATAAGAATCTACTCCCACTCCTGACTTAACTCTCTCGTTTTTCTGGTTGTTATCTACTATACCAGAGATACTCCCAGAAGGAGGAAGAGAATACTCCCCCGTCCTCTGGGAATGTACCTTCTTGAGGACTTACCCGGCAGCTTGTTGATTGAAACTGCAATTATCTTTTTTTTCCAAAATTACAAAACACATGTGTGATAGGAAAGGAGTACAATGAACACGACGCAGATCAGATAAACATAAGCTGTACGGCATTTGAAGAAAAATACAAAATCCACCAAAAACCTGCAAAATCCTTTCTAAGGTACTAGAAGGTGTCAAAATTTCATCTCTGGACAGTTTCACAAAGGAGAAACACGTCTGACTGTCATCATTCCTTTTTAAGTGATAGAGATGTTTGTAATGTTGAAGCAGAGTCTTAAAACCAAGCACGTATGGAAAGGTACTTCCTTTTGGGACATGGTTTGGAAATTCACATTCCAATGAGTCCAATGTGTGATGATATATTTATAACTAAATGACAAAACTTCAATTTGCTTTATTTTACTATAATTACAGCTTAATTGTATTTCTTGCTTGAAAAGTTTGGCCAAAATTAAATTTAATCATCTTGCCTTTGCTTCTTTTAATTTTTCAAATATTTTTCCTACTTTTGTGGCAATTTATTATTTTCTATCATTGCAATCTTCAATAGGCATTTGTCGGACAAATGATGTATCTGTGTACGGCATTCTCGGCTCGGCCGCCTCGAGCTACTCAAAACTGCCCACCGTCCTTTCACTAATATTGAGCTAACTTGCGGCATAACATTTTATTTCTTTAAACCATTTGATACATTGAATAGTAAATTTGATGAGTCAGTCTGACTTTTTCTCTGCGGTGTAATGATTCCAATTCTTTCTACATGAGCCGAGTAAAGTTCATTGTCTCTAAAGTAGGTCAAGCGAGCATTAAACATGTAGAGATTATGTCTTTCTATTACCTGGCTCATCGCTTGAGTGGTTTGCCGTTGTCCTCTTATGAGACGGGAATTCGCATTTTTTCATTTTTTCCCCCCATTTCTTTATAAATTAGGGACCGCATCTGAAGACAAACTGTTACCTATTAGCTGGAGGGAATGACGCAATACCGAACTAACTCCCACAACCACATTGTCGTAAATCCATAACCGAGTCAATCCATCAAGCTTAAAACTCAGGCATGAAAACTACAAATACCTTGCCCGCTCTCATTCTTGGCAAAAACCTTGCTGATAAATATTTGTAATTTTGCAGGAAAATGAGGGCAAAACAATATGGTAGAATGAGCCAAATAGTTTTCACACACCAAAAAAAAAAAAAAAAAAATCTAGATTATCAGGCCGGCTATTGTACCTGGAGGTTGACAAACTCTAACAGTGAACGCAAGGTAACCTACCATCCTATCATGTAGTGTAACCATGACAACACATGTATTAACGTAGAACCAAGATTTCCTTACAAGAAAGCTGTCAATAAAATTTAAACACTACATCGGTACTCGTGTTAACCTCTTTATAAGTTTCTATTCGTATCGCCAACATTTAGATCAATGAAGATTATGTCCTGGAGCAAAAAAGTATGATGGCATCACGAAAGATTACATCATCCTAAACGAAGAGTTAGGAAGAGCTCTGTGTGAGAGACAGCCATTGCTATGCCGATTCTGTTGAAGTGGTCTCTCCCTAAGCCCCCCCCCCCATGCCACCTACCCCTAGATTGTTAGATACAACTGCAGAGAAGAACTGAAATTGACTCAGGGGTAATGAAGTCTCAAATTACAATACCCCGAACGGGACATTCTCTTGATAAACTATCACAAATTTAAAAAAAAAATGGTTGTGTTTTGTTGTCACTTTTCTCTACTCCCCATCAGAATCATTCAAGTTACTAATTCAAAAAGAAAGTCTTAACAACCTTTTTATAGATTTTTCTTTTTCTCACCCAGAAGTGCAATGAGTTGCTAAACCGTTGTTTATTTTTATTTTCTCTTTAAGCTCATATCGATGACAACAATAAGACAATCAACTATTAAGTTTGATGTTTTGATTGGACACTACCTACATGAGGGTGAAGGCAAACATGTCCCCTAAACAACCACAGACGTGATAGTGGAGGGTAAACATGTCCCCTGGACCACCACAGACTCGAGGGTGGAGGTAAACATGTCCCCTGGACAACCACAGACGTGAGGGTGGAGGCAAACATGTCCCCTAAACAACCACAGACGTGATAGTGGGGGTAAACATGTCCCCTGGACAACCACAGACGTGAGGGTGGAGGCAAACATGTCCCCTGGACAACCACAGACATGAGGGTGGAGGCAAACATGTCCCCTAAACAACCACAGACGTGATAGTGGGGGTAAACATGTCCCCTGGACAACCACAGACATGAGGGTGGAGGCAAACATGTCCCCTAAACAACCACAGACGTGATAGTGGGGGTAAACATGTCCCCTGGACAACCACAGACATGAGGGTGGAGGTAAACATGTCCCCTGGACAACCACAGACGTGATAGTGGGGGTAAACATGTCCTCTGGACAACCACAGACGTGAGGGTGGAGGTAAACATGTCCCCTGGACAACCACAGACGTGATAGTGGGGGTAAACATGTCCTCTGGACAACCACAGACATGAGGGTGGAGGTAAACATGTCCCCTGGACAACCACAGACGTGATAGTGGGGGTAAACATGTCCTCTGGACAACCACAGACTCGAGGGTGGAGGTAAACATGTCCCCTGGACAACCACAGACGTGATAGTGGGGGTAAACATGTCCCCTGGACAACCACAGAATTGAGGGTGGAGGCAAACATGTCCCCTAAACAACCACAGACGTGATAGTGGGGGTAAACATGTCCCCTGGACAACCACAGAATTGAGGGTGGAGGTAAACATGTCCCCTGGACAACCACAGACTCGAGGGTGGAGGTAAACATGTCCCCTGGACAACCACAGACGTGAGGGTGGAGGCAAACATGTCCCCTGGACAACCACAGACGTGAGGGTGGAGGCAAACATGTCCCCTGGACAACCACAGACATGAGGGTGGGGGCAAACATGTCCCCTAAACAACCACAGACGTGATAGTGGGGGTAAACATGTCCCCTGGACCACCACAGACTCGAGGGTGGAGGTAAACATGTCCCCTGGACAACCACAGACGTGAGGGTGGAGGCAAACATGTCCCCTAAACAACCACAGACGTGATAGTGGGGGTAAACATGTCCCCTGGACAACCACAGACGTGAGGGTGGAGGCAAACATGTCCCCTGGACAACCACAGACATGAGGGTGGAGGCAAACATGTCCCCTAAACAACCACAGACGTGATAGTGGGGGTAAACATGTCCCCTGGACAACCACAGACATGAGGGTGGAGGCAAACATGTCCCCTAAACAACCACAGACGTGATAGTGGGGGTAAACATGTCCCCTGGACAACCACAGACATGAGGGTGGAGGTAAACATGTCCCCTGGACAACCACAGACGTGATAGTGGGGGTAAACATGTCCTCTGGACAACCACAGACGTGAGGGTGGAGGTAAACATGTCCCCTGGACAACCACAGACGTGATAGTGGGGGTAAACATGTCCTCTGGACAACCACAGACATGAGGGTGGAGGTAAACATGTCCCCTGGACAACCACAGACGTGATAGTGGGGGTAAACATGTCCTCTGGACAACCACAGACTCGAGGGTGGAGGTAAACATGTCCCCTGGACAACCACAGACGTGATAGTGGGGGTAAACATGTCCCCTGGACAACCACAGAATTGAGGGTGGAGGCAAACATGTCCCCTAAACAACCACAGACGTGATAGTGGGGGTAAACATGTCCCCTGGACAACCACAGAATTGAGGGTGGAGGTAAACATGTCCCCTGGACAACCACAGACTCGAGGGTGGAGGTAAACATGTCCCCTGGACAACCACAGACGTGAGGGTGGAGGCAAACATGTCCCCTGGACAACCACAGACGTGAGGGTGGAGGCAAACATGTCCCCTGGACAACCACAGACATGAGGGTGGGGGCAAACATGTCCCCTAAACAACCACAGACGTGATAGTGGGGGTAAACATGTCCCCTGGACAACCACAGACATGAGGGTGGAGGTAAACATGTCCCCTGGACAACCACAGACATGAGGGTGGAGGTAAACATGTCCCCTGGACAACCACAGACATGAGGGTGGAGGTGAACATGTCCCCTGGACAACCACAGACATGAGGGTGGAGGTGAACATGTCCCCTGGACAACCACAGACGTGATAGTGGGGGTAAACATGTCCCCTGGACAACCACAGACGTGAGGGTGGAGGTAAACATGTCCCCTGGACAACCACAGACTCGAGGGTGGAGGTAAACATGTCCCCTGGACAACCACAGACTCGAGGGTGGAGGTAAACATGTCCCCTGGACAACCACAGACGTGAGGGTGGAGGTAAACATGTCCCCTGGACAACCACAGACGTGAGGGTGGAGGTAAACATGTCCCCTGGACAACCACAGACGTGAGGGTGGAGGTAAACATGTTCCTGGATTCTTTTTCTTTTCTTATTTTCTCCCATATAACAAAATTCTTTCATTGTTACAGAGTTCATGGTACTGTGCACATGCTGTCAATGTTCACGTTTGCCTTTCATGGTGACTTCTCGAGGCTAAATGGAACATCTTGACCATTACTGACCCCTGACCCTTACGCCAGTCCACTTACCAATTTAGCCACGGCTGCAGAGTTAGCATCGTTTAGCTGAATCAAGGCTTGAAACTGATCTGCAAAACGAAAAAAAAAAAACATAGGAAAGGGGACATTTAAAATGTGTGTAAACAACTTTACGTTGTTCGGTATGAATAAAAGAAAGCAAAAAACAAACAAACAGGTGGTTTTTAAAAAACGCTGTGCAAATTCCTCGCACCTTTGGCTACCTTGCAACTGGGATGTAAACAAAAGAACAGTTCTCAAGATAACTGTCATTTTTCACGCACACTCTCGTCGGCCTTGAACATTTCTATGGATCTACCGATGCAAGAGAAAAGAGAATGTGGGAGCAACTACCAAGGTTTTGTCGTCTCTCTAAAAATGACAAACACTTGTCGATGACCTTGGATTGGAAATCAATCCTCGCCAATCATCCCCTCTTGTGACAATTTGCTACAGTCTGCAGTGCAGACCGGAGAGTTGCGACAAACCGACTGGAATCGATGACGTGAAAACAATACGGGAGATGATTTTAGCCTTGAGAGATCAAGTGCATGAATAACAAATGTTCTGTGGATAAGTTCACTTTTCTAACGGCAAAAAACCCAATCGGAAACCGGCCATCACGGAGAGCTAATATTATTTCGAATCCTTCCAGTGTTTGATCGATCGGCTGAGTCACATACAATGACGCTTTTGCAGATCGAAGAAAAACTCCACTTAAAAACTCATTTCAGCAGTCAATTTTATCCACAATTTCTCAATCAAAATTGAAACATTAGCTGCAGATTTGCAATAAGATTTCATATTCAATGTGCCAATAATAAAACTTTATGAACATTCATATCTCTTCTCCCAAGTCATTCATTTTAGTTATAGCCATTGTTGTTGACAAAGTATTCAACAGTTTTAGGACAATAGCAAGCTTTTAAACTCAAGAAGAATGCTGTATTTTCTGGTGATGGTTTAAATTTCTGACAAAATTGCATTTCCAACATACCAAAATCTTGGTGAAGTGTACTCTGCCCCTCTCAACAATGAAGAACAAATGCATGGGTTTCGTTGTTTGCTTATTACTCTATGAAAGTAGAGGGCAGCAAACTACCTCAATGGAAATACCACAGGCTGAAAGGAAGGCCAAAAAACGTGACTATTTCTGCAAAAATCAAAGACCACAACCTTTCATCTGAAATTCCCGACAAGATAAAAACATGATTTTTCTCCGGAACTTACTATTTCTTGTGAAGGTGACCATCTTCAAGACCGTCCCGAACGATGAAAAGACCTTGTGTAGGGCTTCGATAGTGACTGGAATGACACAGTTTTCAATAGTAGCGTGAAGCACGTGGTTAGGGCCCCCTTCAGTCTCCATGGTCTTCACGGGACTGATGCCAAAGCTCGGTATGATGGAACTGGCGGCTTGCAGAGCTGCTTTGGCTGCGGCTTGCTGCGAAGAGACAAAAATAAAGGAGACGCGTTAAAAAATAAGCGGCAGATCATGATACCGATAACTTGAAAATATCAGTCGACCAAGGAAAAAGAAGCAATAAACTTCAAATTTGATGGGAAGAATCTTTCATCACTTGTATGTTAAGGACAGCAGCTTTCTGTAGACAAATACTTAGATCAGCAAACATCATCCTGATTATCCATTCACGTTAAGGAAAGATTGTGTTTTCAGTCGTAGTTTGCACGGCAACTAATCCCTAAAATATTATCATTCTAGTTACAAGACAGTCTTTCTTTCAATGCTGTTAAAGTATTTTCCAGTTAAAAATTATTAGTGAAGGCAAAAAGTAAGAAAAATATATTTTATTTTATACTTTGTTTTCTTTTTTCCCCCCTTATTACCTTCCATATGTTAGTTAAATAAAGGAATAAACAATACTTATAAATGAGTGGAATATTCACTAACTTTATAACCTTACAGAGAGAAAAAACAGGCCTTCTATACAAACAGTTAAAATGCTGATGTTTCATTTCACAACAAGATCTCGAAAAAATCAACTTCATAATTTCAACTGCTTGTATCCTTGGCCTAGTTCCTGCTCAGCCTGGGATTGACTTTAAATAGCTAATAGTACTCTGTAAGTGATTTGTTCGACTTGCATTGATTATCCCAGGTAGAATATTGTCAAGGATACGCGTGAAGTTAATTTACTCCCATAATTCACTACTTTCTGGTAACACAGACGTGATTCAAATTTTCACATAAGCAATTGGAATGATAAATCCAGTGTATTTCCTGTTACACATTTACTATAATTGAAAGCTTTTCCTTAAATTTGAAAACTGATCTGAATTGACCAATCAAGTTACGAAACTGGCAAATACCTCTAACTTCAGACATGTAGCCCCTGTCGAGCTTTCATCCTTTCGATACATCATATGCACTGATGTGATTATCATCTCTGTTACATCATTGGTTCTCCCAAATACTAGATTGTCAGATATTTCGAACAAGAGGTTCATTCCATTAACACTGAAGTACTATAAAGATGGGTAAATTAAGGGTTTTAGCCAGAGGGGTAAAATGCTGACACCTATCCCAATATCTTACTCCAATTATCATGTACATAGTTATTATTTCAAACTAAACACTGTTTGTCAGAAAGTCCTCAGTTCCTGAAGACAGTTAATTTAATGGTTTTTCTGGTTCCATGTAGAAGTTATATTCTTAACTTTTTTTCATTATCGTCATCCAAAGGAGACATACTCAGGACGTTTGCTTCACAGTGAACGCACATTTAGATTTAATTGCGAAAAATTTATTTAAATAATAAATCATATTAAAGGTACAACCACTTGTTAGTAGATGTGTAACTTATTTTACATGTAAACATGTAACTTGTTACTACAACTTTTATTTTATTATATTATTAGGTGTTGCAGTACATTTTTTTATTTTTATTATTTTTTTTTATTTGGTGAGTGGATGTGATTAACTACATTGGTGCAATTCATCAGCAACAAACACTAACTGACATATATCGATTATCATAAAACTCACAAATATCAAAACTAAAATAACTATGTTCACGAGAATTACCTCGTGATGCCCTTATACCTCAACGGTTGTAAGAATCCTTAAGCTCCGTTATTAAATTATATTAATAAATTGGCCTTTACTTTCCTACTTAATCCAGCACTACTTGTTCAACACATTAACATACATCACTGCACCCAAATGTACCATTCCTGTACATCTACCTAACTAAGACATATGACACTGCTGTTGATTTTGTAATTTGTATGGACTTTCTCTTGTTAGGATACAACAGCCTAACCAGCAGGTGGTTAAATTCCTTAGTAACCACACCACATATTATAGTGGGAACGATTCTTCTGCAATAAATTGCTGACAGCAGGCAAACCAAAATCCTCACCATATGTTAAATTAATGGTTCGTGCTTTATGCACAGACTAGATGCCAAGCATAACGGAACTTTCATAAACGTGAATAACGGGTGAGTGGGCATGATCGTATCGGTCCATATCCATCGACATATTACTAAAATTTTCATCATCAAATTTACGATCATACATGTCATCTGGAAAAATTCATCATTCATATCTTTGTGCTAGCTGGATTATAGCACGTCGATTAGATGTATGGAAGGGACGTGTCGTGCAAAACAGCTAACATCCACCAAAGAAACGCAATCGCTAAGGGCTCTTGTTTAATATAAATTCACGTTCATTACATGTCGTTTGTCATGAAAATGTCATAATACTGTCAAAGAGAGAGTAAAGTGCATAAACTGCAAGTCACTTTGAAATTACTTTCGAGATATATTGGCTATTAAAAAAAATATAGATCTTCTGTGACCCGTGCATTTTAAAAATTAACCGTCATTTTGGTAAACTGTATCAACGGGCCGATGAAGATGTAAATTTATTCATTACCAATTGGAAACTTTCTCGGAAAAGCCACGATTGCTAATTTTGTTATTGACATATTGCATAAATAGGTAACTAAAACATATTATCAGCATTATAACCTGAACACGTACTTGATACGACCGCATACTACAAACATGTACACCATGAATATAGCTCCACATCTTTAATTAAACGAAACAGATTGTATAAAGGATCCCCTATAGAGTGCTACATATAGACCAATCATCTATGTGGAGTCTGCTTCATAATCAACAACAACAATACATGTAGAGGCAGAGCTTATATGGAAACCCTCAAAATATATTTTATGATTAATATAGTAGTTGTTTAAAATGGCAGGCAGAACTAGAAATGCCACAGGTGTATATGTGCATGTATGTCAATTGCATGTAACTACTTCTTCTTGATGGCACATACAAAGTAAAAGTTTCTATGTGAAGTAGAAACACCAAATTTTCTATACTATAAATAATCTTTAAAATTAATTTTTAATATTCATATTCTGATGTACACCTTACCTCTACTTAGCATATTTCCATACATGTCCACAGTGCAAGTTATAGGCATACACAGATATTTCTGATTTTTTTTTCAGTTCCATTTGGAAATTTAAAATGTCAATTCCATATTGATGAAAAACTTTAAATTTAAAAACTTAAATTTTTCTTTTCAACCTTTGATTTGCTATTATTTTACTATACACTATTGCTATTTCAGCTGTTGTTTATTATTTCTGAAACCTCTCTCTCTCTGAGGTTTCTTTTTTAAGATTTACAAGAATTCTAACTTTTTTATTTCTTTTATTAAAATATACTTAAAATTATTAAAAAATTTGGGCATATATTCTGTTGTTGAATTTGCTGAAAATATGTTAACAATTATAAGAGCCAGACATCTTCCCTCCCAGACAGAACCTTTCATGATTTCAAAAGTCAGGCCCTCAAAGTTTTATCAATTTTTACCTAGAAAGCCTGTTTTGCAGTTTGTCAAAAGGTTTTTTTTAATTCTCTCATATTTGACTCAAGTGCTTTACAAATCTCAAAAGTGCACATCACTCCAACACGAGCCAACATAAGAAAAATCCACCTGCATGAAAACGGAAACCATAACTGCTTTACATATGTCCAGAAAATATTTTTGTTTTTATACAAAACCCAGCTAAAAATAATGATGTTATCATCTCTAGGGATACACCAGACCTTCAAGCAATTTGCATTTTGATTAGCAGTTTATTTGGAATATAAGGCTAACATCAATCAGACAGGAACAAAAATGTATGCAAATTTTCATCAAAGGACATATCACGGTACATGGAGGAGTTTGTTGAACTTGACTTGTTCCTCATTTTCCATTTCAGAAATGCATAGAGATCTACTCGGCAGACATTTGCTTATGACAATGGAATAATGAGAAAAAAAGAAACTTTGCTTCCAAAAGTGTTTGTAAAATTTGACTTGCAATAATAATGCCCAGAATGATAAAATGGGAAGTACTTCGATGAGCAAATACAATGCTATATTTAGCAAATCATAAAAACTGACCGGGAAGATGTAATGCAATAACCTCTGACCTTTATTATTTTCTTTCACTACAGTTAAGCTTAGGCTAATTCTGTTAATGTGTTAGGCTACATTCCTATCTTCAGACAAACTCATGCTGCCTCCATGTGCATTACACCTGGACGACATATTTAATGGTCAAACCTTCAACAATCTTTAGCATGCCACAACATACCATTTACCAAGAAGAAGAAGAAGATGAAGAAGAAGAAAATAAGTAAATACGAGAAAGTGAAATTGGCTTGAGAAGTTATCAACCACATAGAGATAAGAACTACTATAGAGAGTAAAAATAGAACTAACAGATATAGCACTCCGATCCAGTGGCGGAGATTGATGGGATGGCGAACCGTGTTCCATGGAGGCGTCCCCGCTACCACCAGGCTTGGAGGAGGTATTGAGAACGGCGTTGACCGCTTGCAACGCCGCCTGTACCGCGACCGCCTGGAGAAGTTAGAGAGAGAGAAAGAGAGAAAAAGCAAGAGAGACAGAAAAAAGAGGTTAGATGACAGGAAGATAGAAATGAAGAACAACACAGCAAATAGAGAGAAAAGTCAGAATCAAAAATTGTTGAAGAAATGCTTTTAATAGAGTGAATGAAAGATCAGGGAAATTTCAGAGCAAAGTCAGATAATATACAGTATATATATATATATATATATATAGATATATATATATATATATATATATATATATATATATGTATATATATATATGGAAGGGGTGCAAAAACAAAAATTAAGAGAGAATAAGAATAGTATCTGAGAGAAGAAATATTAAATATAGAGAAGACCACAACATATTAGGAGAAAACAAAGAAACCGACAGAGGAAGGAAATTGTAAGAAAAATAGGAATAAAACAGATAAAACAGTAGTTGATGATTTACTGACGAAAAGAACACAGTACATTGTTGCCAAAAAAAATAGTTTTGTTATATTCTCATGCACAGCAAACCTATTGCACTCCAACAGAATCGACATAACTATGCTTATTCCAATAAATGTTACGCACACTCCGATCTTAAACAGTTATTGTGTCTCTACCACCCTTTTTATGAAAAATAAATTCACAGAGCAGTTTTTTTACTGCGCCATACTAAAATAAATTATGAAACTCACTATTTGGTACCTATATCATTGGTTAGATTCAAGTGATACATTTTGTGGAACGCACTCTGGAGCACTTGTGAGAAGCTGTACAGTATACATGCTTTTGAAACTCACTCTACCCCCCACCCCTTACTCACCCCCTCACTCCACCCCCCCCCCCCTCCCCTACTATCCCTACCCCACCTTCTTGATCTCTTAATGCCACAACATTCCAACCATGGAACAGTACCCATCAACTGAAAGGATAATTCCAAGTACAGAACTAAGTTTTCAATAAAAAATGTGTTTTGGTCTTTCTTTCGCTGCAAACAAAGTTCTTACATCCCTCCATTTTCTTTGTTTTATACACCAATCTGACTTTGAAATATTGACTGATTCTCTATGCATACATATCTACATTGTAATAAAGCAACTTAAATATGTACCAAACAAAGATACTTGCCTAACAATATACTGAAAGTTTTCACAATAAATCAATGTTGCACTCGGCGAATATATTATCCATAAAATGAATCTATGAAGAGCATTGCATGTAATGGTGCACAAATTAATTCCACACACTTCCTGGAAAACTATAAATTATAAAAGCCTTACCTAGATACTACACACTGTCTAAGCAAACAATGCATAATTTTGATAATTTTACAAAATATATATATATATATATATATATATATATAGAATATGACACAGGGGTACGTAAATATTAACAGAGCTTATTTTTCAAAGTACAGTACTATAAATCAAAGGTTATATTATTGACTAGCTCTGTAAATACTTAGACATTCTGAATATACCAGTCATGTTATTGACTAGCTGTTACGTGTACTATACCAGGCGTTCTGAAATATCACATCACCAATCACAGACACATAAATCATTTCGAATGTTTAATACGCTTCACGTCGTAATGATTTCGAGCAGTGCTTCCTAGAATGGGGTAATGTTAGTTCTACAATAAATAAACCCTAAACAAAAACTAAAACAAAAAAAAATCATACATACAATATATATAAAAGAATAAATGAACGAATACTTGGAAGGGGAGTTGAGATCGCCGAAGCGTTGTTAAGGTTATTAATATCAATTGTTCACGCACAGTGGTTTTCAGACTGTACTCTACATGCTGAATATTGTACATATATTTATGTGCGATCTGCATCTAAATATCATTCACCATTGAACCTGCCGTACACACAAATTCACATTGGCTTATGATAATTTTCTTTTTGAATGATTTATTTCAATATCGTTCGTCTATTCAAGGTTCTTTCTGACTAAGGCTGGAACAAACGTTCGTAATCAATTCATCGCCATTCAAGTCGAACACAATGAAGACGGTTTTGTCTGCCTTTAGTTATCAAGGAACAAAGGTAGACCTTTTCAATGCATTTCAATCTATACTCAAAAGCCTGCCTTTTTTTCCTCTCCTCGCTGAAAGGAAGACGCTTTGTCGCTTCGAGAGATATAGATATTATTCCGTCAAATATTTTATATGAGACGATGTCTGATTTTATAGACCTTTTTTCTATCGTTGCCAAGTGGCAAACAAACGACAACAAAGATTTTTATGAGAAGATTGAAAACTAATAACGGCAAACTTTCATTTTGAAATTGATGGGGAAAAAGATATGAAAAGAAAAAGAGTAGAGATACTGAGTATTCTCGCTAGCAAAGATATTAAAAAAATAATGTAAAGATATATATACTAAATTGATCCATATGAACAATTTCTTAGAATACATGGAGGGTAAGAGATACAGGTAACATACTCGTTTAAACCGACGGAAAGGTTGGGAAAGGATTTTAAATATCCAATTCAAAGTTACAAAAGTGTAAATGTCAACGGAAGATTTCACGAACACGTTTAACTCAATGACGACCAGCTAGTGTGGACATTTACATATATTCAAGAAATGGGCCTCAATATCAGGGGGAAAGGGATAATTTTATTACCTAACAACTGAAGACACAACCGCAATTTTCAATACTTATTTAATATTTCAAGCAATAACAAAATTTGCCAAAATGACATTTCTAATGAAATAGCAAGAGCTACAGTATAACAATGGGTATTATTATTCTTACAATACATCCTACAGTATTTACGTTATTAAAAACTATTCACATTAACTAATTGTCTTAAATCGTTACAGTAGAAGGAACGCTGTCAAGCAAATTAAAAAAAGTCCCATTCCAGACACTGGAAATCTTCAGGGTTCCATTTATGTACAGTACTACTAACAACTCCACACCTTTATCAACCTATCAACCATGAACTTCAGAACTTCAACCAGAACTTCAACCATGAACCAACAACCATGAACTTCAGAGTATAATAGGTTTTAAGTGTTGGGACAGAGAAAGAGCCAAGAATAGGCAGGGGAGGGGGAGGGGAGGGTTGGAAGGGGGGCAGTGAAATAGGTATGAGAGGAACAAAGCAAATTCAAATGAGCTAGAGTATCAACTCACCAGGTGTATTCTTTGTTTTCTTGTTAAAAACGTAACAAAGGCTTTCAAAATGGAGCATGAGAATACTCAAACTGAACTGTTGACTTTGATTTAAAAAAAAATAATTGTTTCTAAAGAGCTCTGCAGTACAGTACAGGATTATCATGTAAAACCTTCAGCATATCCTTCCACCATGACCAATGTTGAGGTAATGCAATGTGATGCTGGGTTTGGCTTATCGTAAGACAGACTGTGGCAAAGGCGTCTCGATTTGATAATTGTGAAATTGATAAAAGCCTGACCCGAAAGATAACACAGAAACATATAAGGTTGGACGAAAGTGGAGAAGTTTGCCACCAGCATCACGGTATCGCGTTACTTATATGGAACCAATATGATCGACTTTGCAATATAACTCCAGTTTGATTTCCCATGGAAGTTCAAAATCGAATGATCGGACGGGTAATTCTAATGGATGTAACCGCCATCGACACATCAAATGTTAAAACTGGGCGGAGCATTTGTTGTTTAAAATGTAACTATACGTTAAGACATGCCTCGGACAAATTTCCAGCAAACGTTATGTTTAACATGTGAGTGAATGTTTTGAGATTTTTAAGGGCTTGAATGTTCACATTTTGGATTATTACTGGTATATGTCCTCCATTTTTGAAATATTCAGTGTAAATCCAGTTTTAATGTCTGGGGTTTTTGCTTTGCTATTCAAAGACAGGCAGTAAAAGCACGCTGAGTTACAGTACGTAGATTGGCAGCATAATGCTGTAATACCAACTGTTTATAATGTAAACAGGTGGTTGACCCTCTGACCAGGGTACCTGAAAAGATCAGTCTGTCTCTAGAGAACTTGGACCTTGAAGCTAACATAACACTGTAGTTGTAGCAACTACTTTATTGGATAATCTGAGAAATCAATCAGTGCTGTATCTTCATTAATACAGTTTTTCTCTTTGTGTGCGCTAAGTCCCTTTCCTTACCTAGTACGCCTCCAAGATCTCATGGGGAAGCAAGAGGCCTGATTAGTAAACCAAACTAATCTTACAAAAAAAAAAACATCCTGCTATGATTCTACTTGCCATATAAGGAAACTTTAAACCAAAATTTTAAAGAAGCCTTTTACTTGCCAGACACCACCTGCAAACCAGTAAAAATCATCACCATAACCTTTTCAAGTGTCTGTTGTGACAGTTTTATGCCACATTAGGTTCAATGGCTGGCTGAAGCCTTCATCACTTGATATATATATGTTAGGGAGGCTAACTTTACTGATAATTTATTAGTTTAAACCTATACTGCTTGTCCATCTCATGGGATGAAAAAAAAATAATCATATTTTAATGGTAAATTGTTGGAATAATTTTGATCTCTCCTAGGTGTGTGTGCTAGCAGGGAAACCTCCAGAGAGTGTAAGACAAATTGCTCTTCTAGGAGATCTGGAAATGACTTACTTGAAGTAAAGACTTTAAAGTGTGTGTGTGTACAGAAGCTACGTAATTAATTAACATAGAACAATGCTTTTAATTAATTGCAAGCTCCGGTAAACCACGGCATACTGTAGGCCGAGTTGAACATCATTTCATCGTCACACACTGCTTACATGTTTTCTCAAAGTTGACATTACTTGGACCTCTGCTGACCCTACATGACCTTTGACATCATCAAAGAATCAGACCAAATTGATGTGCACATCTTGAGAGCAATCTAACATACAGGTACAACCTTTTCCAATTAACTACTGTAACTATTCTTCTGAAATATGTTTGCAAATTATGGGCAAACTACATACCTGGAATAACATTTGTCAATATCAAACTTCTTGTAATAACCTGTTTTTTTTTTCAGGTTGACAGTTTTTGACCTCTTTTGATCTCAAGTGACCTTTGGCCTCGTACAATCTTCTATCATCTTAAAAGTCTGTCTGATTCTTGGCATTAAAAATTTTCATCTTTTGACCTCAGCTGACCTCAAATATCCTTGGACAACCAACAAACATAACAGTGAGACGTTATACTCATGTGACAGATACGACATTTATCAACTTCTCATTCTTAAGATATCATATTCACAAGCTACTGTAGGGAATCACACATACAAACACATTTACTGTACACACACATACCATTCTTAAGATATCATATTCGCAAGCTACTGTAGGGCATCACACATACATACAAACACATTTACTATACATGTACACACATACACGCACGCAAACCTGCCAGCCTATAAATGGCAAATAAAAATAGCCTATAAACGCTATGAAGATTCCATTTCTGTTTCAACAGGGAGTGAAGTCCTATTCAAAATATTGTACCACTCAATCACAAATACGAAAAAGAGAGAAAATCTTTGCATGATTTCAATCGTTACTCTAGCATCTCCTACTTTAATATATATTGTAATACAACCATCTCGATTCAAAATGGCTCTCACGCAGGAATAGAAGAGGATTTTAAGTCATCACGATGAGACACTTAAGTCAGAACCTTATTGCTTAATTGACAGAGAGGGAGAGATATGCCTTGTGGGAGAATAAGTTCTTAGACTGCACTGCTGAAACAATTATCGGAGCAAAATTGACAGGTTTGACTGACAAAGCGAGGGCTGAGAATCATATGTGAGAATGATGATAGGGTTGGTTGACTGAACGGCTATGAAACCTCACTCCAGAACCTCTCCGCTGAATGTATTTCAGATTTAATAATCCAGGGGTACGTCACCAACTTTCACTAGGAGAGAGCGCTGTCTACAATATCAAAACAAATATATCTACATTTTGAGGAGCCTGGAAGTTAAAAATTTGGGTTGAAATAGATACAATGTGGGTTTTGCATCATAGAAGACTTTTGGAAGGACAAGAAGGAAGGGGGTCATTTATACACGAGAATGGTGTCAATCTGGTGTCAATATGGTGTCAATCAATGTCAATTGAATGGTGTCGAAAGACAATCTGTAATATGATTTCAAATTGCACTAGGAATTGTGAGATTAAAGGTACGCGCCACGTCCTCACGTGCAGCTAGTTTGAAAATGAAACAAATTAATTATTCTCAATATTTTTGTGGGACACAATTTTTCTTTTTTTTGAGGGGGGGAGGGGTTGCTTTAGAGAGAGTGAATTAATTTAATTACTAGGAGTAAACAAATGTTTTTGACCTATTAAAGAGAGGTTTTAAAATGAGTCAGAGAGGTACAAGTATTAATGCAGTTATGTTTAAACTGTATCGGCTACACCTCTACTGAAAGCTGACGCAAACAGAATTTCTGTTACAAAACAAAACCAGACCCGCAAAATTTTGTCCTAGAATCTAAAAGTACCAGTTAATGTTATAGAAATACTCTACAGACTAATGTTTCCCATGAGATAATCATACATTATTTGGATATCATTAATTGTTAATGTACTGTATCACAGACACACATTTATCTGTACATGTTAATGATGCCCAACACATATTGCACAATGCACATATTATCATTGTAGTTCTAAAATTGCTTTCTGTCTTACAGTTTAAATATGCCTTGAATGCTCATGTACGTATTTATATAGTTGGTTTTAATCAATGTAGACTTCACTTTATCATGGAGCTGGTATATATATACACAGCATACAGCATACTGTTACAACACACACATACACGCACACATATTCCCAGACAAGCCTTGACAGATATTTTCTTATCCGTGAAATGTAAAAGGATCTTCTCATGCCTGAAGTTACTTGCTCAGCCAATTTTTTTTGTATTTATAGGTCAAAACCACGTCCGCATACAAATTTTCTGTCAAAGCTGTATAAATTTTGTTAATTTCAAAGTTGGTGATATTTTGTAAATTTATGCACCTGGCAATAACACATCAAGGCAAATTTCATACATGAGCAGAAATTGTCTTTGTTTGTCATTTTAAAAATATTTTTTGTTTATTTTCAATTTGTCCACGGCATTTACAAAAGTATTCAGTTAGTAGAGTGTACCATTAACGAGGACTTTTTTAGTTAATTAATAAAGAACATTTCAACCAATTCTCCTTATAAGTGCAACCAGTAACACTTACCATTCTGAAGAACTTTATACAATGTAGGTCAGTTCATTCACACAGCTAAACATAACTGTAAGCCCAAAAAACATCACCTGTTAAAAAAAACTCTATCCACTTATAACGTTGTCCTTAATACATTTTGAATTTATACACACACGGTTCACACAAACAATTCACAAAGTCCCTGTGCCTGATGTACAAACGACCAATATCTCCCCAGACTGTTTATTGATAAAAATTCAACTTCTTACCCCATGACAGAAATTTGATGTTTCAAACAGGACTATTTTCGAGGCAGCCTATAAAAAAACCCCGAAGCATGGTGGCAGAGTAAACAGGGATTTACAGCAAAAGCATCTCACAAATTGTGCACGGAGGTTTGATTATGTTGTAAAGATCCCACTGGTACGTATAAAGTTACATGAATTCACTCTCTAGCAGAGACCTTACCAGCCACCCGACCAAAATTGAAAATGTTATCCACGGAGATAGCCCTTAAAAAAGTGACGTTAGGTGGAATCTTCGGGGAGAGATATTACATTCGCGGCCGAGTTTACTATAAAACATGATTAAAGTGAAAACGAGGGTCACACGAGAATGCGGGTTGAACTAAAATAGACGTGTATATATGTGGAGAGGACATGTACATATATAGATGAGACTAAGTCATACGCATCCATTGGAATATTCTTTGGAAAAACCTGCAAAGCCGACACTACTGCGTATTTAAAACTATGGAAAACATAATCTGTATCTTTCTCCTGATCCAGACTTCAAAGTGAATCTAGAGGATTTGTGCTTTTTAAGGTGTTCTTTCTCTATCCCTCATTCTTTCCAATCGCTGCAATCAAAACTGAGTTTACGATGATGCCACTGGATGTAAAAACAACGAAGAAGTCGTTGGTGTCAAGTGGTTTATCGCTGCCGCAGTAATGATACCGTGGAGGGGGGGGGGGCTCGGCGAGGCGACTGCCCCGACCAGATGATTGCACAGACCATAAAAGAAGACAATAAAAACTCAACTTGGAAAAACGTACACAAAACAATTTGGAATAGAGAGATGAACGTGTAGAGGAGAGACTTAAATATTGAGTGTCTTAGGATACACAAGCAAACCTTTACGACCTGTGACCAAAAATGAAATCTGTGAACTGGTACTGTACTGTACAGTACAGTACTGTATTGTAGGTAAAAAAAAAAAAAAAAAATAAAAAAAAATTTAGGAGCTGTGACCTCAGTATTTGGGTGAAAATTTCTGTCTGAGCAGACAACAAAATTCTTATAAGACATGTCTGCATGAGTTTTCTTCTATTATATTTGTACCCTTTTCAGAGTCACCAAGCCCCTGAACCCCGAGAACAGCCCCAATACTAAGAAGCAGTATTAATCTTGATGCAATATGAGATTTTCCCTACTGATATATATATATATCAGGATGTTTTTCTCTTTTCTCCTGTCCCAACAGAATTAGAAGTATAAACGTACCTATGCCAATTACGTAAAACCCACAGAATCTCTTTTGTAATCGACACAACAAATGGTATTGCTTGGGTGTACATCATAGCTATTGTTCATCTCAAAGTAACAATGACCCGACACTTAAAATATTCACACTTATGGGTGGAAATGGAAGCCATCCACAAAAGGAAAAAAAACACAGTGGATATCGTACGAAAGCGATGAAGATCGATGTAAACACACAACCGAGCTAAATTAGTTTCTTTCCGAACAATAAGTACAACTAATGGCTCTGTAAATGAGTAGGTAAATTTGGAAGCTCGTTGATCTGATCCTAGAAAGCACTTAAGACCATTTTCTCATTAGCCCAACAGATGTAATCAATTTGACTTGGTTGTACAGTATTTTTCATTCCCGTTATATTGATCAGTTTCACAGTTACAATGACAGATTTTACTGACTTTCAATTTCCACTGGACAAAAAAAAAAAAACTACCAGCTACAAATGTGAAATAACCACCCTAAAGTGCAATTTGAGTAAAATGGTTTTATTTTCATTTAAAACACAGATTTATAGCTTTGGATATAAACCACAGCCTTAATAACCATAGTTGTCCAATTGAGTTAACATTTCATGATACAGTATGAAACAGAATAAAGCAGCAGTTTGAAAATGGCATCCAAGTTACTTCAACCATGGTCGTCATCTGATGTGGTCTTTTGAGAACCAACAAAATTTTAACACAAGGTCCAAACCGCCGACAAACTCGATATCTGTCCAGTTGGTTTGTCGATGTCTGCAGATTGTATTTTACTGATGTCAACTTGACTGTGAAAACTTAATTAGATTACTGAACATATAAAAGTACCTCGGAATTAAACCCATTCTCCTATTTAAGATAAAACACCCCCCTTCCCCTCCCCCTCCCCCAACGCACACACACCCCCTCCATAAACTATCGGGATTATTTTACAATGTGCCCCTGTGCTGCATCATTGCCTGACTGACCTTTCACTGTTTGCCGGCATTTGGACATTTATAACCAATTATTTCTTATTTATTTTGTCTGATGATTCCCAATGATAGTATAAAGCGCTCTCTGTATACAGAAATGTTTCCATCATCGTGCAGTAATGAGGCCCAGAAAAAGGCTCAAAGGCGGGAGTTTGTCATCGTTTTTATCCTTCCTCTTGTCTTAGTCTCCTTTTAACTAAAATGTATGGAATATATAAATTAAGGTATAAAGTCCCCAAAGTTATTTACGTATTTTAATACTAAACCCTCAAAATGTCAAGCCAGGCTGGATATAGTTATGGCATGAGCAGAGACGAGAGTTGTCTCCGAGTCCGAGCATCACGACTAAGTTTCTTTCAGGGAAACTAGACGATGTTAAATACTGAAGATGTCCAAGGACAACTAACCAAGTGATACAAGACTAGAGAATAACTTCTAAATCTTGTGGGACAACCACTTTCTCTTCAGCAAAATCCAGTTTGTCGAAAGGGCTCAAGTACAAGCAAATTTGCTTTCAAAATAAAACAACTTCATGGGATACATAATTACAATCCTTCTAATGACAATAATTTGTGTCTTTGATAGCCAGATTAACAGGTTCAAACTGACAGTGTGTACATACATACAAACATACATACATACATACCCCTTTAAAAGTTTTAGCATTTAATGAAGTTTCTAGGCACTATACATGAATGGCTGATGAAAAATGTTCTAATTCTTTCCTTCTTTTTCCATCTTATCCAAAGTTAATCTAAACAACCATCCATCAGAGAGGTACGAGCTATTTAAAGACTTGTAGAAAAGACTTGAGTGGTTACAAACAGACATAGCCAGATGCCTCATTTACTCTCACACTAATTTCACTTTTCATAAACATTGGCATGTAAGTTTGTATACTGGCTTGTGAAATGAGCCCAGGTAATAACAAACTTACAAATGACATCAGTGTTTACTGTGCAGGCAGAGAAGATTGCCTGACACCTTTCACTACAGGGATCTGCTAAACTGATGTCAAGGAACTCTGGGGCTCAACTTTTTGCTTGAGAAAAGGGGCACTCCAGCAATAAGCTACGGATCAATGGGAAACTACATGGGACACAGTTTATATGAACTAGTGAAGTGATGAGGAATTAGATGAGTGGAGAAGAGAGAGAGAGGAGGGGGGTGGGGTGGAGGGGGTGATAGCTATTAGGGGAAGGAAGGAGGAAGATGGAGTCTCTTGCCGGTGCATGGGTCACAGTCTATATGAACTAGTACTGTGATGAGGAATTAGATGAGTGGAAGAGACAGGGAGAGGGGGAGAGGGGAGGGGGGTAATAGCTAATAGGGGAAGGAAGGCGGAAGATGGAGTATCTTGCTGGTGCATGGACCACAGTTTATTCATGATCTAGTAAGGTGATGAGGAATTAGATGAGTGGAAGAGAGAGAGAGAGAGAGGGGGGGGTGGAGGGGGTAAAGGCTTTTAGGGGAGGATGGAGGAAGATGGAGTATCTTGCTGGTGCATGGACCACAGTTTATTCATGATCTAGTAAGGTGATGAGGAATTAGATGAGTGGAAGAGAGAGAGAGAGGAGGGGGTGGGGTGGAGGGTGGTGATGGCTATTAGGGGGAGGAAGGAGGAAGATGGAGTATTTTGCTGATGCATGGGTCACAGTTTATATTACTAGTACTGTGATGAGGAATTAGATGAGTGGAAGAGAGGGGGGGGGTAATAGCTAATAGGGGAAGGAATGAGGAAGTTGGAATATCTTACTGGTGCATCATCAGTTAGCAAGGACAAGAATGATTCAATGAAACAAAGTCCTTACTAGAAATGTGACAGAAATCCTTCCTGATGAAACATTCAAAATATATATGCCAAATACAAGAGATGTTGACAGTGGAAGTTAGCTAGTACAGACTGTCGCAACACTGTCACTTCTTTCAAGCAGCTACATGGACTGGCAAGCTGGAAGCCTCCCGAATAGCCCAAATATTTTATCCTCTCTCAAAACTGTCCTTTAAAGTGTTTTTGTTTACAAAATGAACAGCTAAAATAAAGCACATCAATGCTGATACAGGGCAGACACACACCAGCTGATGGGGTGGGTTGTGGTGGGGTGGGGTGGGGAAGGGAAGGGAAAGTGGATGCAAACAGGTTGGTGCAAAGTGGAACAAAATGAAAAAGAAAGGACGACATGAAATGAGTTTATTGTTTACTACAATAGATACATAGCATTGAAGTCTGTACGTTGCGACAAAACTTTGCCGCAAGAATTTTGTTTTATTGGAGATGGTATCTTGTAGTTTGCATTGGCTTTCCATCTTTATAATAATTTTGAACACAAAGTCAACTTCTTCTTAATCTATCATTATAGATTGGGAGGGGGGGAGGGGGATTGCTCCAAGAAGTATGCATGATATTTTCCTTTGTCAAGACAAATATAAAAAAATTGATTTATGATTACTCCTGGTTAGGTGATAAACAAGAAAAGATTCAAAGCAAAAACACTAGTGACAGCCAAGGACACGTCTAGAGACGGGGAACAAAATTTGTCGACTACATTGTCTACCAATGTTTAGGAGATGTCACATTTGCATCAGGGAACATGTTTATATTAATCTTAAATGACAATTTATGAGAGCGACAGCTCTGGCATTTTTAACATTACTCTACTCCCCCGTGGCCATTTTGATCCAAATTTAACTGGCTAAATGACGAAATGTTTCCACTCGTAGGAATTAGCAATCTTCGGAACTATAAACTTCCCATGGGATTATGTATCCACTGTTATCTTCGACGTAACATGACACGAAATGCCCATCTCTGCCACTTAAAAAATAAACCAATGTGGTCTGATGTTTCGCCATACTTACATGATTAGAATATTTACCACCGTGGATACCTTAACATTTTTTTGTTTATATCGAGATCAGGTGATCAGTTTTAAATACAGTATGTCAGGTGGCTCAGACTCCTGAACCATGGCATTCAAACTCTTTTCTGTGGTGACTCCATTCTTCACCTTTATATTGAAGACCCTCCAGAGAGGGATGTTGTGGGATTGGGGAAGGGGTCTACCCAGAGGAGTGGCCCCCTTCCCTTTGAGATACTTTTCTTTTACCATTCAACTTGCTAACTTTGCAAAATGTTATTATATTTTGACTCTTCTGAAGTAATTTATGTTCAGTTTTATAACTTTTTCCCCCCACAAATCTCGCCATTTTATTTTTCAGAATTCTTTTGGCGACCCTCCACAATATTGCGGTGACCCGGTGAAAGGTCGCACACCCTGGCGCTCTATATTATACCTCTTTTTTTTCTACTCCAGGCGAGTTAATTGAGGTTACTCTTCATATGGTATTAAAATGATATCGGTCTGTAACATTTCTACTGATTTCTACAAGCGAGTTATCTAAAGCCTTTTCATGGTTTATATTTATTACTTACTATTTAAGAGTTTATTTACACCATTTAACCTTAAGTACTGTAGACCTTTCTTTCTGGGTTGTCTTTCGTTTTTCTTGTCCTATCCATTTTCTTCTCTATTAATACGTTGTCACGACAACCCGAACTTGAAGCTCTCTGTATTGAGTAACCATACTGTACTTGTGACATGTTGGAGGATTGGTAGTAAGTTTGGTAGTGAGTTGGACTCGTTACATAAATCACAGCCCGAGGGAGAGAAACGGAGTCATAGTAATTAGTAATACTTGGGAAAGAATTAGCAAGTTACCTGTTGAGCACAAGCACTGTTTGTTTTCAGTTCTTTGTAGTTTGAATACTGCACATAAATAGGGCGCCCTCTAAGGTTAGTCGTCATAGACGTGTAATATTCCACCATGCGAGCGGCGATGACTTCGTTGGCTAGTTCTATTAGTGCCTGCAGGGAAGAGAAAAAACACAGCTATAACCATCAGCTTTATACATGTTAAAATAAATATAAATAAGAACTGCTCAAAATGACAGGAAATTTATATTCATAATTTTACAGCAATTTTACAAGTGTTTTTTTATTTGTAACTTGATGAATCACTTTTACTAATACCCAATAATAATTTAAGTGAAACTTTTCCAATTATTATCAAAACTCTGATTCAGCCTTTCAGGTAATATCTTCATTGTATCATATATACTTTTTATTTTATGTCACTAGAGCTCTATGAGTGACCAGATCAAAGCCCATTGAACAAGCCAGAAATGGTCAGTCATTTCCATGGGGATTTTGAAAGCATTCACAATTCGTTATAACTACTAATCTAACTTTTCTGAATGCCTGACAAATAGTGCAGAAGGGTAACGACCTCCAGCAAAGCATTATTTCAAAAATTCCCCCTCCCCCCCTGGTTTTGATTTGAGGTAAAACTTGGCAGTCATAATGATGATGAACTTTAACTGCAACATGGACGGCAAAACGTGGTAAACTCGTGTATATTCTGTAGGACCACTGTGGAGAAATTAAGAGTGTTTCCAACAGAGCCATCTAGCAGAACTCAGTACACACACAATGCCAAATTAGTGTTATCTTGGCTCATGTCACCTCTGAAAATAGACATGCTGTTTCCCACTACTTTACAGCTTCAAGTCCCTGGCCGACCGACTCTGGTGTAAAGTTTCTCAATTCTGTTTGGAAGCGTGCGTGGTATGATCCGCTAATATGAGGCAGTGCATGACACCTTTCTCCAGGGAGGCATTTAACCCATCTTCCAGATATCTAGGAGTACCAGAGCTCCGATAATTTATGAGGGGAAGAACTAAGTGTATGACGCAAAACTCCCTGAAAAAAACACATGCACTAGAAGAAATCTAACATGCACATGTTATGTTTAATTACCTCCGAATATGAGGAGGGTACTGTACGCACACTGGATGTGAGCACTTTCATTGAAAATTTCTTCATTCCAAAAAGTTAATAATGAATAAGTTCGCCATGTTTCAAGACATTTCAGGCTTTCTCATTAATGTTATCTATAGCTGTGACATTTGAAGAAAAAACTAATGCTGGTCTTACCTGTAACTGCCTACAGCACGTTATTAGTACAACAGCAGGACGAATGAATTTATTTTTGACGAAAAATGGAGTATGTGCTCTTTCTTAAACACAAGTCACATGCAACTCTACTGAACTGAATGTTGGTTGAGGATTCCTGGCTTCCTTCTCAAATTTAATCCTGTGTCCATTTAAGTCAAGCCTACATCCATTTAATCCCATATCCACTTAAGCCCCTATCCATTTAATCCCCTATGAATTTAAGTTCAACCTATATCCGTTTAATCCCGTATCCACTTAATCCCATATCCATTTTATCCCCTATCCATTTAAGTTAACCCTATATCCATTTAATCCCATATCCACTTAAGCCCCTATCCATTTAATTCCCTATCCGTTTCATACATGACATAAGCTAACACCACAAGTATTGCAATCCTACAATGTACCTCTGACAAACTCTAGTTTACAGATCTACACCCTAACCCTTACAGTTTGAAATTTTTTAGAAAAGTGCTGTAAAATTGGTACTTGAAGAACTTTGTGATGCTTGAGCGATGATTGAATATCCATGCATGCAGTAAAGTATATGATACAATCATGCAGATGGGTTGAAACATTACCACACATATCCTATACTTGATAGCAGACACATCACTACTAGAAATCTCCAAGGTCATACATAAAACAGATCTCAAATTTAACTAAAAACCAATCACACTTCTGTATGAGAAAAAAAAAGCAGCATCAGTGAACTAATCATCTACGTTTCATTGCCAAAAGCTATTTCGCATCATTGCGATTTTATAAGGAGAGGTTTCAAATTTTACTCGGCAGTTGAAAAAACATTCTAAGAGGTGAAAAAATCATGCAGTTTTAATTATTCATAATGTTAAATACAAACTTATATATTCCCCTGACAAAGAGCACTTGTGTTGTCTATGACCTCACTCCCAAGCATAGCATGAAAAATTTACACGCACACCAGAGTATAAATGATTGGAACACTGTACAGTATGTAGATGCAACCGACATGTAAAGCCAATTACCCACAATTCACAGCTTCCAACTCTCCAAGTTCATGATCATTTGCTAAAATAAATATTTCATGTTTCTTTCATGAGAGGTCTATGACTACATTCCTTTATACATTCCATAGAACACTGCTTGAAGAGTTAAGCCTACAATTTCTGATACTTTGAGCATTCATTGTAAATATGCAAATTTATGTTATCTAGCACAGCGATTTGATCTCTGTAGAGTGTTAAAATTGTTGCCGTACGATATAACACGAACTGATGTATTCCATGACCATAAGTTGACACAGAGGAGTAACACTGCGAACTATCACTAGTACTGCTACTAATGAGGCAGTGGGCCATATTAATTCCATTCCTCCCCAGACAATAGGCTGCTAATTAATATTTCATTATCCTATCGATGAGCAAACCGTGTTCTTCGGCTGCCAAACCGAAGAGTCTTGTCAACACCATCTCCAAAAGCGTCATATTTAATTCATGAAACAATCTCTAGTTTTGGGGGATTTCAGGAGAAGCGAATAACATTGTACAGCTGTGCACTGCGCTCATCAGTAAATTTTATCAACCTGTTAAGGCATTAAAACTTAATTGGAATTTAATATAAGAGCAGGAACTGGGAAAGTGAAGAAACAGGAGTTTGACAGGAACTGCCAGGTCCTGTACCCATGCACCCTTTTTTGCTCTCGGTTTTAGTCCTGTCAGAGAGACTTTTCTTCCTTTTTTTCCCCTTCATTTCCATAGATTTTGAACAAAACAAAGTGTATGATGCATCAGGACTAATCACATGAAAGTTGTTTCATAATGATGAGTTTTCATGTACAAATTTTGAATAGCACATCTAAAGCAACTAAATTGTGGAGTCAGATCTGCTAGTCAACATGGCATTGTGTAATGGTCACAAGGTGAATGTTGAACATCATGTGCCTTCAATAAATTATGTTAAAGTGTACAGCATACAGTGTCAACATACCAAATCAGACAAGTTTACAGTGTCAACATGCATACCAATTAGACAATTAGGCCAAGAAATTAGTGCAGTTGTTAGAATGCTGTTGTTACGAGGAGACAGGCACATGGGAATTACAGATACTGTAGTAATGGGGGTATTAATAGGACACATACATAGTATGTGAAGTATCACATATGACTTGCCTGCAGAACACACAGTAAGGAGGGAGAGCTATTTGGATGATTTGAAAACTATTTCTGGTATTACTTAAATCATGTAAACTTGGTCATCTGATATATGTTTACATGGATTATCTGGTTAATCACCACCTGGCTTGTACAGTATAATAGAAATCTCTCAGCTAGGCCATAGAACCCCCCCCCCCCATATTAGTGTTCAGCACAGGTCTGACTGTGACATTTTTCACAGCTAGTTCAAACAACAACACACAGTGAGCCTTTTATCTGCCATCAGCTTTTAGCTCAAATAAATGGGAAGTTGTTTGACACAGTTAAAAGGTCTACATTGACCCCAAAGTTGAGCTAAACATATGAAACATTTTAAAATGGATTATTTTCCTGGAGGCACTGATCCTCCGAATCATTCCCAGAGAATGACAAGCGTTAAATTCCAAGGCGATTACAGAACGCGGTGAGAAAACACTTTGAAGTGAAATGCTTGCTGAAAGTTTAACTTGGGTGACCATTATTTCATACATGCTAAGTATATACTATAGAATATTTGATAGTTAAAAGTACTGTATGTTCAATTCTAAGACCATTACACATGTCCAAATCTGGGGGAAACACCCTTGAGGTAAAATGCTTGTTGGAAGTTTGAGCATCAGAATAAACATTATTTGATTTTCTCGAATATTTTGGAAAGTTAAATACTAAAGTCCTTGGAATATTGTTTTTCATTGAAATAGGATGTTCTATCAGTTCAATGTTTGAAATAAATATGATAAGGTGTCAGCAATTTGATCTATCTGTGTCTTATCTTGATCTGTAAAACTTGATAAAACTACCAGCGATGTCTTCATCATCAAATAACTCCATCTATAACTGTCATCGCCACTTACGCCTTGCGTTAAGTCGGACGTATATAAACTTACTCAATATTTGTATCAAATCTCTAGTGTACTGTAGATAAAATAATACTGAATCGCACTCGGAATCAGCCGTGTTGTTGATCAGAGGAAATGATTCTTATAAGGTTGTTGTATGAGAGTTGTCACGTCTGGCACTGTGTTTTATCAGCCCTAATATGAGACACCCTGTGGATTACCGAGGATTGTCTTTACTTTCATTCGTGTCTCTCCATAATTACTAATTGAGCAAACCAACTGTAATGTGAAATGCTAACTTCAAACTTTGCAAAACCAATCCCCGCAGAGGCGCAACTTGAGTAAAAACGTTCGTGATGGAAAATAATGTAGATAAAATCCCCAAAATGAACATTCGTAAAACAATTGTTAATATTTATCGCAAATTACTGATAAGGATCGGAGAGATTTATGTGTAAACCTGTAAATTCTTGCAAACACATCAAATCCCTTCCAAATTTTAAAATTTCAAAAAAGTATTGCCAACGTTTTTTATATCACCTGCGACTACGTTCTGATCCGTCTGGATTTATTTCAAATTCCACTAGTACATATTTCACCAAAATTCATAAATATTGATCAATTACAGAATATTTTCACATAAATGGGTTTTTGAACTTTTAATTAAAATCCCCTCCTTGTGTGCAGTTTCTCTAAACCCAGTAATGCATGCACAGTTTTTCATGCGATGTAATGTTCTCGTACATAGACTTTGTACATGTATAGACAAGGGTGTTTCAAGGGTGGAGAAGTCAGAACTGGCAAAGGGAACCACATCCATACCGTACAATGCACTATTATAAATGCTATGGTACAATACCATACTTCACTCAAGCAGACAAGGTAGCACCAGCCTTTGTAGACATTCTATTCAGAGTCGCAGTTACATAAAAGAGATTCAACAGAGCAAATTTATCAAATAACAGAGGAACAAAAGAAATTTAAATCAAAATGTACAAGCAGGATCCTTCAAGTCAGGTTCTAAAGGGTATGGGTATTTCCCTGTTTCCAATTATTTGAGCGGATGTGCTGCATGCGTTAAACTTCATATGACCTGATGTAATAAGGGTTCAGTGCAACTAATTAAGAGTCAGGTGTCATGCGCTATTGTGAGAAATCTGAAGAAAGCCTACATTTCAGTTGTTTATAGCCCCCCTCCCACCCCCCCTACCATAAAAATAATAAAATAACAATAAAGCATACTAACAAACATAGTATCCCAACTGAAATTTCTTCCCTTTTTTAAAAAAAAATTTGCAAGTCAATATATCCACTGGAAGAATGCCTACCTGTAAATCATTCCTTTGTATGTTTCTGATCCCTAAAGCTTTCTAATCTCTAAAGCTTCTAATCCCTAAATCTCTCTGATCCCTAAAGCTTCTTATCCCTGAAGCCGAAAGCAATTCCTGGTTCCTGCTTTTAAACTAACTTTCTGCTTCAACTTTAAGAGCAATATATCCATTTGATGAGGCATCCATTAAACCTAACAAAAATTTATAAGTATAGTTATAAAACTTACCTGATTTTTGCCTTTGAGCATCAACAGATTTGTGACTTCACCAAACGGTACACCCAGGTTGACTACCTCAGCCTCAGATGCGTCATTAGAGAGATTCCGAATGTGTACCACTCTGGATGGATCTGTTATTTTGTTCTCAAGTTTAGCCTGCAGAAAAAGAAAAAGAGTGTCAAAAATAAGTTAAGGGGGAAATGCGGAAGTACAACATCTTTTCAGAATTAAAATAATTGCAGAAACCTTAACTAACAAGAAAAGAACACAGCAAGTGATCAAAGAAAGTGAGAGGGGAAAAAATGAAAAGAAAAACTAATACAAACTGAGGAGGAAATTTACTAGCCAGCAAAACCAAGATGTGCACTCTTAACTGTCTTTTTCTGGGTCAGATGAAAAACCCAAATACACCAGGACTGGCCAGACGTACCGCGTGCGATTCAAGTCTAAAGAGTGGTTCGGGGAGGCGCAAAATTCTCGGTGCTTCAAATCTGGAAAATTATTCGATTAAACCAGTATTCTCCATATAATGTCTGACGAAAAATTTCACAGACTTGACGCAAACTTGTTGTTGAGGAGTGGAATGATCGACGGTCTGTTAATGACTAAATCATACTCTCTGGGCAAACGTTAGGGCAACCAAAATTTTCCACATCTAGCATTTTTAAGTTTTTTTTTAGTTTTTAACTGAAATTTTTAAGCGGCTTTTGTCCTAGCTGCAGCTGTGGGATAATGAGCTGCTGTGTACTGTTGGATAGAGTTACTCAAGCAGATAGACAAAAAAACCTGATTCAGTTCAAACATACTTCGGTTCTCATTTACCTCTATAATTATCTTGCACAGAGTTGAGCAAATATTTGCGGAAATCTCCCGAATAGGTAAACGAAGCTACGGCAGCTGGCTACGGAATACGTATCACTGATTTGGACTGTTAAATATTACAACACAAATGATGCTAATAGATTATATATATATAAATATATGTATGTATATATACTGTACTGTGTACTGTCTGGCTTACTGAGTGTATATGAAGGATGGCTCCATGTGTGCCGATTGGGTGTATCATGGAAATTACCAACACCTGCAGCTGTTACTTATTACTTTGATTAAGATTTGTGTCAAATTGTCCGTAAAGACAGGTAACATAATTTACAAACCACCGGCGAGGGGGAGGGAGGGAGGGGCCACGTATTGGAGGGATTCATTCATTCCAACAAAGCAAATCTTACCATATGTCGCATGCTGGCAATCAAAGCAATTATGCAAACATTTACAGTACTACATTTAAACAGCAGACTATTTGTCAATATCACAGCATTCACGATAATTTCAAAGGCAAACACACCTGTTGTTGTGTCGAGCTAAATCGTTTGCGCTATTATAACTGAACCTGAAAACAATGGCACCTGTCCATGCAACAGATTATAAACGTTTTCAAGATTTTTAGGATAAATTATTCTACGTGTGAGATATGTATCAATTCTATCAACTACTTTGGAAAACATGATCAAAGAATGAGTATATATATCGGTCCATATATCAACAATATTTTGTTGCATATTAGATATATATTGCCTTAGGGGCCAAAAAAAAAAAAAAATCAAAGCAATCAATAGCAATATCATTTTTTTTTAAATTAAATAAATTTTGAAATTTAAAAAAAAGAAAACTGAAAACAATTCACTTTATAGTCTACAGTTATATATATTCCTCAGAAGAAGTTCAAAAAAGAAGTTCAAAAATGTTTCAACTGTATACTGGCCATATTTCACTAAACATGCCCAATCCATACAGTGCAGTGTAATGCAACTTTTGCATTGACTTAGTGTGCAGGCAGTTTGTTTTTCCCCCGATACTTGAATGTTTTCCAATTAAAATCCAGTTTATTAATTCGACAAAAGTCACACTTTACTTCACATTATTGCCATTTTGATAAACTTACTTCCTTCCCCACTTTCATAATGCTATTAATCATAGTAATAAAGTCTGCTATAGTTCCTGTTTGTACGATGTTACTCTAAATATCATATTATTCATCACAGATAGATCCTGTATTTTATCATGAGTTATAAAAACGTTAAATTCTGTTTACAGATCAAACTTCCTTCATCAGTTTTGAGTTTTCTTGCTTTTCGGTTTTCACCACTGTTTGAAACTTGAAAGTAAAACAAACAGTTTCCCAAAACTCAAATCTAAGAGAATATGACTCACAATTTTGCAAATTCAAATTTTCCCATGCTACGTAAAATACAAGAAATGTAAACAAACAGCCTACACATCTCCTCCATTCAGTTAAACTGTTAGGGAGTCATATATAAACTCATAGTGTATGGCACACTGTACTATATGTATATAAATATAGTACAGGCTCTTTATACATAGAAATAAAGGCATCCACACTGTCTTTATATGTACACACATTTGTACTGGCAAGCTCATCTAATGCTGAGACTACATTTTTATGATAGACATCTTCATATAATTAATCAAATTAATATTCCATTTATTTGATTTTCATGCGAAGCATTAATAGTTGCTAGAGCCAACATTTCTAGCATCTCGCAATTTCAAAGAAAGGAAAAGCCCATCTTTTGGCAACAGACATGTACTGTATGTGTGAGTGATATCTATACCCTTATTATCCCATACTCAAAACAGTTTATGATTTCAAAAAGTTTAATGGACAAATTTATGAGTTGCAGGTGTGTCTAGGAGCCTTAACATGGATGAACAGATCTATTGCTTGCTACCAAACAGGCTTATTTTTATGGATTGCTTTAGCAGTAGGATACTACTGTAGAAGATAAGTTTGTAATTAATAGGAGATCTCGTCAAGCTTCTTTGTAGGACTGAAAATTCTCCAAAGAATAAAAAGGTTCATGTACATATAATACAATAGTTTTTCTGCCTTTAAATAACATATATTCATGAATGTTGCATTATTTGGACACGTTCACATAACATCATGCAGCTCACTGGATGGAATGGTTAAAATCCCGACAGAGTTTGAGAAAGGATATACTGTACCTTCGTTTCTGACGATGCATAGACCAAGATACAAACTAACACACTATACACACACTGGGTATGGTATAATAAGCACGGTAACAATAACCACAAGACAATCGGATATTCCAATCAGGTTACAAGTACTGCAATATACTCAAATTTTAGGCTCTTTCAAAAGAAGATAAAAAAAATCACTTGGCCATAACTTGGATACAAGAGAGGGGGAAAAACCCCTTATAACATTCTGCTTTTCCACCTTTTTTGTTCCTTTTTTCCCTTATTATTTCCCATGATAAATTTTAATTTTAATTTTTTCAAAGTTTTCTATGTGTGATAGTTTAAAGCCATGAGATTTGATACCTTTAAAGGTTAATTTCATCTCTCCTTTCAAACCCTGCAAAACTGTGCTCCAAAGAAAGGTCTCTTCTTTCTTATCCTGACAACATGTACTCGACTACTCCACAATATATAATTGATGATATATTAATTTATGAAAAATGGATGCTATTCCATCAGCTACCAAGTATATAATGGAAAATAAAGCCAGCAGCGACTAAGTGGTTGCCTAGCGACGGACACAAACAGTAGCGCCTACTGTATATGTACGACACCGTCAAAATTAACTTCACATTAACAGGAATAACATTTGTACACGCTGTACCATCACGACCAATATATGTCAGGATATTCTACATGGGATCCAATTGGATTCCAAGCATAAAATTGAAACAAATGTGCAGAAGTTGATTTGGCATTCAGCCAGTGGTCATGTGGTCTTTAAAGGAGCACTCCTACATTATAAATCCAGCAATTAATGAAGGACCATCTTTATCCTCTGTTTGACCTACAGTATTGTGAGATGACGATAAAGAAAGATTCCTGCAGCCGTTAATCTCAAGTGCATTTAAAATTAGAACCTTATACCAAAGGGACCCACAGTCCAAGCATAACTGTTTATTCAAAGATGTTACATTAGAAACAGCTGTTAATAAACCATAGATCGGGAATTATGTTTATCCTCACGATATGAAACCATTTGATTAATAATATAATATAACCTTTACATAGACTTCAAGGGGATGAAGGTACCGTTATTATTTATTCTCATCAAATGTGTAGTGGATTTTATCCGCATAAAATGCACATTGATTGTTTCTTTCCTGGGGGTGGGGGGTGGGGGTGGGAGGGAGAGTTCTGTTTCCAAAAAGTACAAACTACTCTGGTACAAAAGTTTATCTTCGTCAGCATTGCAAACTTTCAAATCAATATTGAGAAAGTGTAATGACTTTTATTACTATCAAATATGTATATATTTTGATAAGTCAAAAATAAATATTTAAGGCTGTAACTTTGTCCGTTAATTCTAACCAGCTGATACCGCTTTAATCTTCTCCCCCCCCCCCGCTCTCAAGACCACCCCCTGCTGTCTGATATATTACCTACAACAAACAAGGCTCATAATTCTTTAAGCAGATATTTTCCCCGACACCAGCCTTCTCGTATATATATACACCACAGGGGCAGGCAGATGTTCGTTCGGAATGTAGAGTTCAGCTGGAAGAAGCGGAGGAATCTAACCCATCTCTACCTCCGAGAGATACCAACAATGCCAGGTATGTACATGACACAGTGGGTACTGTAACGGAACCGCTATAAGCACACTCAGCTGTTGAGATTATTGACGACTATTTGTAAATTATAAGAGACTTACTTTACAGAGCTGTTACCACCGGCACGATAAATAATTAAGGACACGCGACCGTCGGGTCTCGAAATACAGCTTTAGCGCCTAGATTTAATTCGATACTGTTTGGGCATTCTCTGTTAAATACATGGTCGGTTCATTTACAGCCGCATATTCCCCAGTGCCTATAGAACAATCGAAATGCCATGGAGAAAAAAACAGTATTCGTCCTATTTTCTTGCTTTGATTCTTAAATTTGTGTTTAACCAGAGAATAACCAGAACTGTGACTACATTTTGTTTGCTATTTCTGTTCCAAATGGTGCATACTTGAAATAGCTGAGCTACATTTTCCAAACAATATTAGTGCCGTCGGATAAATATAACGTGTCGTATGTATGTATCGCCCTAACAGTTCATACAGTATGACGATAAGGCTATAAACTGTATGATACTGTAAACAAATTTATTTCAGCAGGGGATTTTCCTCATTAGGAAACACCTGTCCTGAATTAACTTGGGGAACATTAAAGTATGCAAATTAAAAACAAAAAAAACCTCCTAATTGGTCATCGGCTATGCAGTCATGATTGCAAAATATCCCAAAGACCCAAAGGTCACACACTGAGGTAACAAAAATAGGAAATAACTTCAAAATTCAAAATGATCTGGGATATTCTCACATGAATTAAATCTGACTGCAGACAATTTCACTACGGCAGAGTGGGTTTGCTTTAAGCTCAATGCAGATGCCAAAATATGGTTAGTGTACATTCAACTGCTTTTAAAGTCCTCCCTTGCCCACGAAACAGTAGATGAAATATATACTGGGAATTATCTTTCACATTTAATGTCATATAAAGTGCAGATAATTTTTTCTTCACTTAGCTGCATCATACGAACATGGTTTTTCCTGTCTTTTTTCACATTTAAGTCGAGTGACGTTTGTCGTAAACTCCAGATATCATCTATAACCATGCCATACTGTTATTGACCTACAGTCTTAAAAATAAACCAAAAATATAAATAAAATAAAAATAATAGAAAGGGGGGAAAAGAAACCTTCCAACTGCATGGATATTCTCACATGAATTAAATCTGACTGCAGAAAAATTTCACGACGGCAGAGTTTTTTTTTTTTTTTCCCTTCTTGCCAGTAATTTCGTTCTCTTAACTTTTACGAGATAACTGATGGAGGTGATTTGACTAAAAGTGTCACACAATTTTTAAAGAGATTTAGTTCGAATGAGATGAGGACTAGGAGGAAAAGACAACACATAAATACACTTTCACCAAATAGAACAAATAAACTCCAGTCTAAAAAACTATAGCTGCCTTAATTCTGTTGCTTTCTTCCTCTTCAAATTTTCAAATGAATAAATCCTTGCCAGTTATTCTTTGGGAGAACAACCTCCTCCTACCGTTTCTTAATGGATTCTGAAATGTGTTAGAGTGTGAAGAATCTCCTCCCGTGATCTATTTCCATCTTGTTCAGATGAGCATAAATTACCAAACTTTTGGCTTCCTTTAGCTCCGTCTCCCTCTCCGCAATCGAAAGATAACGACACTCGAACGGTGTCGTTAATGTCATCATGGTCACTTAAGCCGTTAATCTCCCGTAAACTTTCTGACGTCCATCTTGAGAAATTCTCAAAGTGAAACGATATACCGTCTAAACTCTTGCACGCGATCAATCATCGATTTTTGATGTATTGTCCAACTACTTTGGATGAGCACAAAAATACAGAAAAAAAATGAAAAACAACGACTTTGTGTACTTTTGAACAAATGTCCAATTACAGATATCACAAACTTTCCTCTAACATCCTACACCCTTCCTAAAACTTTTTATTTGACTTATTTGGATCCACAATGCTGCAAGACTGTTTGTCTTTATCCACTTGAAAGCAACTATTTGAGGAAGCCTAACCACATATTAACATTACTGCAGCATTAATCATATTTAAAAATCAATTTGCTAATACTTTTAAGATTATATTGTTTTCCCTTATTTCACTATAATTACTCTAAACGTTGAAACAGACATGATGTTGGTTGTCCACTTATCACTGATGAACCACACTCCCATTTGGTCATAAAAATAATATATATATATATGTATACTGTGACAGTGGTCCATAAACAAATTATATAAATCTAACTAAAGAAAGGGTCTCCACAAAGCATAAAAAAAGAAAGAAAAAAAACTTATAAAAAAAGCTATCAATATTGACTGTCAAGGATATAAATTCCCTTGTGACAATTTTCTACCTCAAGGCCGAAAAAAATAAAATAAAAAATAAATAAATAAAAAATATGAGATTGAACTCCTTGCTCTAGGAAATCGTACCCCAGTGTGCCTTCGGGGAAGCCCTCCGCTTTTCTGTTATTCCAAAGCAAAGACATTAAGATATATGAAAACAAGCGCCTCGCCAAAGAGCTCTTTAGGCAGATCGAGTGGATATCCAGTTATTGATCGAGCTTTGCAAGAGGAGGCAAAACACGGATTTAAAATCTAACTTTCAAAATAGCAGATTACATGTGTAACACTCTCTGCTGACGTCTAAGTAGCTTTGAGAAAGTAAGGATCAAAGTTTGATGCTTCCGATAAGACGTCTCTCCTTTTTTTTTTTTTTGGCCTCGTGACGTATATAAGATCTTAAACTACACGTTGTGTTCAGCGCCGGGAGAACTTTACGTAAGTACGAGAACTTTATGACAAAACTTGTACCATCTTTTGAAGTTGCATACGAAAATATATTTAACCCCTGACATTCGTTGTGTTTTACCAACTGAAAATTCTGTCTGTCTTTTTCCTTTTTTTGGGTTTTTTTTTGCCTTTTTTTGTTCCTTTTTTTTTTTGTTCCTTTTTTTGCCCCTTTTCCCCCCCCCCCCTTTCCTTCTTTCTTTCTTTCATACTCTCTCTCTCTGTCTCATGTCGCAATCTGCTAGAGAAATGTTTCAAAGAAGATCTACTATTCTGTAATGCAGATCCATAAGCCTTACTGTCCAGATTCCCAATAGGAAGGTATGCTAGCTACCTGGAAATCTGCTATGAAAGGGTTGTCAACATACATGAAGTTGATCATACAGTATGTTTTGAAGAGTTCTGTTCATTTTGTAAATTTATTCCTCTGTCGATGAATATAAAGCTACCGATCGCATATTGTTGAGTTAATTTGTCTTCAAGCATTGAGCATGAACACAGTTACCAACAGCTGCTTAATCCTGCTACACTTAAAATCTGTCCAAAATTTTCCTTCAGAATTAGTTCAAACAGTATGAATTGTTCTTAACGAATTAAATTCCACTGCATGACCGTCAATGCTCCTCGTTAATATCTTTTGCCGATACTTTTCTACGACATCTACGTTAATTGGAGTAGACTAATGATGAAATCAGAAGCTCCGTTTTATGTCTCCCTTCGCCACGGTCAATTTCCTCAAAGCATTTTTATCAATAAGGAAAGCTTTCAGCAAAACTTTCCCAACGACAAGGTAGTCAGCTAAATTATCAGAACCGTTCGTTACGATCAACAACGGCCTCCCATAATATTCGGCGGACTTTTCCCTTCCCCATCTTAAATTACCAACCAATAAATTGCCAATTCATTTGATTATTTGATGCGCAAAAAAAAAAAAAAAAAAAAATCTTATTCATTTTTCTGAAAACTGCAAATGCCATTCTACCGGCCGAAAGAAAAATAGGAGCCCCGACAAAAGGTTTATGACATCTGAATAAAAGGTAAAATTGGTACACTTGGAAAGACTTCTAAATTAACAAAATTGTTGTGACATTTAAAGATACCTAGAGAGGATAAAATTTCAGCTGCCATATGAGGCCAAAACAAATTCAAAAAGAAGAAGGGTCCGACCTGTCCTGACAAAAAAAATATATATATCCTGGCTTTTTTCTTGGAGCAAAATACTCAAAAACGAACACTTATAAGGAAAGTCAAATGTCAAAACAGAAAACACAATTGCAATTGCATTATTTTAAACACTAAAGTTTACAGATTTATATCTTTAATTGTGACCCAGATTTCCCCCAAAAAACAGAGGTGGTTTATGATACCAGTGTTAACTACTTTTCTTGTTTTCTGTTACCCCGGCAACTGAATGATATGAAAACATATTAAGCTTTGTAATTCATTAAGAATGTCTTTCAAAATTACCCAGTACCACCGTTCCTCTTTTTTCCTACCAGATTTGATAAGTATTTCTATGGTTAAATCAAGTAGGATTTCTAGTATATATTCACAATTGACATTAAGTCACTCACTCTCCAGAATCAAACAAAACTCCTTCACTGACTTTGAGGTCAACCATCAATAGGTTCTACTTGAAATTGATACGTGGAAAAGCCGGAAATGTCCAACCTGATACGTGGAAAAGCCGGAAATGTCCGACCTGATACGTGGAAAAGCGGGAAAAGTCCAACCTGATACGTGGAAAAGCCGGAAATGTCCGCCCTGATACGTGGAAAAGCCGGGAATGTCCGACCTGATACGTGGAAAAGCCGGGAATGTCCGACCTGATACGTGGAAAAGCCGGGAATGTCCGACCTGATACGTGGAAAAGCCGGGAATGTCCATACCTGATACGTGAAAAAGCCAGAAATGTCCAACCTGATACGTGGAAAAGCCGGAATGTTTGTCCTGATACGTGGAAAAGCCGGGAATGTCCAACCTGATACGTGGAAAAGCCGGAAATGTCCGACCTGATACATCCATAGCTGGAAAAGTCTGACCTGATACGTTTTTAGTCTACAAAAACTGGACACGGACACTACTGTAACCTAAACTATAATATACTGCTTTGTGATGAATTTACCAACTTTTCTAAAAATTTGATCTATAGGTGACATTTCTCCTACAAAGGACATGGTATCTACGATGAATTGGGTATTTCTGCTTAAGTTGAATGAATGATACAATTATATTGGCTAAGTTCCAACCATCAGAATAAAGTCATTATTTCCTCCGCTGTACCTTACTGAAGTCAACAAACCCTATATGTCAAAGATCTAAACAAAACAACACGTTTGTGAGATAATATAGGAAATGGGACTCATCCTGTCAATAATAACCACAAATTAACAAAAGTCTCACCTTTTTTTTCATTTGCAGATAAAGTTTACAGTATCTACGTCCTGTCTGGAGAATGTTAATACCCTGGCAGGCCTTTGAACATTTGAAATCCACAGTTGAGTGGGCAAACTTATCAATTTTTCCAGCTGATAGCAGAGAGCATAAACCGTGTTAGATCTCTGGTTCCAAATCTACAAATGGGGATGCTTACAAAAACTATATTAATGGAGAGGAAAAGAATTTTAATAAAGGGGGTTTTGGTATTAAGTTAATATATAAAAAGTTTTATTTGAAGTATCCTGTATGAACTTCAATTTATTCAAAATGTGTGAAAACTAAGGTTCTGTGAGAATGCATTTGTTGCATGGAGACAGGAAAGATACAGAGAAAGAGTGGGACACGTTCACCATCTCTC
Organism: Apostichopus japonicus; assembly: GCF_037975245.1. NCBI lineage: Eukaryota > Metazoa > Echinodermata > Holothuroidea > Aspidochirotida > Stichopodidae > Apostichopus > Apostichopus japonicus. The sequence continues at coordinate 5,172,992 of NC_092562.1, forward strand.
AGGGATCAGGAGCAAAAGTCTCTCAAAAATTGCTCAAATGGGAAGTGAAATTTGAGTAACTTAAGTAGGGCAGCTGTATTTATCGTTAATTATAGAATCATCAATTGTTTTCATTCATTAGAACTTAAAAGACTCTCATTACTGAATCTGCTCAACTTCTATAATTTCCATTTTAGTATGTCATCAAACTAAAAGTAGAAACTAGGATCTAAAACAAAGTGTGGGAAAGTTCAGGAAAACCTTTACAAATTGAATAAAGTCAAAGCAGAATAAAACTGCCAAAAATGATAAATGACTGATATTATTTCCTTTGATGTACACAGAGGGCTCAGTGAAGAGTTCAGTGTCGTGCAAATACTCAGCATGTACAGCTCAGCCAACACAACACATTTAACTGTACTGTAAGACTACATCAACGCGTACATGATAATCTTCGCACACATGATCAATAATTGACTGCGACGACGACGACCACGATGATGAGAAAGTCATTTACCTTCCTCTAAATAACATCCTTGAATCTGTCCTCGTGCCGCTTAAAAAATCTTCACCACCATCTTCTTTTCAACATATCTAAGATAGTGATTCCATCCATGTATTATTTAGAAATGCTGTAGTACAGTAGTAATCAGATTCAAAGATTATAACCTAACACTACCAAGTACATGAGAATCTCGGCTGACGGCAGTATCTTCATAATCCCTGGAGATAATCAACCAAAACACGTCAGTACAAAGCTAAATTACTTTCTAATTTGATTAATGCAATATTTAGTCCAAGCCACATTTGATTTCAAGCAACTCCCAAAGCTCTTTTGTAAACTTGACTGTACCACTCTACCTGCAGGGGGAGTTGCAAATATATTTGATATGTATGAATGTATGTACTGTATGAATGTTTTACGAACAGGCTTAAATCGTATTTACTCTGCAAGGATGACCATCTACGGAGAGTTTCCAATTGTCAATTTGGTCGATTTTATAAGTATCCCTTACTGTAAGTGGAACGATCCAAATGTTTTTTTTCTCGTCTTTATTAATCATTCTTTTTATACATTCAACAGAACCAGAGACTCTGACAATTTCACTGACATAGAGCGAGGGGTATAAATGATCACATGTTTGCATCCTATCATAAAACCACCATCCCAATAAATCAAATAAAAAGCATCTTTTGAAAAACTCCTCAGCATTTTGAAAATGAAATAGAATAGGCAAATCCTGAAAGCCAAAAAAATCCCAAATATTCCATTATTTTTACAGTGCATTATAAGACTGTTTATGAGATCTCAAGAGTGTTCATGATCCGTTTTTTAATGTTCATCCAGCAGTCAAATTTTTTATTTGTTTTTAAAAGCAAAAGCTTTCAGCACCTGCTTTCTGCCAAATTAGCAAGAGTTTGCAGTCTGCAGTTTGGAAACAATGTTTTCTAACTGATTCACTGCATGGCCAGATGGCAACAGGAATTTGTTTCATAATAAGATCACTGTGGATATCTCTGATGACAGAAATGAATAAAAGTCCTTAGAAACTTTGTAAAAAGACATTTCAGAACCAATGAAGTAAATATGTCTCACCACAACAGAAACGACTACAAAGTTTCAAAGCTACAAACAGCAAAAACGTTTGGGATAAATTTATTAATGCATTTGGCAACAGCAGCTTATTGACACTGAGGACATGGAAGATTAGATGCAGAAATTTTCTGCATTTTCATAATATGGTCTGAAAATCTTTAACAATGACTAAATGCTCTAGAGATAATAGGCTATTTGCATACATACAGTATTTTCTATGAACAGCACAAAAGGCAGTCCTTGTAATCTTGTGTTTGTGGAAATTTTGACTATACCGGGCAACCATTTAATATGTATATACACAAAACATGAGATCAAAAGTTACAACTATTTCAGAAATCTCAACACTTGGCTAGTTTGGGATATATTTACCAATTCATGATAATACTTACCTGTCTCCATACAACATACAGTATGCACTCTAATTATCCACCTAGCCTTAAAAAATGCTGATTTACCTTGTAGCACTTACTCTAGTGGAACCAAAAGTCAATGCTTTCTCTTAAACATTAAAATTGTTTATTGAAAGTACAGTTATATTATTTACATGATAGTGAACGTACCTGTTAAAATGCCTGACAACAACATGAACTATTACTTTACCTTTTCGTTGAACATTTTTTGGGTTCTACACCGAAAAACCAAATACTTGGGCAGAAGACTTATTAGATGTGCAGGCAGTTGTTTTTCGGGTCTTTTCGATGTTCAAGCAACAATTTATGGCTCATTCTTGTACCTGGCATATATTTGCTAAATTTTTAAAAAACTTTAATTTAACTAAGAAGAAATCAATATAAGTTACTAGCAACAAAATAGAAATCTTTTGCTAATGAGTATGAATCAAAATCTGTCAAAATGAAATCCAGAGAAAGACGGATTGGCATGCGCTACAATGGTTTTCAAATTTGCATGTGAAAAGGATAGACTACCCCTTTAAGGGCATAAAGGTAGAAAGATGTTTTATGCAAGGTAAGTTGTTCAATAAATCTTGTGGACTTTGAAAGTTGTGTTTTCCCCATCTCCGTCAGGAATATTAATCAGTTTTGCTTTCCTGCTCGGATGATCAGCGTTAAATGTTCACATACGATCCTACTCGGTTAGCTCAAATTGGCTTCTAGCAATTATTTCATTAACGAGAGATTTGCCTCACAGATCGTCACGTAAGTGCTACTGAAGATGTTTAACCCCAGAGGATGAATATCGATGACACAAAGTAAAGAGGTTATTAAAAGAAAGTTCAAGACACGCGAAATGTAAATCCGGAAATTGCTTCCTGTTTTTAGCAAACAGAGCCCTGTCGATGGGTACAAGAAACAAGTTATAATGAAGCGATACCGTATATATCATAACACTACAAAAAAAATTATGGATTTAATGGGAAATATGTTTTTTGAGTGAGATGCAACTTTAGAGGCATCTACTTCTAAACCGAGAACCCGGGGATGCATTGCGACTTTAAAACGGAATCTTGTACGGGATAAGTTGAATACAGCATGTAGGCATGTACAGGTACATATCTAATGCCAATAAATCATCAAGTAATGAACACGTGATAATAAGTGCGTACCTGTGTGCAAGGTGAACCGGGGGGAGGGGGTAAGTGGGAGGGGAGGGGGAGTGGACAATATCATCTACTGGATAAAGGGACAAGCCCAACGAAAAATTTATGAGTCTCACCTGCTGCAAGTCTGCAAGATAATTATGGAATTTAATTTGTCTCCAATAATATCCAAACACAGTAAGGAACAATATGACCCGGTGCCACCTTCCCCCAATCCTCCCAATCCCCAAATTCTTGACATGACATCACATACTACCATATAATTAAAGACCCACGGATGCATAATACCATATAATTATAGACCCATGGATGAATAATACCATATAATTATAGACCCATGGATGCATAATACTAGTGTTTACACGGGTCCAAAAAACGGGAACCGGGTACCCGAGAGCCGTTACCCGTCGGGTATCCGGGTACCCGGAAAAAATTTGTTTACCATCTTGTATCACGATTTTCAAGAAATTACATATTGGATGCTGTAATAAATGCATTATATTCTCTACTGACAATGTTTTCATGTTCAAATACGTAGGTGTAAGATATAAGGTATAAAACCTCCCTCAATAATTTTTATTTGCTTCTGTTTCTTTCATTAACTTGTTAATAAATTAATTATGTAATTGTAATTAGCATTACTACTAACATCGCACTGCCGCCGCTGCTTATGCTAGCTCGTGCACGTCTATTGGATCAAACCATATAAATGTACAATTAAGCTCTTAAACAGTTTTTAATACTACTACTATCTATTATGCAGGCCCAGGGTTCGCATTAGCCGCGAGATTGCGCGACTCGCGCAATTTGATCGCATTTGGAATAAACGATTAGTAAAAAGCCACTTGCGATTACTATTTTTTAGTTATCCCGTCTATAATCCATAAACATCGCGTAAAATTCCTTGTCAGCCTTTCCTTCTTTGAAATAAACGAATGAATAAATAATAATTTCTTCCACATGGTAGCCTAACACCACACTAAGTCAATGAGATATCTAGCTAAGCCTAACCATCTGTTTATCTGCTGAAGTTGTGACGTAGTTATAAGACATCCATGGAATACTTTCGTTATTGCTGTTACGTTCGACCACATGGTTGCCTAACACCACACTAAGTCAATAGGGGTAGTCTAGCCAAGCCATCTGCTTATTTTGCTGAAATTGTGACGCAGTTATTAGATATCTATGGAAAGCTTTCGTTATTGCTGTTATCTTCGAACACATGGTAGCCTAACAACACACTAAGTCAATGGGAAATCAGCCTAACCACCGGTTTGCAATTTTTTTTTTTAAACAATCACACTTTGCGTATGATTCGGGTAATAAATTAGGAACCGGGTAGTATATCGAGTCGAGCGGGCCCCTTCGTTATTGCTGTTATCTTCTACCACACTGTAGCCTAACACCACACTAAGTCAATGGGAAATCTGCCTAACCGTCGGTTTGCCAATTTTTTTTTTCACACTTTGCTTAGGATTCGGGTAATAAATTAGGAACCGGGTAGTAACACGTCGGGCGGGTACCCGGGTACCCGGATAACCCGTGCAAACACTACATAATACCATATAATTATAGACCCATGGATGCAGAATACCATATAATTATAGACCCATGGATGCAGAATACCATATAATTATAGACCCATGGATGCATAATACCATATAATTATAGACCCATGGATGCATAATATTATAGACCCATGGATGCATCATACCACATAATTATAGACCCATGTATGGATATAGCTCGAGGCCTGCAATTAATACTATTGTCTCTGTTAAACATACAGTGTCATGTACAATACTTGTAAAAAGCCAACTGGGTTTTTCAACTAAGTACTGCTGCTACTGCGACAGTACAAGTACCTAACCCACTGTACCAAACCAGACATTCTATGTTCTATATCATTGTTGCATCTTAACTCATAGTGCAATTTTCAAACACTTGAAAATTTGATACTGGCAGGATGTCTGTGATGCCCCTACTACAGTACAACACAATTAAGGGGATCTCTATTGTACATGGATATGTTATATATCGTTTCAAATCATGAATTTGATGACATTTCTACCATGCTCCTTTAACATTGAGAGAGATACAGGGAGCCGATTGTAAAGTTGCCATGGCAACATCAATTAGACATTACAGTAAGGTGAAGCTCATGACAGAGAGCTCAGCTATAGTGCACTTGTAACCAATTTTCAAATGGTTTATTGCCGTAATATTAAATTTGCCGAAGCCTAATGTACAAGATTCTCTCTAAATAGCCTGGTCTTGTTTTACAATGACACTTAAGTTTATAACCATTCATGAAGTATGTTTGAGCAGTGCGAGGGGAGCAAAGAATCTTACTGTGTGAGTCAGCCGTTTCCAATATTAGCAAAAATTAGATGGCAAATTTCAGGCCTACCTTTCTGCAATCAACTCTGAGAGAGTTTCCGGCAAGAAGCGATTGAGTCAGTCACGTAAAGTAATATCGAATTATCAGAAAAGTAGACAAATTGAGCTGACAAAAGCAGACTCCATTTGATACGAGCCGAGGCAAGTGAAAAGTCAACCTGTTCGTCACGTACTGTGATCACCTTATGCAAATTCGGGTGACATATGCGTGGCACTGAAGTAAATCTAGGTCACTCAGGATTGGCTACTGCTTATGAATCAAACAAACAGTAGCTGTATTTGTGGATTATATGTATGTATGCAAAAACAATAGGACCTATGAGTGCCATGTTTAAAGCAATGCCTAAATTACCATCAACAAATGAGTACACGAGACCAAAATATTTGAGAAACTTGACATACAGAAGTTCAGAACTGGAATTTTCAATTAACATTAGTGTGTGCTCAGTGATCATCTATCTACAAAACCAGTTTATATTTTGGTCTACTGTACATGCATGTCATTGCACCCACCCCTTGTGTGTTGCATATATTATCTTCTAGAACCTATACCCACCCCTGTGTGTCGATTATAGAACCTATACACCCACCCCGCATGTACATATATACACATATATCAAAGTGGTCTATATGTTTAACTTTTAAGAGGTTCTTCGTAGACCCACTCCGACGATACATGGCGATAACACATCGTGTGTTGTGTACATCAACTATGTACAGAACACGACAAGAAACGTGGGGGGGGGGGAGAGGGGTAAAACAGCTTATGTTGTCAAGTTTGGAATAACTGCACTGACTATTAAATTCAAACACCTTATGAATGAAAATTCATTCTGGGAGCAACGAACATCATAAAGGGGAAAAACTTAAGTCAAAGATTATCAGCATCGTTTCAACAACTTGCTAGACACAAACTGGTCTTCCAACGTTACAGCAAGCTGAAGTCTTTTTTCAATTTTTTTGACTGATATTTAGCCATCCTAGTTGCCTTGGAAGGACAAAATACTGACATGAGATAACAAGATACACTGTTTTAAAATTTAATGATTTTAGCAGGCCACCTTTTTTCGGTTGCCTTTTCAGCTACGATGCGGAGATACAGATGAGGGACCTGTCGGTAAAGTCACACGTAACACATCTTTTGACTTCTTCAAATGTTTTTAATTATGTCAGCACATACAAGTACAGTATGGTAGTATTATTTCCCCGGAGGGGGATGGCAGATTTCTACCTTCCCCAACCCTAACAAACCCTACCCTCCCCCTCTACTCTTCCCATTTTTGATCAGTAGTTCAGTTCAAGTAACATGTAGACTAATAATTACCGCATGAAATCCAGATTTTCAGAGCATACGTTTGCACGGACACGACCAGAAAGCATGGTGCAACATTCTCGAATAATTTTGTTCTGTGCACAAATTCTGTCTTCATATACATATATATCTATATATACAACTTAAAAGGTCAGACATGGCTAGCATCTATATTTAGGCTAATTTAAGATTTACTGGTGACGATTTTGCATTAGTCATATTACATCACACCCAATTGATCTCAACAATGAGGAGTTAAGAAAGAGGCTCAAAGCACAATTACTAGATTGCAATATATTACCGAAGAGAGCTGGAGGTACCACGATCCGGTGACCTCAAAGAAAAAAAAAAGGTAGACAAAAAACCGGGAGCTGTAGGTAATTAAGTTTGCTAGAATGGTTCAATGCAGCTGTCTGCTGCTGCTGAAGACTATTTTAAAACAAAATTCTGTCTTTCAGGAAGTCAACAATGTTTGGCCATCATCACATCTGCTGACTAAAGAAGAGAGGGCACGAGGAAGGAAAAGGAAAGGAGGGGGGTTGAGGGGGGAGGGGGGGACCTTCTTCCACATTGGAACTTCATTGACAAACTTAGTACACACCAAGGTCAATCTGCTCTTAATTAGATATATCACAAAGCATTCTAGCAAACAGGCACCATAAAAACATTGGGTTTTTTGTTTTTCTGTAAAGAAAGCAAATTTGTTTTTTTTTCTTCTTCAATTTTTTTTTTTTATATTATACTATATTTATCACGTGCATCACTAAAGAAACCAACAAATTCCTGTCGGTCATTTTTCTGATTAATGAATGCACTATTATGGCAGCTTACATTGCTAGCAATTCGCTGGATACAGTTTTTGATTATCGTAAAATTATGAAGATTATTTATATTTCTCTCTACAAAAACCGGCTACATATGTTTAAGGATGACTTCCGGGGAAAGCATTTCAGAGTTGGTAACCTTGGTAACCTTTCTATTGCTTTACACATAGCCCACATCTACAGTACTGTATGTCCAATAGGTAGGCCTATGCATATATACCAGTTACACTACACGCTGTCACAATCCGAGAGTGTTGTGGGGTTCTTTACTGTCTGTTATGAAAAACAACAACACAACTACAAACTAGAATAACAACAAGGTCTGGTGAAGTACTTGACACTTGTCACTTGGCTGTCTGGTATTTTGAGAGGAATATGTTTTATCTGAGAGTTGACCAAACAGGTTGCCTAGATAGTAAGATGGAAAAATCCTGAAAGATTAATGTACAATGTTGATTGAGCCTCCTCAAGTGGAGGGAGAATAAAGGTAGTTTTTTATCCCCCTCCATCTAGCAGGAAAGTACACTGGCTATATCAAAACAGCCAAACCAGAAGTTATTCTAATCAGGACATAATTATACTCAATGTGATGCAATTATGCAAGGTTGTTGGTATGGGCCTAATACAATTACTTACTAGGTATAGGCCTAATACATTACTTAGTAGTTACATTGTCTAGGCTACTTTGACTTATAAACAGTCTAATCTTCTCAAACATTTAACCTGAAGGTAGTGATTGACAATCTCAAGGAAATATACAGGAAGTCGTTTTCTTCTTACTCTTCGTTAGGTCTACAGTTAAAGGATCAACACAAGAAGGAAATACTGCCATCATATAAGAACACCTTGAAAATTGATTGAACCTTAGTTTACACACATGCACATATATTTATACACACATATATATAAATATATATACTGTCGGTAAACAAATTTGACAGATTAATTGAAAAGGAAAGGAATACATGCAATTCAGGGGTAATTACACTAAAGACAATGACATATTGGGTTCAATGTCTGGCAATAAAAACAACTCGTGAATTGATTAACATTCAATTCCTAACGATATCTTATAAGCTAAGCCTTAGGACATTGCAGAAGGCAATGGCAACAAATTTATTCTGCCATACAAGATTACTGATAAGAGTCAGGCAAAAGTGCACCGTTGGTCATATGTCTATATAGCCACAAAAACATTGCAGGAATTAATGCCACAATTCCTATTATTACCATAATTAATTTCCAACCTGGAATATCCCGCTTGGTTCAGGTGAAGCATTAATTTGACTAAACTTTTATTGACAGTACTGTATGTATGTTATATTCATACATCAATTTGCACTTAACAAACAGTTCTGAAACAGATGTTATGTGGCAGTGTATACTATTTTGCGTTTATCGATCATGTACTCTGATGTACTGTACACGTATGCAAGCTTGTATTAACATTGCATACAGCTAGCATAGCATACTGCAGCAACTCATGCTCTCTCCTAATCACGTACAGTATAGGCCAAGCAGCAGCACAGGGCAATCACTAGCAAGGTCTGTATCACACTAGACTCTACAGTAGTATCCAACTTTACAATACGCCAGTGGTTCCAAATCTTCTATGCAACCACTACCCAAAACAGTCTCTCCTCCCAGGCCAGGTGCATTCTGACTACACACATCAGATCCTTAGCTGACTACACCCCTGGTGCATTCTGACTACAGGAAGCAGATTCTTAGCTGACTACAGGCCTGGTGCATTCTGACTACAGGAATCAGATTCTTAGCTGACTACACACCTGGTGCATTCTGACTACACACCTGGTGCATTCTGACTACAGGAATCAGATTCTTAGCTGATTATATGCCTGGTGCATTCTGACTACAGGAATCAGATTCTTACTGTAGCTGACTACACGCCTGGTGCATTCTGACTACAGGAATCAGATTCTTAGCTGACTATACACCTGGTGCATTCTGACTATAGGAATCAGATTCTTAGCTGACTATACACCTGGTGCATTCTGACTACAGGAATCAGATTCTTAGCTGACTATACACCTGGTGCATTCTGACTACAGGAATCAGATTCTAAGCTGACTAAACACCTGGTGCATTCTGACTACACAATTCAGATTGTTAGCTGACTACACGCCTGGTGCGTTTCAAATTTTTCTTTGGGTGTCATCATGGAATTGGTAAGTAATAGAGCTGGCAATCAAACGCAACGTACAGTACAGGCTGTACTTTAACTCTTAAATTATGTGTTGCATGTCACATGTCAGGACTCAGGAAACAGACCATGGTTCCCATTATACAGTAGGCAGACTTACCTCACAGTGGCCATCTTCATGACTGCCAATGCAGTACTGTACAGTACAGGTACTTTAACTCTTAATTTAAGTGTAGCTTGTCACATGTCAGGACTCAGGAAGCAGACCATGGTAGGCAGACTTACCTCACAGAAGCCATCTTCATGACTGCCAATGCCCTACCCCCATTTCCTTCCCATCCAGTCCCCAGTGACATATTCGTGAAGGACACTGTTTTTCTTTGCTTTGTTTTTCCGAGAAGGAAATTAGTAATCCCATGCATATCGTAAGCCAAGCAAATAAAGCAGGTCCGTCAATGCACACACACAAAAAAAGAGTGATATTAGGACAGCCATGTAGTAATCTTGGGTTAGTCGACAGTAAAATATCTTTCTGCAATTTACATTGTTAGTCTTTAAAAACAGAAAATTAATTCCGGAAAGATGGTGATGATGATGACGATGATTATGAAAACGATAAAGTTCAGCATTCATGCAAAGAATCAGATGAAAAGAATGACTCTCATGTCCCTCACTGCCCTCAGTTGCTGCAGCCACCCCCCTCCCACCCCCCTCCCTCTCATCTTTGTTTACTCTTTGCTCCACCAACTACATTCCTTACTCTTTTGTTTGCATTCTTTCTCCATCATCTGAAAAAAAGTTTTCTTGAATGATTTTATAAATGTGGACCAAACGATACTACTCTACGAAATTGAAAATTTGTGAATTTATTGGAAAATGATTTTACTTTGGAGAACAACTTTGGTGGCCAAAAAGGACGAAGGGAGTTGGGACACAGTGGTGTACAGGCCAGTACTTGAAGTATGTGGGGAGTTGACCAATTTATGTTGAAATCTGTTCAAAGATATCATAATATGGCAGAGCTGTAAACTACATGTATTTGGGATTAACTTCAGCAAAAACAGTCTGTTAACACCATCACAAAGAACAGAGGTAAGGTAATGAGCGTGATATCAGATCACTGCAGTAAAGTCCAGACCAACTTTTATAATTTTTTTCCCCCACCACAATTTGAATAAATGATTTAAGTTTTGATTCCTCCTCTTACACGATCTACGAGAACAAACCTGGCTTTTCCACTTTTCAAATCAACGCACACATTTATTCCCCTCGTAGGCCTTTTCTCTTGATGGTAAACCAAGGACATTTTTACAACGGTCAAAATATCAAGGGAGTAGCACCCACAGCATGTGGACTTTGAACTTCACATAAAGTCGCGTGTTGTTTGGGAATTCGACTGAAATTTGACATTTCCTTGCGTAGTACATCCATCCTGTCTGTCTTCACTGCTTTTGGATTATATGTTATAAATTCAAATTGCCCGTAGAAAATGATTTAGGGATGTTTTAATTGTAATTGATCCAATGAGGAAATACCTTTTTATGGAGAGTACAAAACAGCGATAACAAATTTTTCATTTTTCCATTTATTTGATCAGGTATTAAAGGGGAAAAGTTCATATCAGTTTGGTTTTAATTGCTGTCTTACGCGCTTTCAAAGTTACCCTGGTTTTGACAGGCTTCTTCATATTCCGTGCATTACTAGATCCAAATGCCCATTTACATCTCCACATATTGAGACTTTGTTGCTTGAATATAATGGCAATTAGACCCCCCCACCTCCCCCACCTCCCTGCCACTAGAAATTTTTAGCAATGGCAACTAACTAAAACAAATTTATTTTATTAAACCAATTTATGTTTTGCCCCTTCACCATGTCTGTCTGAAACATAGCTATAACTGTTACATCTATCAGATGCATAATTCCACAATTGACAGGAACTTACTCTGGTGCACTGTTAGTGGATGATAGTGCAACAGTCGTGCAGAGACAAGTAAGGCCCCAGGATAGGGTGCTTTTGGTTTAATTAATGCTAATGTTCCTATATTTAGTCTTACACCCAATCCCACAAATCTTTCTGCATATCACTCCCCTCCTCCTCCTCCCCCTCCCCTCCCCCTCCCCTCCCCCTCCCCCTCCCCCATCACGCTTCTTCTCTACCAGCTTCAACCCATAGCCTAACACACAGTCAGAAATTTGGGGTTGACCAGATTTGTCCAACAGAACAAACATTCCCATGAGAGTCAAGATCTCCCTAGGTTTTCTACTTACTAGCTGTTTATAACTAAATACTCCAATAAAACTGATAACTAACCCCAAAATCATCAACAGAGTGTTAATTTATTTTCTATTTAATCAAAATTATCACAATTTTTATCTCCACTGGCTCCAAAATAAGTTCCCTTCACTTATGGTTTGTGGTTTTTATTTTCACTTTTGTTTTTTTATTTTAAATTGTCGGTTTTTATTTCTCTCTCTCGAGCTCTCTGATTTCTATTTCACTTTTCGCTCATCTTTTTCGCAAAATACTTTCATCAAAATCTAGTTTTCCCGATCTTATTCTACTTTAGCAAGTTGACTGGCTGTTTTTACTTTCGGGGTTTTTCGTTATTTGTTTTATTATTCTCGGTTTAATGACGGAACACTTCCCATAAATCCTTGCAAACCGCCAGCCAATATTAAAAAGGAACGTGTATTTTTCTTTCTGTCGAGCCGCAACAGTTTTTACATTTATTTAGGATTAACAATCCCTGCGTGTGATATAAAGAGCAGTGAAGGAGGATATCTTTTTCAGAAGCAATAAAAAGATGGCAAAACATTTTTAATCAACGTGATTGACTTTGGTGATTTTATCAGGAAAGAAAAGGAAGTTACAGTACCTTTTTGGCTTCATTTTCTATGAGGGACATGTCGTCCCTGTGAATTGTGGAGAGAACGTTAGTTGTCGATGTACCATTGAGCGCTCTCTGATAGAGCATATCCTCAGAGCCCCTCTGTGACACACAGGAGATGAAAGCCGAGCACCGGAAGAGGGCGATAAACAACGGAAGTAGAGTAGCGGTGGGAGGAGAGAGTAGAGAAAGAGAGAGAAAAACGCAAACACACCGGTGAGAAAGGGGTAGCATGAATAATTTCAAAAAGAGTCAAAAAATAAAAAAACACATTACAGGAAAAAAAAAAATTTAAAAAAACTCAAAAGATGAGAAGAGTGGTACTATCGAGTCGTTTTCCACACCACATGCTAAAATGAGAACATTAATAAACTTCGACCGAACTACGAAAAAAAAAAAGAATGTTAAGTTCCTCGATTCTAAAATAAACCATGAAAAAAAAAAAAAAAAATGTGATGAATGCATGTATCCCCTTTTTGACATGCCTCACAAAAGGGGATCATAAAAAAACCAAAAAATGAAAACAAAACAAAAAAGACAATTAACAGCCTGGGAAAATAAACGACTACAAATGTTTGCAAGAAAATATGAGTGAAAGAACCAGTAGTTTTGTTGGAGAATGAGTGCATGATTATAAATACGACAAATAGTCAAAAAAAATTATCATAAGAGGGAGAGGAAATTAAACAAAAATACATGAACATGAAGAACCAAAACCACTCAAAGCGATGCAGAATGAAGCTGCCACACACATACTTTGTCATAAACCGAGGGGGGAAAAATAAAGAGCAAAACAAATATATATGAATATGTATAAGGCGAGAGTTAGAAAATGGTGTTAAGCTAGCTGGCATTCTTGTAAGAGGTTTTTTTGGTGGAAAGAGTGATAACTACGTCGGCACTTGTTGAACTTATGGTGCGTTGCAATGTTCCTCGTTGGGTCCTCGATGGTTCCTTGTGTTTCTCATACGGGCTAGCATACTGTATATCTAGGTGTGTATACACCTTCAGGTTCACCCCCCTGGCGAATTAATGGGATGGAATTATGGTCGTTATCATTTATAATAGAAAGTATCACATGTATAATACAGAGGGAATAAAAAAAAGTATATTTGTTACAAGTTGGATGGTTGGAAAGTTCTTGACAAAGGGTAATATTGTTTGCTGGACAATTGATAAAACAAGGTGGGCAAGCATACTTGTATCGTACAAATTGCCCCCTTCCTGTCCCATTATCATCATGTACAACTTGAAAACTTATAACTTTGTACTGTCCATGTACATACGGTGCCCTCGTTTGTCACAACGGCATCACAATCCACACAATTTAAAAGACTGACTAATTGGTCCATTGTTATCTCCAATTTAATTAATTAAAACTCAAAGCTATTTACAAAGTGTAATGGACTGTAAATACTCCTGCCAATTAACATCTCAGAAAGTGAAAGAGCTGTTTATATAAATGCTTTCTTTATACTGTCTAGTATGTACAGCATTTACATGCAGACAACCCTTGTGTTTATTCAATTTGTTTCCCCCCCCCTTTATTTTTTCTTTACAACGGACTATCAATGCAGAAATAATATGTTAATTTACATCAATTGTGAAAGTAAAGGTGACAAATCGATATTTGGATATTCATGACAAGAACCTTCCTTCATCTTAACATGACATGCCCTCCACTTTCCTCCCCCTGTCCATACCCCTGTCCTTCCCTTGTGCTTCCCCCTGGCCTTCCCCGTCCTTCCTCTCCTACTGTCCCGGGACTCCCGGCAATGGTTAATATCTCTGACACCATGACCAAAAACCATTTTCTACTTTAAAACTTTGAAAGTAAAGCTCTGCATGCTTGAAAGTAGTGTTCAAGCCTTTTTCTAAAAGAAATGAGCTTGAGTTATTTCAATGATACAATATAAGGCTAGTACCGTACCATAAGAATGTTCAGCTACGAGATGTCGTCACGACCGAATGCGAGTGAGTTACGCATACTGAGCCGCCAAGTGCAGAATCCATCCCCTTGCACAACTACAGTATATTGTGAATGTTTATAAAAGACACTGCACAATCAAGATCTACTACAAGGCATTTAAATGACTAAACAGAGACAAAAATCAACACGCAGTCCATCCTATCGTCACCGAAATCAAACTAACATAACATATGTATCGAAAGCTAATCACTTGCAAACACACATTGTGAGAGCAGTAAAGAGCAAACTTTCACACTCAAAAAATACAGTGTTAGGCTGTGTCAACACTGCGATAGCTCTATCTAGAAATAAAAAAGGCTCCATTCTTTTCAATTTCCCATTTGATCTCCAGAGTTGTCTAAATTTGTATATTAAATAGAAAACTTGATCTCAAGTGCCAAAAAGTTCTAATTTACTTCTGATTACATTAAAGAAAACCTTATCTATGGTTTTCTTGCTATTGAGTTTTATTTTAATTTTTTAATTCAGAATTCTTCTTCTTCAATCTTCTTCTTTCCTCCCTGTCTCTGGCCCTATCTCTCTCTTAAATTTTCAACTATTTTCATTTCGTATAAAATAAAGTTTGCATTTAAAAGTCATCATCGATTTTATTAGAACATTTCTATGACTTTACAAATAAGTCTCCACCAATAAAATGTGTCTATTTCCTCTACATTTCATGAGTTTTCCCCGAGATGAACGATACCCGAAGGTTTTCATTTTTAATTTCGTTATACTTTGTGAGTGAGAGTTTTCATATATACATACCTGAAGAAGGTAAAACAAGAAAAACCTCATGCATAGAAATTTTCCAATAAATTGGATATCGTGGGAGAAAAAACAACAAGGTATAAACTACTTTTTTTGCCCTGAGGGGTTTAATACCTCTGGAGCCAACCTATCCTTGATTAAAAGAGAAGCAACTGCCAACTCTTTTAGGGGCGTCACCTTGAAGCTTGTTACATTGCAACAAAATTAGAAGATACATTTGCATCGCTTTCAGCCAGGCTGCATCACCACTGGAGTAAGATAAAGACATTTTTTAGCTCTCCTCTCCTCTCTCTCGATCTCTCAACAGCTAGAGAAAGTTTTGACTGTGGGGGTTTTCTTTCTACGTCTTCCTACCGCTCAGACCCGAAAATTTTTTATCACTCTAAATATTGTTGTATTAAGTAGTCCACCGCACCCCCCTGGAGCCATGTTTCCTGACATTAGGAATTTGATGGGTAGTGGTGCATGGATGAGGAAGAAGGAGTTCAGTTTTTTACCGTTTTCTGGCATATGGAGATCTGGTTTTTCACTTGATCTTCTTCTCCAGTAGTCTTTTCTGTGTGATGAATTGTTGTGTCAACTTGCTGAAGGGTAATTACACACACAGAGCTGGCGATATTAAGCTGCGTTTATTGAACCATAGAGCTGTGCTACGGACTGTACCATATGACTCCATATTGAAGGCAGATAATCATGTAAACTACATTTATACTAGACACAAATTATGTCTGTCTATCTGTCTGTCAGTGCTTCATTAAACTATGTATGGTACAGGTCTGTTACAAAAATTGTGGGCTAAATGTAGTAGTGCTTGAATTATCTTAAACAAATACCAGGTTTCAAATTTTTTTTTTCATATCAATGTTCCTAGAGATATTATCTGGTAGAATTCGTTGCCTTAGAATTGATAGAAATATGATGGGTCCAATTCACGAGCCATTCATCGTTATTTCATATTGCAGTGTCCTACAGTTTCTCTTCCTTGCTTTCAAAAAAAAAAAAAAATACAATTTTTTTTTCTTTCTTTATTTCACTATTTAAAAACACACTTTTCCTTTAATTTAACCCTTTATATTATGGCAGAAAGCTGAGCAATATAACTACTTTGTCCCAAAAGATTCAAGAAAATAAAAACAGTCGTAAATAAAATGATGACCGTCTGAACTCTGCAACCGTCATCACATGTCTGTATGTCTGTCTGTCTGCCTGTCTGTCTGTCTGTATGTAGAAGAGAGTAGGTCCCAGGCTGTTAATATTTTTTCCCTCTCTTCATTCCAACAAATAACCTCTCAAAGCAGCTTTTGCAAACACTTCTGTTTCTTTTCTTCATCTTCAGACTATATATATACCTAGCCCTCCGGCCACCTTCTCTATTCAACCGACAAACATGCAATAAAGATCTTCAAATAGCTGCTCTATTCTTAATTTTACACTCTCTTTATTTTACAGACTATATATATACATAGCTCATCTCAACAAGAAATGCAAACAGACCCATACGGCCTATGACGTAACAACGGCTTACTCCTCTTTGTGTATATATAGCTAATCACTGCCCGTCTAAGAAAATCAATTCCTTTCTTTTCTTTTCTCGCTTTTTTAAGCTTAAAAACGGGATAAAAGTTATTGGTTTCGAGCAAATTGCATGTGGGGGCACCCAGCTAACGAGATATGTACCTCAAAACTAACATCATGGACTTGAAGTGTTTCCTCATGTAGTATGGACTCTGAAGGAAGATTAACTATGTCACTGAATGCCTCTTGTCAGGACAGACCACTATCACTAGAGATTTTTTGATTCCCTTGAAGAAGATTTTCTTAAAGAGTCTGGATCGAGGGGTTTCTTTAATAGCGCATGCATTGGTCCTTGACATATACAGTAGAAATGTATAAATGTTGAATTAAATATTCAAAGTTAGAGCAAGGGTGAGAATCACAAAGTTAGGCATCTTTGGTGTATTAACTTGTTGATTTGTTTGCTTGAGTTAACCTTTGACTAGGACAAACATTACAGAACATTTGAGATTTCAAGATACAGCACTTCTCCATGAAATATTATACAAATAATGAATGGTTATGAGTGCAATAGTGCAAATATTTCATGAGTTGAAAGATGGAATGTTCGGCTGCGCCTTGTTGAGTGGAACAAATTACATCTTTCAACACTTTCACACAAATGTTACTGTATGATACCACCCTGTGTCAGCTGGTTGGTCTCTATACTATAAAACGACTTTCCCGTACTACAACTCTTATTCAAGGAAACTAAATCAACTTGTGGCAAGTCTAAAGCTTGGCTTGATTATTAATCTCTGCTATAGAATGATGGTACTGTATTGCTGGTTCTGTTGACTCTGAGAGGCTTAATGCATCCTCCCACCCCATGGAGAGGAAGTTCCATTTCCTCTTCACTGTCATTAGGGAGGCTGATCTCCATCCAGGACTCAAACAGTTTTTAATTAAAAAGACAAAAGTCAGGAAAAACAAACTCACGTAAACATGAGTAAAAGCTGATTCCTATAGGGTAATATGTCACAGTGTGAGTATATTTCATTCAATTTGATTATGAGTTTAAACAGTACAGCTAGTATATGTGAAACTTCCCCACAAATCAAGTAAACTTTAAATATGGCGTAGAACCATCACAAACAGTTTCAGGTAGTTACTGTGCTCTGTTTACTCTTTGAGTATGTACACTCGCTTTGTGGAAACTTCTTAATATTTGGTAAGCTAAGGTTTTGGGCTAGCACATGAATGTGAAGTTAAAGTTATTAGTTTCAGTTATACAGACAAGATATAAAGTACAAAATTTTGCATTTAATTGAATTTTAAATTTAAAATAAAGGGAATCGCAACCAACACAGTGCTGGATAGCTCAGTTGGGAAAGCGCTGGTTTTGTAACTCACTAGTCACTGGTTCGAATCCCATGCTGCATAACCATCAATTCCTTTGCTCTGTTAAAATTCAGTTCCTGTATTTTAATACAGTTTAATGCTGCATGCAGGTTCACGATGAAACGTTGAAGTTTGAAAACTTTCACATTCTCCAAAGATATCATTGCGATATGTTTTATAAAATGTTCAAATTGTTTGTCCAGCCACAAATCTGTGCTAGGTAAACTAATGAAGTGTATTATATATATAAGTTCTTTGACATTACTGTATCTGTGTGTTGATAGGTTTTGAAGGCCGGCAACTCAACACACAGGCGGTCGCACTGATGACTCTAACAGAAGGTTCAAGGTTGTTAAGAGGTATTTATATCGTTTCCACAAACTTATTTATCATTTCATTTTGCAGACATGTCTGCTGCTGTCTATAATAAATAATTAAAATAATAATTAATACATGCACGTATATATACACCACCCACAATGATATCAAGTTAATCAACCAACTTTCCAGAACAAACATGCATTCATACTGTAAGCATTCATCCCTATACAACGCTACATGTTGCAGCTAATGGGTTTGTTTTAACATACAGTATTCCACACTCCAGTACAAGGCAGAAGTCATAACGGGTATGGATTGTAAAATGATGTGGACATAAATTTACACTGGTTAACGATGATTATTATATAATAATATCCACTGGGTTGTGGTGTGCAGCAACACTCCATAACTATTACCCATTCATATTTCCCCATACACTTTGCAGAAATACTTAATTTTAGTAAAGACACTAAATGGCTCACAACAAATTAAATTGAAATCACTGAAATGAATATATCTATATATACAACAATTTGAGCGAACTTCCTGCCTCCTCTGCCATTAAGAAAATTACAAAATTTTCAGAACTGAGCAAAAAGCCATTATTTTAACTTTTATTCTTGTTTTGTGATCTATTAAAGCTGACATTTTATAATGGGATATGATAGGCGATTGCTAAATGATACAGTACGCTTGTCAGATCACAAACAAGAGACTCTCGGATACCATTAAAATACAGTTAAAGCAGCATTAAGCGCTTTAATAATCTTCAAAGAAAAGTCAGGCTAAGGGTGGGGGGAGGTGAAGGGGGCACAATACTGAGAGTGTCAACTATCATGCTCCAAGATAAGAAATGCACATGTATGTCAAACATTTAGAATGAAACAGAAATGAGCACGATTAACCCTGTCTTCACGTTATATTGGTTTATTACAACTGTACAGTAAACTGTCGTATATATACAGCTATCATACAGTATATATATCCAGCTGCATGGTTAACTGGGCTGTATTCACGTTGGTTTAAAACAACTGTACAGTAAACATTATAAAACTTACTGGTTTATATATTTACGAGTGACCCGCTTACCTGTCTCCCCACAACCTTAGCACCCTATTCTACCGTGTCTAGTATGCCCTGGCATACTAGACACGGTAGAATAGGGTGCTAAGGTTGTTGGGAGACAGGTAAGCGGGGAGCGAAGTAAATTGTCCTGTATAAAGCTATTGTACAGTATATATATACAACTGTATGTTGTACATACATTACCATGTAGAGTTTCGAAAGTTATTTAAGCAAACTTTGAAAACCAACCATGCAATAGTATGCATGCATAGTATGATACATTTGATGATTATATAATTAAATAATCACGTACCACTTAAAGCTCACTCTTTTGGTAGGTTTATCAGATCAGATCTGTATATACCTGATCAATTACAGTGTAGTGAATTACTTTATTTGTTTTTAATTAAAAACTAATAGAAAATAAAGATGTGTTCCAAACAGGCATATGAAAGCTTAATAATCCCTGAAAACAGAAAATAGCTGTGAGTGCTCCTTTAAACCTTCCAAAATTCCTTATTCTTACAGTTATCAATCCTGGATTAGGATATTAATTAATTGCACACAAATATTTGATTGGAAAGATTCAATGCCAATGAAACATGTCGGTTGGAAAAATATAAAGTTTACCTGTTACAGACTATATAATGTGTACTTCCATAGACCCTTGGCAACATTCAACAGTACTAAATTCAACTTCCACTTTCATCTGTGCATTTTTTTGTGGAATATTCCCACACACACACACATTCACATAAACAAAACAGCACAAATCTAATTTATGCAACTTTATCAAGGTTGTTCTGCAGTCCCTTTCACAACAATTTAAATTCAGCAGACCTTTTTCGGATTTTTACACCCTACAGTGCAAAACAATCTCACTTTAAGAAAACCTGCATATAAAGTGAAGACAATTTAGGAAATAGGACACTTTGAATTTTGTGAAAATGTCGATCTTGACTTTCATTTCAAAGTCTGCAAATTACAGATTGTATTTATCTTCAGGGTACAGATGTCTGATGCATCTGCGGAAGAAAGGCAACGACGAAAAAAAACAGAAAAAATAGATAAAAAAAAGAAGAAAAATCGTGGATGTCACTTTCTCTGTGTCTATCAGATTTCTCTCACGTACGTATAGAGTGAAGTTCTCTTGCACCATCACATGATGCGTCAGATCACAGCCTAAGGATCTCCTACGCCAACTGGAAAATTATGACCAGAAATTTCATTTCAAAAGCCCTGTCAGCCATGCTTACAAAGTTTTTAATTAAGTGGCTTTGGACTTGAAAGCATATATACTGTTACACAATTATGGGAGGAATTAAAGATTTATGTTATATACAGTACAGTACTACTACACTCGCTACAATATGGTGCGTGTTTCTATGATACAGTAGAAGTACTGGTAGGGAATGAGTTAGAAAACATTCATTGCCCATGTGTGTGTATTGCACGGTCGGGACTACTCACTGATCGACAGGATCCAGAACCTAATAATCTGAACTTGTTTTAATTAAACATCGATGAATTTTACAGTTTTTTTTTCAAATTGTAGGATGTAACATTTTCAAGAACTTCTCGGGTGTAAACGAAGTACCTCAATTTTTTCACAATTTGATGTTGTTTCTATTGTTTTTTTGTAATTATTAGCACTTTTTAGTCAACAGAAATTTAAATACCAGCCAACTTTTAATTTCTTTTATTTTTCTTGTTCTACAATATTTTTACGATGAATACGTCATAGGTCGTACAGATATGGTTTCAAAAATTATAGAAAAGCTGCTTAGTTTGAAGGATGGTAATGTCTGGTTTGGCATAATTTCTCTGTCATTGTAGGCCGAGACCTGAGTACACCAAACATCCACATAAACCAATCCGTGCAAATCAACTACCTAAAGATGCCAAAAGTGTTTGTTATGAATTATAATCTAATGTAGACAGATCTCTTCTGATCCTGGATGGACATCTGCACATTGTCGCCTAATCGTCTGTCCCACTTTCACCTAATCAAATTCTTCTGCCGACCATGCAAGGACATAATTCCGTATAAATACATGTATCACTATAATATGACAACTTATTATCTTTGCAACTTTCTCTTTTCGTTTTCCCTCTTCCATATAAGACAGATCTATATAGTTAACATTGTAACTGTGCGTTAACATTGCAGCCTACTGTGTGGCTCAAGGAGCTAATCAATTTTGATTCTACAATTTGGGAAAGAGAAGGAAAGAGAAAAAAAGAATGAAAAAAAGAAGAAGTGGAAGCCTTGACAATGTGAAGATGATGAAGAAGTAGCACTACCTGCTTTAAGAGGATATTATTGTTAAATATTCCCTTGAAATTTATCACCCAAAGACTTAAAGGAAACCAATTGCACTTAAGAAGCAACCGACATTTTGAAAAGTCAATTTTGTTTCATCTCTATTCAAACGGCTCTTGCTTGGAGTCTTGTAATTAGTGTGTTTGGATCAATAGTGGATCTAATGTAAATTCATCTCGCTTCCATGACGATGTTGACAGAAGATAATAGGTATATTGAAACGTTAACAGTAGCGCTACTTCCCCACCCATCGTACGATAAATGTCACGCTGCGTTACTAATATCGGCTTGTCAATAATTACACTGCCACGGTTTACACTGTGGAGCAGGAGAAGGCAACTGTTTGCATAGCGCACACAACAAAAGCTTTCAGAATTGCACAAATAACAGACACAAACGACGAAAGACTAATAAAAGAATTCAAAATGATTGAGGGAACAAAAAAACACAAAAAAAATCAAGATCTACAGAGGAAGAGAAGTTTTGCTTGTAAAGCTTTTGTAAGCAATAAGACAAAAGTAAATAGAACACTAGATTGTAATGGGTGTATAATGTGTTAGGTCCATTAAGCTATTGTTCATTAAACAATGACCAAATCTTTTGTCAAACAGGATCTGTGTTTGTTATCTTTTTAACGAAAGCTCAATGGTCAACGAAGCAAGCTAATTACTAAATCGTCCAACAAAACTCTAACGCACGTCGACCTGGTTTACAACAAAATTAAAAAGGCAGGATAACAAAGTGTGTTATTAATACATGTAAGCAATTTAACATACGGACCACTGGGTGCAGGCTACAATGATAATGGTATATATACTGTACAGCTGCATGGAAATTATACCATATATATATATATATATATATATATATATATATATATATATATATATATATATATATATATAATAAATGGTATCTGGTGACCATTTTCAGGTTAAAATTTACTAGCATACGAGGGTGATTTATGTTTTTACATTACATACTGTATACTCATCAATATGAGAGAATAAACTGTAAAAAACAGTCAACATACACCAAATTACACTGTATGAATTATTAAGAAGATATATAAATATATATTCCTACATGTACTTCATGGACAAAACAAAAGCTAGTATGCAGTATGACTACATGCGGTGAAAAATGTTGGTCCTTTTAGCATAACTTGAACAGCCGTTTAGACCACTGAGCAAATCACAGCTCGGAGGACTCTATAATACTGTATGCACAAGCTGAGAGTATAAAACGTTGAAAATAATCGCAGTTTAAACAAAGGACAGCTGCAAATTGCTGGTACCTTCAACCAATTTTTAGTTTCTTAGCCTATTACAGGACAATTTTTCTTCTAATCAATGTGCTAAAAGTACCATACAGTAACATATAAGTATCTATATTAGGTTTTGAAATATAGTTTTTGGACATTACTATTATTATTAATTAGTGTATCACAGTAATTTGTACTTTGCCGATGGGGTTGAATAATTTAAGTTAAGCTTGCATGGCTGTATGTATATGGCATGAGAAATAAAAAAAATTAAAAAATTAAAAATTAAAAAATTAAAAAAATTGACCGTGTAATCCTAGAACTTTTAACTGCAGTTAATACCCAGACCACTTTCTACTTGTCCTAGTGGAATTAACCAATATACACAGAAGGTGAAGAGATAGTATATACTACTACTGCAGTGATGATAACCGAGCAAAGAAGTATTGCTGTGAGAATCTGTGCTGATATGGCATATATTTACATTACAGCCATACTTCATGTGTGCACACAAAAAAATATGTAAATCAAGCCCTGATTTTGTTCCAGAGAGAAAAAGTTGTGATTATCTTCAAGCCTTGAGTTTTTGCTCTCCTTTTACCTGATATTAAAACATACATCATCATGCTGTCATACAATAAATTATGTAACTACATCTCACTGCACCTCTACTGTATATACTGTACCTAATTTATAATGTAATTTTCCTTGTACGTAATATAGTTATGTATGTAATATACACCGGTAAATTATGGAATATATATGTAAACTAAACACTCATACATGTTATCAATCATAAACAACAACTTTACAAAAACTCCATCACCTACAGTAACAGTAAATTCTACATCTTAAATAATTCAAAAATATTATGACAGAGTAAAACAAACAAAATCTGGCAACTGGTTCCAGACATTTTTCTTCAAGATTTATCGTTAAAATCTCAAGGAAAATGGAATTGTTCGTAAGTAGTTCTTGAGGAAGCCACATCTGTCCTGTTTCTTCTCCTGTATATAGCGTCTTTGATACTTTTAATTTTTGTCAATTTGGGGTAAGGGAATTGGGGGGGGGGAAGGAAGGATGGAAGGGTCCAACACACCCGATCCATTTCCAGCAAGGGAAGTAAAACCATGCCTGCAAGTACAATAGCACCTGCACAATTCAAGCGTAACTGACATTGCAAAAAATATAAGGAATATTTGAAACAATTATTAATTAAGAAAAGGATTAATGCATCGAAAAATTGTGAAGTTCTATCTTGATTTACCATTTCCTCCTCCTCCCCCTCCCTCCCTCCATCCCCCTCCATCCCCCTCCCTCCTCCTTCCTGTTTCATATTTATTTCTTCTGATTTCATCATTACTAATAGAAGCAATTATCACAGCTAAATTTCAATTTTCTCACTCCTCCTGAAATTAAATTGTAGATACAAAATTTCACTGCAATTAATATTTGATTTTTGCTTTTCATTTAATGCAAAAGTTAAAACTAAATTTATATATTTACTTTCAAATTTGGCTTTTAAAGTAGCATTTTGCATGTGGTTGCTACTTTACATTTGTTATCCCCTCACCAGTCCCCCACCCCCCCCCCTCTCTCTCCACAGAGATCCTGTAAAATCTCATCCAAAACTGACTTGTTTAGAAGTAGTTCTATCAGTTGACATTAGAGGAAATTTATTTCTGTTTTTTTTAACGTCCATTATCTTTAAAAATGTTACGGGGCAAGGATAAGGATGTGAAATTAACAGCTGATTGAGGACTCCCATTTTATTCTGACAAGAGTGAACTTCATAAAACCAATCAATGTTCAGCATGAAAACAGAAGAAAATAATTAAAAGTAACATTCTTCATAAAAGTCATCCGTAATGGCAACAATTATGCTAGGAGGTCAAATAACGGTCACTCATGCTCAAACTTTTAAGAAGACAATGTACCGTACTGCGATCCCCCAAAAACATGAAACTTGCACACCTTGAAATGTAATCTGCCAAATACCACACACTCAGTCTGGGAGTAATTTGGAAGGTCAAACTATTCAGAAAAGTACTTTGGGAAACTTTTTAGCAATTTTAGCATGTTTACAGTCTGGAAAAATTCTTTCAACCTAGAACCTTGAGTGGGGCTTGGGGTACGTTAGAAGGGTAACTGGTTGACTACTTTAAAAGTACAGTAGTTACTCCATTGATACTATACTATATACAAGCTGCAAGCCATGGTTCTGATGTTACTTATATACTACTGTACAGGCCTGGTAAAACATAATTTAAATCTCTCACGCAACATGACGGAATATGAGCACCGCAATTTCTTAATTCCGTAGAGATCGACTGCATGCATGGAGGGAAAGAGGCATGACAAGGGAATGTTTCGATCAAACCATCGATTTTCATATTTTTAGGCAATATTTTGTTTCAACCTGGCCATCATCAGATTACTCAAAATTATAATAATGTAATGAGAGACTCTTGTTTTAAGCTTCCATGAGACATTGTAACGTTACGGCAGCTCGTGATACAATTACTTGCACATGGCCTACACGAGACGGAGTTGTTTCTAAAAGTCTGCGCAACACCATGAATGTTCACTTTTCTGTCTTTTAACTCGCAAAGTGGCGTTTAAATACCAAATGTAATAAGCTCCCGTAACACCTTGCTGTCAGTCATACGGTAAGCTTACCTTTTTAAATGCAGTGTACTTATGCCTTTCCAGGTGGATAATATTTCTCAAAGTCTCCTGCCAATGGAGATTGTGTTAGCCACCAGGGACCTAAGACTATTCAAATGGATGGGAGCTTAAGGCTATGCCCCTATTGGGTGTCGCCAATTCAATCATTTCGCAAGAGGATCTTCAGAGGTCTTTACCAATAGCAAACAGGGAAAATTTTCGTTTCCAATAAAGCAGTGTTTTTTTTTCTTCCCCTTCTATCTATCTATCTCTCTCTCGTTTTTATTTTCTCCTGCATTACGATTACTCACCAATGGGAGGAGAATGACAAGAATAAAACTTGCTGTCTATACTGTAGCTTGGTTAATATCAACTTTACTGAATGACAAATGGGTTTAATAAATTTGGTGGCTTTGTGTACACGGATCGCCTTAACCGAGCTACATGTAGAATTTGTTGACAAAAGAGTAAAAAATGATGATATCAGCTCCTAACCAATCGGATCCCACACGTACATGGTGTGATGTGAATCACTGCCAGGTGGCTGTTTGCCAGGTGCTTACAGCTCATTGGACTCATCAACAATTTTTTATTCTTAATTATTGATCAAGCCACTTCACTCTGTACTGAGTGTATAGTTATAGTTTCATTAACACCAAATCAAATCTGGAAAATCAAGTACAGTGCTTAAAAGATAAAATTTCGAGAGACTCCGCGCTCGACGAAATGTACGACTGTGCATGACTATAAGGGAGGGGAGAAGGGGGGGGAAGACTGAAAATATTGTCACTAATTATGCAAAACATTTGCATGACTATAAGGGAGGGGAGAAGGGGGGGCAGGACTTAAAATATTGTCACTAATTATGCAAAACATTTGTAGCCATGTTGAACTTCCACTTTAACATGCAAAGGAACACAGCTGGATATTAAGTTACTCGGGTATTAATTAGGGGACATACAGGTAGGCACGGAACCATTGTTTTTCATGGCAATATTACATCTATATTATGCTTTGCTACCACCTTAAGCATGGGTGGAGTATATACAGTACATAATATACAGAGTGAGATATGGACACCTAGTCAATACCCACCTCATATAAAGCTCTATATAAAGTTGTTAAAGTTGATGTAGGGAGTGGCATTTTACTACAGAAATGATTGCTTTTGGTTTAGTCTTGTTGGTTTTGTGAAGGATTGACATGCATATATAAATCTTGTATTCTCTCCAGGGAAATATAAAACCGAACGATCACTCCTATAAATTGTTACAGCTCAGTGAGACTACAGTACTTTAGCGTCACTTCATTTAACGTACCCTCATCTTTTGCAGGCTTTTCACCACGTGAAAGCAAGCCTAACTCAGAACATTTGGTACAAAATCCTAAACTAATAGATTGCATTTACACGATAGGGCAGGCTGAACAACAGCAACGACATGTAGGACAAAGGGCACAGTGTTCAATACTGTACCTCTTAATGACTGGAATAGTCAATGAAACTATGAAAGAAGTTAGAATGTAAAACCTAAAGATATGATTGTTCACAAAATGATCGCCCATGTGCTATATTGTATAACAGAGCTCAAATATTTGTAAGCCCATTCAACTCATGTACACTTACAGTATTTATGCATTTATATGTACTGTTTATGTAAGAGGCAACATTCAAACATATCTTTAAAATGCTTGTTTAAATAGAAAAATCTTTTCAGTTCCCCTTTTTATGTGTGTGTGCGTATACGTGCGTGTGTATCGGTGTGTACGTGTAGCTCTACATTTGCAGATGCACGCCTGTCGTCAAGTTCACCTACTATATCGAAAGTTTTAATTTTGATTTACAATATCAGCCCGAATATATCATCCTTTTACCAACAATTTGAAAGAAATACATTCTTCACTCTAGATTTCAAATTTTAATGTTCACAATTTAGAATACATGGCAATATATACTAACATACCAAAATACTGTGAGTGGGTCATCATCACATGCAGGAATATATAGTATTAACCCTGTGTAGAAGAAGGGTTGTGGAAGGGAGGGATAAGAGGGGAAAATGGGCAGATTACCAGAGTGCTTGTGAATGTAGGAGACAGGTGAGAGAGAAATGAAGTACATGTCTCATACAAAAGTAAAATGTACAGTAGCGAGGGTGTTAACTGTGCTAATACATTATAACAATGGAGCAGGGTCACATCTAGAATACTGTAGTACTGTAGCTGTGTGGAGATAGGTAAGTCAGGAGTAACAGAAATGAAGATCTGTAACATATATATGAGACTTAGACGATGGGTATGAGGTTCCATTTAATTATATTGTAACGTAAATAGAGGCAGGGAAATTAATAAAATGTGCATGTACTTTAGGGGTCACAGCATTGTACTAGTTTCATCAACATGCAGGTAAAAGGGTCACATGCAGGTAAGTGCAAGTGCAAGGTAAGTAATTTCCTATATCATCATGTGGAATATTTTACTCCAAATAGTGGTAATTCAATACACAATCGCTATAGACGGAGATACTGTACTAAATATTGTAATTAGTCAGAGAACTGTACTATATATTGTTTTTAGTTGGAGATAGTGTACTATATATTGTATTAAGTTGGAGATACTGTACTACATATTGTATTTAGTTGGAGATAAATATTATATTTAGTTGGAGATACTGTACTATATATTGTATTTAGTTGGAGATACTATACTATATATAGTATTTAGTTGGAGATACTATACTATATATTGTATTTAGTTGGAGATACTGTACTATATATTGTATTTAGTTGGAGAGAGTGTAATATTGTATTTAGTTGGAGATACTGTAATATGTTATATTTAGTTGGATAAACTATACTTTATATTGTATTTAGTTGGAGATATACTATACTATATATTTTATTTAGTTGGAGATACTGTACTACTGTATATTGTATTCAGTTGGAGATACTGTGCTATATATAGTATTTAGTTGGAGATACTGTAATATATTATATTTAGTTGGATAAACTATACTTTATATTGTATTTAGTTGGAGATATACTGTACTATATATTGTATTTAGTGGTAGATACTGTTCAATATTGCATAGTCCAGGATACTGTACTATATATTATATTTTAGTATAGTGTTCAAGTGTGCTGGTAGAATATGGAAACATATCATGTATATTCACCCAACTCAGCCTTTTTAGTATTGCAACAAGCTATGGCCATCTTCTGATAATTCATTCATATTTTGTACTTACATGAGGATGCAAAGAGAAGTCAGAAGTATACACTACAGAGGATCTGTGTGATAGACATACCATTATTACACACCATTTGCCCTAATTGGTGATGCTCCATTAGTTTCAATGTTGAATCACACCGTGTACCGAGATTTACCCTCGCATGTTTCTTAATATCGCTCAGGCTACTAAATGCCTCTTTATCCCCCTCCAAGAAAACCTTGACTACCTCTTAACAACCTCCCTAGATAGTTTCCTCACCCGTGACATCTCCGCAAACACCAAAGAACCATTCACGTGCATCGAAATACAGTCGGAGGACACTTCAAGTATGATCTCCTCGAGTGTGCGAGCATGAGACCTCATAGAAACTACTGATTTCAACACGACAAGACGGGAGAGAGAGAAAAATGCGACAAAGTTGACGAGAGATATCCCTGAAGTGGACCATAATTTCATTTTAATTCTCCAATTAGCAGGGGGAAAGTAGCCAAACTAATTAACTCGGAAAGAAAATGTCACTCAGGGGTGACACTCTCTGAATTAAATTATAAAGAGTAAACTGATCTTCAGCTGAAAAATAAATCGGGGTGAAAACGACCAATCTTCCAGATTTCTTTAAGACGACGTATAAAACTTCAGTGAAATAGAGAGAAGAGTTGTAAATTTTTTTTTTTTTTTTTGAATTGTTTTTTGTTTATTGTGTTTGGAAACAGCGAGCAGTTTGCTATAGTAACAGAATGATACGTGAGGTAAAATGCCACAATTCCAATGTTGGTTTTATAATTATTTAACCAGAGTGTCCATCGTCGACCAGTTTGGTATACTGAAGTTCTGTCATGAGTAGCTGGCTACTTTTACTATGGGTAGGCAGTTCATTATCTGTCCAATGAGCAGTGAGGCACATGACACATTCACAAAGTTGGTTAGAAGTGAATCAGTGAATGTAATTTGTACATCAGTGACCAGTTTGGTACACTTTAGATCTAGCACATGCCATGAATAGTGTGCAAGCTATGACCTGGTAGGCAGTTTGCTACTTTTGGAATCTGACGGTTAAATTGAGTTATTGCTTAAAAGAATCATTCCTGAGGGACGCAATGTGGTACAGTATGTAAAGAAGATGACAAATGTTAGTCATATAGTTTTGTACTGTAGCTTAGGCCTTCAATTCTCATTAGAATTGTTATTAGACCTACTGTACACTACTATACCTTACGGTACATGCGCAGACTACACAACCTAGCATTGTCATTGGCTAAAGTCTATATTGATATAACGTTTGGTTGAGTAGAATTTCAGTCATTCTCCTCAAATGGGACGAGTTGTTTGAAAATATGTTTGTCAAGCCTTGCTGTTCTAGTTGTAAGTTAGCAGAGCACTAAAACCTACAGTATGGACCTACTCAGTACTACTGTACATTTGACTTATTTCTGATGACAAACATGATTTTCTCAACTTTGCACAGTGCTGTAAATCCCAAGTTATGACCTAATTTATGACTGTACAAAAAAGTTGTTTATTTGGGTTATGTGAACTTTAATATTTGAACAAAATTACTTGACATACACAAGAGGTAGTATAAAGACTGTCTACCTTGCTTGTAACTCCTTGTCTTTTATCCATGAAAACACAAACCCATCCATTTTAAAATCATAAATTATTGTGTGGGTGTGCATAAAATACATGGAATCATAAATTTGTAAACGTATGATCAGAGATCATTATGTAAAATTGAGGTGGACAACATATAAGATCTGGATTCTGAAAATTAAGTGTAATGAACTAAAGAAACTAAAAAAAAACAATATGGCCACAGAAGAATGTAATCCACACATAGTATTTATACATACTGAATATGCATGTATCCCATCAAAGCTAAAGGGGCAGTATCGGCATACTGTATGGTTACATTATCACATTAAGTGTGTACTCATGACATAATCAGTTCAGTTTGGTCAGCTATTAATTATTTCAAACATACTTGAACCAAATTCAATCTGCATGTACAGTATGTGGGTCATCTATTTTATTCTGTAAAGGAGAAACAGGCACCTGAAGATCATATATTTTAAGCATCAATATTAAGTACTAGGAGACACCTGTACACCTGAAGATAATATATTTTAAGATATAATATTACGTGCTAGGAGACACCTGTACACCTGAAGATAATATATTTTAAGCTGTAATATTAAGTACTAGGAGACACCTGTCCACCTGAAGATAATATATTTTAAGATATAATATTACGTGCTAGGAGACACCTGTACACCTGAAGATAATATATTTTAAGCTGTAATATTAAGTACTAGGAGACACCTGTCCACCTGAAGATAATATATTTTAAGATATAATATTAAGTGCTAGGAGACACCTGAAGATAATATATTTGGCGATATTATATTAAGTACTAGGAGACAAAGATACCCGAAGACAATATATTTTAAGATATTATATGAAGTACTAGGAGACAAAGACACCTGAAGATATATTTTACGATATTATATTAAGTAGTACTGAGATAATAAAATAAGTATTGAGATACTATACTAAGTACTGAGATACATAGTAAGTTACTGTGAAACTATTCATATACTAAGTATAGAGATAACATAATAAGTACAGATACACTATACCAAGTACTGGGATATATTAAGTAACGAGATATTGTACAGACCTTATCTTCAGATGAGTACACACAACTTCTAACTTTACACAATGAAGTTACACAACTTTGTAACACCTTCCATGGGCATTTTAAGTCATTTAAGCCTAATCCCTTTTATAGAGTACTTACAAGTTTTCTTGTAATGGGTAAAGTAAAGCTGCTTATAAGTAGAGGTGAGTGGATGATAAGCTGACAGTATAAAAGGAAAGACTGATGTGCGGTACATTGGATGACTAATTGTAGCAGTATAGGAGGTTATTGCCTGTTTAATTCAGGTCTTACATGGATGGACAGCTATTAGCATAAGAGTACATCATATCATCCATGAACTATATGGAACTGCACGTTTACAACAAGTTTCACAAGCTAAAGTTCTGCCCAAATCACTAATTATTTAAAGTAGTAAAGTTGATGTTATCAAACTGCCATTGGCTGTGAGGAGCCGCTACTTAATTTTCCCATTTTTCATGTGGCTGCAAATTTAAGTGCCATTGCAACGAACATGTGTTTGTCATATTCCACATCATACCCTGTACCAGTGGCAGAGCTAGGGGTATTGGTCAGGGGGGTCGAGAATGGTCTGTAGGGGCGCTTTCGACACTATCTAAGCGGAGCGCCACCACAGGTTGGCGCGGAGCAAACAGAAATTTTTTGAGTAAAGATACTCCCTAGATCGCCGAAAATTACCCTTTCCAGGCTTGCTAATTTGCAGACAAACGAAGAATAAATAGGTGTCATCGCCAACAAAATGTGACAAATGTCAATAGGTAGATGAGAGCGCAATGAATAAGTCAATAATCGCGAATAAGTAAAAAGTGGTTAAAAGCTGAAAAGGGTGCCAGCAGTCCATTTGAGTCCGTCAGGGTGGGGGGGGGCATCCGCCCCCTGACTGTATGGACGCTCCGCCACTGCCCTGTACCCTTTGAAGCTCTTAAGCGGCATATATGTCACTCATCTTTATGAGCTTCCCTTCACCAAAAGATACTTCCATTAACTTTAAACATTCTTCACAACGGCAGCTTGTATTTCTGGGAGGATTTATTTAGGTAGAAATATGGCTGATAAAGGCTGTATTTGATTCAGTACGACTGACTTTATACAATAAGACTAGTTTACTGCATTGTTTAATGAATTTGTGACACACTAATCATGTATCACACTTTGCTCAATTAATTTCATATCTTTTTGTTGATTTCTTTTTTTCGATCTCCTTCTAAACCTCTGCGCTTGAATTCTACTCACTCATTTCAAAGCAGAGCAGAGGTTTGTGTTGAATTTGGTTAGTTATCAATAATATCTGAGAATAAAATCCCTGAAGAACCGGAATTTGTTTCCGTTGACTATCTCAACTTAAAATTGAAACAACTTCAAATTTTCTTCTTCGTTGTGACTTGTTAATTGTCAGTGAGCAACAAATCTTAGATCTGAAGGATAAAAGTTTCATTTGTTGAAAACACTTACCATTTCTCCATCATGTGTTTTTTGGTTTGATCCCATTATATAATTTGAGCTTTTTTTTGGAGTACAATACAGCAGTTTTTAGTAGACTTGATTATAACTCACAAACTGACGATTTAAATTAGCCAGCACACATGTTGTACATACTAGTGTAGGCCAATGTTTGACAAGGCTTGAGGCCTTCAGCACACATGTACTGGTAGATGTAGTAAATATAGGCAAACATGCGTTCTGTAATGTCACACTGTGTAGGTAATTAAGTTATGTACGCCAACACGCATCCATGGCTAAAAATGTTAAAACAACGACATCAGAACTTGGTATTAAAAGAACTTAAAATTTATAGAATTATAAAATATATAAAATTTAAATGTATAGTACATTGACATGTTTTCATACTCTCTTTCCCTGCTAATAACTTGAATACTGTTCATCAGCATGCACTCATAAATCATTCCTAAATTCCTCGATCTGTTTGGTTTCTCAAAGTAGAGAATTTCGAACTTGTGCAACGGAGATGTTCAAGTTTATAGTGCTTCATTCATATGAAGTGTTAGTACGCTCTCCCCTTCGGCGATGCACTTTTACAAATTGTCAGTTAATACATCAAGTATATATAATTAAGTAATAAATTTATGTACTTTTAATTTTACAGAAACGGCAATGATGGAAGGTCTCATAGCATTCAATTTACCTTGCCATCATAGTCGGGTGATATATATTTACCACGCTGGGCCCTACTTCTAAATCAAATTACACACATTAGTTGAGTATTTAACTCACTGAACACCTTCACCCAAAAGCCCCAATTTTTGTTTGCATATGAGAATCTCTTTGAAAGGTTATAATACAATCGCTGGTAATTAATAGAACAGAAAGAACGTGCCGATCGAGAATTCATTTCATTCTCTTCTGCTTTCTTTATTTTTTGTTGTACTTTTCTCTTCTTTAGTGAAACAAAAACAAAGGAGAGAGAGAGAGAGAAAAATCAGCTCAATTAATTTATCGGTGAGAAAGAGCCAACAGTTGTATTTTAGTCTGAAAAGCGACAGGTGCTGGGAGGGACTATAAACAGCTGTAGCAGCAGAACTGGAAAAACATGGGCAAGCATGGTGTGAAACGGATCAATACAAGGAGACATCTTGCTTGGTGTGACTACGACAACGAGATCCAATCAAAGAACCAACAGTAGCTGCTACACAATAGCAGCATTTACCGCCTGACTAACTGTGTATGCATCTCTCAATTCAAGCGGTTTACTGTGCATACATGTTTGGAACAATCAAGCAGCCTAGTCATACTGTACTATATTAACGACTGTATTTACATCACATCATCATGTAATGGTGTGTGTGTATCTTCCAGTCTGTTCAAACTCTTATGTAGTAGTGAATTAGTTAGCTACAGTGTGAAGACTACTGTATATGTGCAGTATACAGACCAGATGAATAACTATCAGCCTAGTCATACTGTACTATATTAACAACTGTATTTTACATCACATCATCATGTAATGGTGTGTGTGTATCTTCCAGTCTGTTCAAACTCTTATGTAGTAGTGAATTAGTTAGCTACAGTGTGAAGACTATATGTGCAGTATACAGACCAGATGAACAACAAGCAGCCTAGTCATACTGTACTATATTAACAACTGTATTTTACATCACATCATCATGTAATGGTGTGTGTGTATCTTTCAGTCTGTTCAGACTCTTACAGTATGTAGTAGTGAATTAGTTAGCTTAGTGTGGAGACTACATGTGCAGTATACAGACCACATGCATAACAACATGTCAGAGAGCTCTATGAAGATAGGGCCAATCCAATGCCCAGCTTCATAAGCTGGGGCTTCCGGCAAACAAGGACTTCTCAAACTGCAGTATGTACAGTACATACTACAGTGTCACAGCTGGGACTACATGTGTGGTACTGTACTATAGTGCAGTACTACTGGATGTTGTGGCAAGGTTGGCAACAGTTGTTTATGACCAGTGATTTATGATGCCATAACCATACAAGAACAAATTAAACACTAGTTCAATCCCTACAGTGGTGAATGGAGATCAAACTGCATTGCAGTACTCCAAGTGAATGTAAACAAGAGCACATATATTATATATTTATAGGTACACTACTGTATGTGGGATGATTTACACACTTAGGTATAAATTCCACCCTATCAGTTGTACATGTATGTAGTGATCATGAAAAACAACCCTCCTTTTAAAGTATATTTTATTCTTCATCCACGCACATCAAATATTCTAGAACAAATCCTCAAGCCATTAATATACAGTAGTACATTCAACCGAACTAGTTATACCTTTGGCCTTGCACGGAATTACGGCAACATTTTTACGAGAACTAGTAAAAGATGGCTGCCATATCAAAAAGCCATCAGTTTGCAAGGGTGCAACAAGCTTGTCTTTTCTGTATGAGTCAATTAAGTATTGTAACATGAAAGTCTACAATGTTGGAAAATAATATTGTGTGTTGAAAAGACTCCAGCTTTTGGTGATTTATGGTACATTAGACAGCAGCTTTGGCCACATTTGATTTATCATATAATATGACTGTGTTATAGATGCTTACAACTCAGTGTCCCTTTAACCACAAAGAAAAGAAACACATGTAAGGTACAGAACTTAAAACAGGAAGTTTGTAAACTTGTGAAGGTTAATTCTGTGTGCCAGACTGCATATAAGGATTCCACCAAGAATGGTAGTAAATAGAAGTTGATTTGTACTACTTTATAGAGAGAGTTCCTCTTCCAGGGAATTCAAACTGTCAGTGTTGTACTTTTGAGGAAGTTTCTTCCAGACTACATATCAAAAATCTGTTTACAGTAGTTGTGATACCAAAGGACAGCTTTCAAAAAAGTGACGTTTGGTTTCCAAATCTGTCATACAATATCACTTGAGTGAATGTTGACTAGTGTCTCAAAACTTCAATATTTGGGTTTTCAAGGTACAAACTGCCACTCTTAAGATATGATCAATTATTTCAAGTTTATCTTCTAAAAGTTCACCTTGGTCAGTGTCTGAAAATAAAAGTCTCCCCCCCCCCAAGATGAAAGGCATAATCTGTTTTTAATACCCTCACTTCATATTGCTGCACAAGGCAGTATCTAATCATATCTTCATACATTAACACACTTCAAAAATGATTTCAGGGTTG
Organism: Apostichopus japonicus; assembly: GCF_037975245.1. Taxonomy (NCBI): domain Eukaryota; kingdom Metazoa; phylum Echinodermata; class Holothuroidea; order Aspidochirotida; family Stichopodidae; genus Apostichopus; species Apostichopus japonicus. The sequence goes on from NC_092562.1 coordinate 5,209,527, forward strand.
TTAACTCTGCACAAAAGTACCCACAAAATTTACAATTTTAAAAATGATACCAAACTCCTAACAGAAGCAAAGTATGTGATTTCAGCTAATTTCAGTCTGGTTTTGTCTTTCTATTAACTTCTCTTCGCCTACCATCAATTCCAATCCACGCCGACTTTTGCTTTTATAAATAAATATATATATCAAGAGAGAAGACGAAATTCTTGCATATTTCATGTGATATTATCACCTCTAATCAATCATCTATTCTTCCTTCAGATAGAGGCCAAACTTTTGTCTTGAGAAAACTTTCCCTGTCCCTGTTTCTTCTTCTCCAGCACAAGCCAACCACCTTTGCAATCCTTTGGGAATATTACTCTCTTATTTGGAGTTTTTTTTTCTTGAAATGCAATCATCTCATCAATACTCATGAAAAATGCATAACCCAAAGGAAACCACTTCCAGTAGTCACCAATGCATGTCAAATCTGCCAAGTCTTTTGAAATTTAGTTGCTCAGAGCCCTTTTGTGTTAAGGAGAAGAAGTATGGGAGGCCGTACAATCAAACATGATTTATGGTCAGGTCATTAGATATCCGGCATAAAAGCAAAGGAAAACTATAACGAAAGGTAGTGCGAATAACTAGATCTGTGTCTTGCCATGCTTTCTTTTCTGGGATATATGTAATCAATACACGAAACAATTGATCCATCTGAGAATATTATTCCACGAATGTCATGTATACGTTACAATCTTTCATGCTTTTTATTCAGAGGAATGGGGTCCAGTCTGTTGAGTTTTATATTCATATATCTTCCTCTTTTTGGGGGGTTTTATTTTGAATAATTTCGAAAGTCGATTCTACTTACTGTCCCATGTAACTGTGCATCTAGTCGAGGTAAATGTTTGTGACTGAATTTTTACCCGGAAAACTCACATTCCGAGATTTTATGACGACATGCCTGAGAGGCTACAGAACTCTGTATTTTACTTCACGCAGGAATAAAGTTTTTGAGTCTTTCTGACTATAAAGCAACACTCACACTCACAGTTGCTTTGAAACTACAGACCATAAATCTGTATTCAAAACAAGTCTGTAGTTCAGGATTAATTGTAAACTGTGTGGGCCATCAATTCCCAAATACTTGTGACCCCACTACCACCACGTTGTGAGAGAAGACTGTTGCTGTGGGTTTTAAATCAGCTCAAATTCTACCCGGAAAAAGTTCATGATTTTCAAACCTGACTGTAATGTAGGTCTACAACTAGATTTTACACATAATCTGATCAAACAGCATAATTTTAATCCAAGTTTGAGAATTCCATAATACTTTGGTATTTTATGTTTTTTACTACAATTAACTTTGCAAAAGTAGTAAGATATAGTAGCAAAAATCTATGTTTACAAGTTTGTGTCCTGTAAGTGGTGGGTGCAGTCTCAAACTTTAGCCCTGGAAGAGCAGTAGACGAGACCCACACTGATGTACTGCATATATGTTGTTGGACATCTTACTACCACCCCTTATTTTACACTGTATGTTTATATTTTAGGGTGTCCTAACAACACTAGATAAATACCAAGAAGCTCAGAACAAACAATATGTGTACATCATATCTGAAATACAAGTTTCATGTGTGTGATCTATCATACAACGAGTAGGGTTTTATGTAGGACGGTATCTTGTTACGGTATTCATATTCTTAACGTTACTGGGACCCAAGCTTGCCACTTTACAGCTTTCTTGGAGTACAAAGCGAAAAAAACACATTTTATTCTAACTTGCATTTTTTGTTTCACACTATGCATGAAGTTTGCAGATCGATATCAATACCAAAAATTAACAAAAATATTCATCTTTTTCACAATAAAACATGGTGGCAGGATGTGGGTTTTTTTTAACCTATACTGATGCAGATTATAAGTTATTTAAGTTGAACCATGTTTTCTGTCACTACAATATCGCTTTAAGATACGATGGCAAAATTAATACATACTTTTTTAACGATTATATCTCTGCGGAGGAATCTCGCAACCATAAAACCTCTCGGATTAAAAAAGGGTGACGTCCATTATTAAAAGTTTTTAGCTTAAAATTAACAACGACGTGAAGTCTTCAAATCCATTGCTACGTTTGAAGAGAATGATTACCACTCAATAGTCCATAATCCTACCCGAAACCGTGGCTCTAGAATCTGCTCCGTTGGCTAAGATCTACACCAAAGTCACCCATATATATACTTACGGCAGGAATTATGGAGGAGGCATTTTTATTGGAATATTTGATGAGGTATAAATGGGGGGGAAGTCTACAGCCAGAGGCAATTTGAGAGTTTTAAACAAACATTTGGTAAAGGAATTAAGGCAGCCTCAATGGGGGCCGACAGAGGTTGTCAACAAAAGTCACGTCAATAATTTAGAATGATAAACAGCCAGCTTAGGAATATCAAATCCTTTCAAGTCTTTCCCCTCTCGATCTCTGGGATTCCTTAATATTGACCTAACTTGTTTAGAACGTAAAGAACTAACAGTATATGACCATGCAGCTGCCTCGTACAGGACTGTTGACCACCTGTTCTGAAATGGAACAATCCTGCGCAACATACGGGACTGTTGACCAACTGTACTAAAATGGAAAAATCCTGAAAATGAAGACGGAATTGTTGCACCATCAGTTTGTAATATCCTTTCCCTTCCTCTCTCCAATTTATTCCCTCTCTCTTTCATTCAAGTTCCTCTGCCACCCCACATGCCCCCCTCCCCTTGCAAGAAATTCATCTAAATATCTCAAAAATCAAACAAGATTTGATGATGATGAGTCTATAGTTTTAAAGCTTCACCATGTGAATGATTTTGTTTTTTTATAGTTTCCCATGACCACTGCTGATATAGTTGCCACAGCCAATATCTGACACAATCTTTCAGTTGATACTGTTGTACTAAACTTAACCCTTTCAAAGGCCAAATATTTTACAAACGTTCTGCCTAAATTACCTTGCCGCGATGGAAATTGCATTTCCATTTAGAATGTCATTATAAAACATGGTTGAGCACATTTTCAATACATACAAACTAAGCGCTTTCATTTACTTTATTTTTTATTAATGCTTTAAAGTAATATTATACATTTAACTTTTCTTTCCATTTTATATCTCACAAAACCCCTTCTGAACTGGCGAGTTCTCTAAGAGGGGGCACAGAACAGATGTAAATACACAATTACGTAGGCATTTTCCAGCCCATGGAAAATTAATTGGATTTCAGCTATGATCCTCCTCAGCATTGGAGCTACCATCTGTAACCCTGAGGCCTTGTTTGGCAATAAGGAATTTGTCCTCTTCCAAGCCAGAGGATTTCCTCCGAATACTACAGTATCTTGAGAACTTAATAACCCTTAACGAAATTACCCACTTCTTCGGCCATGTTTCAAATAAGATTTCTGAAGCATTCACACGTACAAAAATCAATTCTGGTGCGAAAACACAAGGAGGTACCGCGGGTTTGATTGAAGAATGGGTACTAAATAGTTTAAAGTGTTGAACCGTACAGAGAAACTGTTGCTGAAGGCTATAGTAGAAGTAAGCAGACCGGCGGGGAACGGAAAACAGCTTGCAAAAGAGATACGGCCGAGACGTGGCGCACGGAGGGCCTCCGCACCACCCGTACGGAAACAGGGGAATCATTTCCTGTGGATGGAAATAGGCGAACGTGCCGAAGAGTTCTAATCTTTGTTTTGAAGGGGCAAAAAACTGTGACTCACAAGTTATTTTGGAATACATGTGTGTCTTTGTGCAGGCTACTAGTGTTCTTTTAATAGACATCCTGAAATGTCACTTATCAGGGTGTCAGATTGAAAAAGAAAGATTAATGGTCATGTAACATCGATACTTTAATTAGATTACTGCTTCCTGTCAATTCTGACATGACTCGAACCATCCTGACATTAATATTTAGAGACCTAAATTACATACCTGTAGATAGACAGATAATCACCATACTAATATAATGACAGTATCCAGTAATGACTGTATCCATTATCCAGCCGATGACAAAATCACCATCTGTGTAACCATGGAGACGTACAGGACAGTACTTTTGTAAGGTTTAAGCCTCTCATAATCTATAGCGATGATATGTTGGGGTAATAATTCCATTACCATTTGACCTATTGACCTCTTAGCTATGGTAGTGGCCTTTCTGTACCATTAACTTTCCTACCTGTTGATGAACTGTTAATGATTTGATGCTGGTCTAATCATTGTTCTGCTGGCTGACCGAGAGAGGAATCCTCCTGTAGATGGAAATATTCTCTCCAAGCTCTTCTGTTACTGTTTTGGGAACTATATTTCTTAGTACTGTATGTTTAGTAATATCATGATTCCAAGAAGACTAAACCAAGGCATGCATCTCCTTAGTAACACTCCTTTCTTTTAATGAGCCTCTCTCTCATACACTGGTAATGGCCCAAAGAAAAAAAAACAAGCTAAATACTTAGAACTGATAGGCTAACAAGCCTAACATTTTTAATTTCCAAAGCTGTTAATCTCATCAGTGAAGGATATCAACATCATACTTTCGAGCAGAGAATTCAATTTAAAGTAAATAAAACAAGCAAACAGACAATACTGTTTGCTTTAATTCTTTCCATACATTATTAAAATTACGAATGTAAGCTTCTGGGACATCCTGATCGTAATGTAAAAGACATAAGTCAACCAACGACTTTACTACTTTCATAACAGGAAAATAAACATGGTTATTTTGAAACTAGTACTCTGAATAATTGGTTATACATGCACAAAATTTAGCTGTATTTTTTTTCTGTTCTCTACGAGCCCAAAATTTATGACTCCATCACTCAGGAGTAGTCACAGTATTACACTGATTAATTACAAACTTCCCGTATTAATTACCAAATTAATCAAGATCGAATGTACAAGATATTGTAACCTCATAGGATACTCAACATGTACAGTACAGTACATTCATTATTCATTCCAAAGCCAGCACAAAGGAGAGATCGGGTACATGTTACAAAATTTAAACCTTCCCAACGTGACATTCTCACGACGTCATTTACAAATTACACCTCGACTAATAACTCATCTAGTCCCGTACAAACAACATCTTTTACATGTATCATCATAAATTGTGAAAAGAAAATAAATTATTAATTCTCACTCTTCGATGTTTCCATCTCAAGCCTCTGACATGTTTTTTTATTTTATGTCTATACAGTATCTCTCTCTCTCTTCTTTTTTCTCTAAGCTATACAGGGAAAGAATGAATTTTGTCAATATGTAAGGGTGCACTAATCAAAATATCAATCTCCAAAGGCCATCTAAGCCCCGCTGACGTTATTGTTCCTGATGATGCAATTTTTACTAGGTCTCGTCCGTCGTAAAGTAAGACAGTCTGTCAGCCAAATCTCCGTGTTAGGATGGAAATCTCCCAATAAATACTACCCTCCCTGCCATGTACTTTGTAACCACGGCGCCAGCCTCATCAACCACCAGTAAATTAGGAGAGACTGAATACAGCACGACAGCGGAAACAACACCACTACTGTCTATAAATAAGCTCAATTCCCACAAATTGGTTTGGACTTCGATTCCCGATGAGCTTCAAATCTACGGCTCGGGTTACATGCGTTATGATTATCACTATCATGTTTTTGGCCATTGTTTATCAATTTAAGATGCCTGTTTCATTCTTACAACTGGAGAGATCGGAGAGATAAAGTTTAGGTTTTCTCTTTACCCATAATTCCCTCATCAGGTTAGCTTTGCAATTTACCCTGCTGTCAACTTCCATGAAAGTCACAGTTTGTGCCGAGGAGTTGACTTAAAGGAACTCGCATCAAACGTATTCCTGGGAGTGAAGTGCCTCCTGAACGTGTCGATGCCTGCATTTAAAAATTTTAAATTATTCACAGAAAGGAGAGTTGGCAAAAGAGTGACTTTTATACAAGTTTTCAAGTATTATTCATAATTGTTTATAATACATTCTTCTTTTATACTTTGTTAAGAGGCACATACAGTAGTTTAATTACAGTACGTATTATATATTTTTATATATCGCCTGAGAGTGTAATAGAACTTGTGAGAGTACGTTGATTGGTTGGTTGGTTAAGTTGTACTCTGCTGCAGTTGGATCAAAATAAAACAAAAGTTAGTCCAGGGGCTAAAGAAAAGCTATGTTTATCACTTCAATTGATATAAATTAGAAAGATTTTATGGATATTAAATGACTTCATACAAATTTGGTACCTGAACAGTAATGAAATTTACTTCTGACTTTCACATAAAAAAAGACATGTTTATAACATATTAACCGGCCCTTTTTTTTTAACTTGTTCATGCATAGAGACCTTTGCTAACTGGTACACAGATATTTGAAAAGTACTTTAGAAACAGCTTTTCAACCCCTGAAAACAAAACTGTCATTTTGGAGTGTTTTAAGATGGAAATCTGAAAGGCTGAAGGCCGAGCAAATTTCCGGATATTGCAAAAGGAAGAGACGCTTTGCTTTTAGTTTTCTTTCTCTTTTTGTTTCAAAACCCATCGGTTTTACAGTAGGATAGTAATCTTGAATTCAAGTTACTGCTTCTCATGATAGGAATAAGGAATATTAAGTAGGAAAGCGTCCACAGCCTCAACTGATTGACTACTTAGCAGATAAGATGGGGTGATTAAAATACAAGAACTCAATGAACTTTAGGCCTACAATAGTATCAGTAGTCCATCTTTAACTCACTTTCTGCCATTTGTTTTTGCAGGATGGGTAAGAGTTAGAGAGTGGGTGGGTGGGAGTTGAGTGGGGGAGTGGGAGGGGGAGAGGAGGGATTCAAGAAGGATTAGACAGCGAACATGAATAATAGTAGATCTGTGCTGTACTTTCTGCAGTTATCCCAATTATAATGGAGTAGTTATGGTACTTTAGGCTTCAGTATGGGTGACTTACCTGTCTGTCCTACAACTGCACATTCTCTTATTATTTACTGTAGCCCACCCAAAGTGTCATACGGGGGGGGGGGGGGGTGAGTAAGTCAGGAAAAGCCTTCTGTAAATACCATAAAAGTCCCTAGCTGAGATATAAGAACGGGATCATGGGAAATAACACGAGACCACCCCACCCCTCCCTGCCCTCCCCCAACCCCCATGTGCACACACACCAAAGTATGCCAGTGTTTTGCCTGTCTGCACCTACTGTACTGTCTGTACTGTACAAGCTGTATGTTACTTCACGATGCTTTCAAATATAATAGTACTTAAATTCCTACTGAACAGTAGTACATGTGTGACAACAAAAATGCTTCTCTCCTGGATCTGGGATACACCCCCCTCTTCCCCCCTCCCCCAATCTCTGTCTGCCTTCTGAGGAATCCTCATGCATATAGACCTATACCTATCGGCCTAGTGTATCAAAACAAATAGACCATAATACATCTTTTAACCTACACTATAGATCAACTGTTTAGTACTTATGACATCATAAAATGAAAATGAGTGGCCTCGAATATGACTTCCAGCTCCGTGATTTGTCATCCATACGTGCAAATTTATGTTTTACCGTCTGTAGATCACCTAAAACTCATGGTTTGGCCTGCTGCCTCTCCTTTAACCTAGTACCATTATCTTAGAGTCTGATAGATTGCCAATACTGATAACGGAAAATCAAACATCAAACTCCGAACAAACAAAATCAGAACTTGAAAACGGAAACCAATATGCTGCTCAAATTTGTCGCCTATTTTTATCACCGTGTTTTTGCTATACATGATTTTTTTTTTTTTGGCTCTGCCTTTTGCAAAGTTACAAATTTAACTTTTGTAGTCTTAATATGATTTTTTTTTCTTTATTATTATTTTTTTTTTTATACTCCTCAGACAAAAGACGACAACTTGAGAATGAAAGCAGAAAGGCAAAACGTTATTGGCAAGCATATATGCACATGAGTGAGACCTTCGTATACGACAAAATTATCGATCCCAAAACCCCACGGAGAAATTATATCTTTCTCTTGACAATAAAATTTGCAAATATTGCTGCCTTGTGAGAATAATGGTCTTTTTGGCTGAAAAAGCAATATACACTGGCCTCGCTTGGTTGAAACTGCATCGACATGACTGTGTGACCGAAACGGGGAGAGAGAGAGAGAAGCAGAGAGACTGCTATGGCAAGAACTAATTGGAAAATGAAGTTGGTGAAATGTCATAAACAATGCATCCACACGCTCCAGATGAGGCTGGTCGCAGTCCACTGGTTATTATAATAGTTAGACAATATTGGAACCACAGCCTCGATCATCAGTCACCTTATACACTGGATGACGAAAGGAACAAATATAAAACCATCCGCAAAACGTATAATCGCATCTAAAGATGTTTGGCTTGATCAATAATAATCATAATAATAATAATAAAAAGGCCAATATCGTGCGCATATTACGTTGATACATGCACTCGAAGCAGTTACTTCCAGTCGATCACTTTCAAGAAAAAGATTCGTTTTTGTTTTTGTTTTTTTTCGTGGTATTTTGTAGTTCTATGATTAAAGTGATGTGATCCATTGTTCCATGACTAATTTATTAAAATTCAAGGATACTAGCTTAATATTTGTCTTGTAGTTGTCATCATTGCAGTACTTGTGTACTGTATGTCTTGTACTGTAATTAATTTGATTCATACATCATCATCATCAAATGGACAGATCGCCATACACAGTAGCAGTCTGAGCAATGTAGTACTTTTTAGTAAAAGAGCTGTAACCTCTGGTACAGTATGACCTAGTTTCACCTACAGTACATCACAACTTTGGTCTCGGCTCTACCCAAGTCCATGCAATATTAAGGGACAAATTTTGGTTGTGGTCATGAATGTGAGAATCCTAAATAATATACAGTAATCTTTTCCTTATTTCTGGCTACTCATTTCCTCCTTCTGGTTGTCTGTTAATATTTTCTTCTTTTGAAACATGTTTTTTGGAATACATGTAGTTAATTGTACTAATTAAGACCACAAAGACATCATTTTGTTCTGTTTCAATGGGCATGACCTCAACATATTCAGGACTCCCATACAGTTATAGAGACTTGCAGATGAATAAGTGTCTGATAAAAACTGCGTCCATCGATACTTTGATTAGTTATCCAGGAGTTTGACTTCCCTTTGTTAGAATACTTTAACAGATCTACTGTACGTTCAGAATGATACAGTGAAATAAACTTTAACATGCACTAGTGAGTATTCTTACCTATAGCATATGTAGGCTATTGCTTTCAGTAGTGTATGTACAGTATACAAGAGGGTTTACAATATACTGTACTTTCATTAAAATATTAATTACAAAATATATACATGCGCATTAAAATGCCTGGAAAATTTCTAAATGATTGAAACAGCCCCATTTTATTTGGAACAGCTGAAAAATTTGAAGGTCACCCAATGGTGTCTACCTATTCAACAGTGGTGTCAAACCATACACTTGGTATCCATTTTCTTTATAACACATGTACCTAGAATTGTGTTAGAGATTCAAACGTTAAGGAACGTACAGGAACATACTGTACTGTACTGCACTCTACGTTCTGCACTGTAATGCACTGTACTGCACTGTACTGCACTGTTCTGTACTGCACTGTAGTGCACTTACAGTAGTTAAATGCTAGAGTCCAGGAATCAATTAGTTTGGTGATACACATCCATTCACATATACAGAAAAACCATGACGCAAAATGGCCGCATTGTTAGGATAATTTGAATACTGTATGTAATACTCAGTATTGTACACAGAACTTTGATATTTTCAGCAAAATAGCGCTGATCAAAAGTCATCCCCAAAAAAGTGCTTTGTAAATGATGCAAAACACCTAAAATATTCCCCCCCCCCCTTTTCCCCCCAAGTGTATAATACAGTATAATGTACAATTAATATCGGTTTTTACAGATACTTCCTGGTTACTGCATTACTTCACATGGATACCAAGTCTTGGAAGTGTGATGATACTTTACTGTACAGCTTTTATTGAGAGGTAGTAGGCAGTAGGCTTCTATTGAGAGTGGTGAGGACAGAAAACTTCCCCGAAGGGGTCAATCTCTTTCCATTGAACATTCACACACCCCATTGTCCTAGATAATATCTCCTCTCTCTTCGCTGTATAACAATCAATTCTGAGACCTTCACTGGTACAGAGAGCTCCAGTGTCTGTTCTACTAAGGATGCCATTGATCCACATTTCTTTTCTTTTCTTTGGTGAGAAACACACACACACACTAACACACAGGGTATAATATATAATGGAAGCATGAATATGACACAACACAAAATGATCAATCACACTATAAGACTCTGTACAGTTGCTGTACATGTACAGTATAGTTGTGCAAGTTACAACATGTATTCTCCACTGCATATATATACTGTACTGTACTTAGGATCTCAGGAAAGTTACTTGTAGAAAAACTAGAATTAGTTGGTGAAACTTTTAAATGATTTGGGAAGGGGGAAGTGGGAGGGGGGTGGGGGATGATCCTATTTTTCTATGAGGAAGGAATTGGATAGTGGCAGAAGGTACAATATTCATGATAACTTGTACACACACGCACACACACACACATGCATGTGTACCTAGTAATCTGATAAGTACTGCCATATTAGAATGTCACACCAAAACCTTACTTGTTTGGGGGAAGTGACTTAACCTTTCTTTGATCAAAACCCTGTTTACAAATTGAGTAATTCCTCTGTTAAAATCCATTTCCTATCTTTAATATGAGGCGAGTCAAAGACTGAGGATGTGCCGTGCAGAACGAACCGTAAAATACCTCTGGTCGATGATCGATTCAAGCTACAGAGATATCGATTCTTCAAGATGTTTTGTTGGGTACAGAAACAGTTGGTTTTCCTATATCAGTTATGTGACCTTCACGAGATGTACTTTGCAGGATGTGTGTCTGAAACACATGCAACTATACTCTTTGGGATGTGACTGGAATCAGAATCAGGCTTCTATCCAGGAACTTGAGACGACCTATCCGATACGTGATCGCATGCATGTGACCACTTCCTAATAGAAGCAGTCAATTCTTATTTCTGCTCTTTACACAAAGTTGGCAATTATGAAAATGGTAACAAAATAACTTCTAACAGTGTTTCATGTTAATGTTTAGTAGATCTAAACCTCTAAATAGTTTTTTTTTCAAGGCACCTTGCAACTGCAAGGTACATGGGGCATTTTAGGGTGAAGAGATCATGTAAAATATCAAATCAGTGTATAAATTTACATTAACAACAAGTCCCATGAGGTGCATTTTTTTTTGGTTATTTTGTTACTTGTTCGACTGAGCAGAAATCAATACATGACATCACTGGCACAGGAAATGAGTCTTTTTTTCATTGTTACTTCTTAATGTTTGGGTTTTGAAGTCATTGACATTTTTCATCGTGTGGATGACCACCGGTATGAATTGACCAATGTAGACATTGTAATTTAATACAGTATTTACTAGACCTGTGTCCACAGCAATGAAGAGGTATCAATTCTCCTACTCCCTCTCCTGCCCCCCCCCACTCACCCCTCCCCCTCCCCACTCCTCCTATGGAAAGGATGTTTACAGCTATTATATCCATAGATATTAAAAAAGGTTATTTTCCAGTCATTGAGCTAAGGTCAACGGAAAAGTGCAAATTATGTATGTTGGAGAGAGCCAAGAGAGAACTAACCAAAGTAACTTTAAATTTATCTGTCCTCTCCCTTTGAGGACAAACACTATTGCTTTCGAAGATCTCAACAGTCTGGAGTCAACTGATACTCAATGGTGAAATGAGCATTTCTAAAAGATAATTAAATCCTCTAGATTTCATCTGAAAGCATTCCCAAAAATAATATTGCTTTTTAAACTCTGGCTTTTTAAAAAAAAACAATTACTTGGATTTATTTTTTATGAGGGAACGAGAAAGTTCAGACAGCTTATTTTGATAACAGTGGTGAGGGTTAAATAGCAGAGGAAATTGGTCACCAATTACCATCAAAGTAAACATGGCACGAACAAAACTCTCTGACAGCCCAATATTGAGCAGTGATTGGAAAACAGACCTGAAACATTTCTTACTAAGAACTTCACAAGACCTTTATGACGTTGTTAGCAGAGACTGTAGAATGTCATTCACTATTCTAGGACTGGATAACTAACGCATGGTTAAGGACCTGGATGTAATTGAGTAACAACTAAGGTTACATTATAGCAATACAGTTGTTTTACTACTTCCACAAAGTATTAATTCCAGTGCAGACAGCAGGCGCAGTGTTCCATACTACATAAATGTGTATATTAACCTTGTGCTCAAACTTGTTGCAGTAACTGAAATTGGTATTTTTTTTTTATTCCATTACACCTCACAGCCGACTTTTCACTGGTATCATGCTTAGAGAGTTGAGGTTTACGACTAAATAATGTCAAGCACTGTCTACAATGCACAAACTATTTCAACACACCTCGTACAACCCGCGTACAACCGGTATACTTAATAATGATGTTGTCAAAAAAACAAAAACAAATCTCTGGCAGAACACATCTGTGGTGACATTTAATTTAATGCAAGCCTGTAAATGATTCAACAACCATTGTGTATTGTAGCTCAGTGCAGATCTCTGTGAACAATATTACATACATATTACAGCACCAGTTAGCTACTGTTTACTGGTACAGCACAAGGTTACAAAATCTACAGATTTGACTTGAGGGTATATACCGTACTTGAAATCACCAATTTATGGCGGTTATTGACAGATATGTACATGTATAAAGTGTCAGTTGACAATTTAGTTGACAATTTAGAGCAATTAGTGAGGGATGACTACTGATGAATTATTTAATCTAATGGCCTTTCCATGACTTCATATTTCATGATAATTTCTTATCTCTGTTCCCTTCCCCACCCTCAATTGCTCCACGTTCTCCCTACACTATTTCAGTTTCAGCCCAAAGACTTAACTACTATACAGTAGACCACCATTCCCATCACGTAACATGACTTCCAAGACCTGCCAAAACGAAGGATTACAGAATATCGACTGTGGGAATAAGTCAGAGACAGGAAGTAAATGTAGTTGACCTTTGACACTTGTTATTTACCAAAGCTGTGGAAATAAATTTTTATCTCTCTCTCCAGAACTGAGCGGTGTAGTTTTTACTACGCAACAAAAGTTAGAGAATCCAGGCTCTACCACAAGTGGATTGTCTGACTGAAAATAAGCACTTCATGTGTCTGTGTTGTCTCTCCTTTCCAAGCAAAACTTTTAACAATACTTGCAAGCAAACAACAGTTTTGCATTGAACAAACAGGCTGGGCTTGCACTGTATGCAGTATACGGGGGACTTCGCTGGTCCTGGACGGTATTGTAGACACAGCTTCGAGCAGAGGGCTAACTTCGTCAACCAAGAGTTCAAACTAAACCCAGTTTGGAAAAGATCAACACTCGAGTTAAACCTTTAAGTCAGCAGTTGCCGGGGGTGACCGGAATATCAGGGAGGTCACTTGTTGACTCTTGTTTTAACATGTCAAACAAGATGGCTATTGCGAGGAGGGGCTAACACTCAAGTGCAAACATACCATATGGGGGGTACTGCTGGGTTAACAGGAAAAACTGGAAACGAAAAGGGAAAAAAAAAAAACGGGACTGCGAAAAACGTGGAGGTAGGGCAGCGTCTGATTTTTACTTTATATGATGGCCAAAACTTCTTTTCGGTTTTAAAATCCTTTAACTTTGGTAACTCCCTTAACTTTGGTTTAACGTCCATCTAATCAGAGCATTTATCGCTTGCTTCTTTCCAATAATCTGAAGGCTATGTATCCCTGCCCCCCCTCCCCCCACACACCAGTATACAAGGTATTTGACCCCAACCAAGACTGTCTAAAGCATTATAAGCTAAGGGCAAGAACTTCAAAAGACGACTTCAAAGATGAAAGTGGGGAGGGGATAAACTTTTTCATGTATGGCCTGCACTTCCAACAGCATCTCACCCCTCTCCCCCCTCCACCACCCCCCTCACCTAACTTCCCTTATTCTTTCCCCCATAGAGGAGATCTTCTGCCGAGTGTCTGGGCGCTAATGTTGCTGAGAATTGGTACATTGGGAGTCATTAATATGCTTACCTTTGTTCCTGCACCGTTGAGTTCACTCATATCAGTGGAAGTAATTCTGAAACAATAGGAAAAGAAAGAGCAGACAAGTTTATTTTCCAGTCCATCAACCGTTTCCTGATTTCCTCACAACTTTTTACTTCCAAGCTTAGACAATTTATCAAGACTGTTATATCAAGGAAAGAATATACAGTATCTGATGTTTGGTTTTATTAACATGTTGTTATCAAACCAGTGCATAGTGGGTCTGGTGAAGCATTAAAGCAACATGAAGAATATATTGAGAGAGTGAGTAAGACACTACAAATTCAGACTACAGTACAGTAAGTGGCTCAAAGCGTACCATTAAACACCTTTCTTTTTTCCCCAAAACTGCGACACAAACTTGAGAATGGTAACTGATCAGTGCAGTGTGAGTGAATGGGATATTTGAAATCACCACATTGAACTATGATGTAAAATGAATAAAGAAATACAACACAGGGAAAAAAATGTAGTGTTTTTTTTTTCTCATTTTGTCTAGAATTTATGGGCTTAGAATTTTGCTCACATTCAATACGAAACAATTCCTATGTACAAAACTGCTATACATCTTGGCCATTTTGCACAGCAGTTTGTGATACCGGAGAGATTAGTCCCTGCAGTGTGTCATTAAGTACTGTTATCGAGATACAACACTTAGTGAGATGAACGTTTATGTAGCCTGAGTATTTCCTCTCTTGGTCTTTAATTGATTTATTAGACCTGGAGAGTGGTGACACCTAGGGGTCAGAGAAGGGAAGGGGTGCGGAAGGGGTCTAACAGCTGTTAGTTCAATACTTCTGTATCAAAATATTTCTATAAATGTTAAAGATCATTTTTATTGCTCTCACTTCATATTTAGGGATGCAGGCACTCAGTGGTCAAATTTATCAGAATTATAAAAACCTAACATTTGGGACATGTTGTTTTCGTTTGTAACTCGGGAACAAAATCAAATTATTTCTTATTATTGATCAATTTTGAAGAAGTTCTCCTTGCTGTTCAAATTAATGTTTATCTGACTGGTGTACAAATCAACAGTATTGCCTTAGTAAGTTTGAATCAGTTACATACAAATGTTACAAACTTGACTACATTCATCAGTTTTGATATAAAATTTCTGGGAATTAATTTACTGAAATACAAACTGCTTGTTTGCATATTTGCAAGTATATAGTACACACAGACTTACACTACTGGTAATACACACATGAACTACTGTACCATCATGTACAGAATTCTGAAGCATCCAAATAACACAATACCAATAATAAGCTGAGCCAAGATACAATAGTACCTTATAAATGTCACATAACAAAAGAAATGGAAAACAATAGACCTTGACCTGAATCAAGATCTTTTATATAATGTGTCTGAGGAGAAAATATCCTCACAAAATGATCATGTCTCATTGATCAAGTAAATAGTACTGATTACCCGACAAAAGAAAAAGATAATGTGATGGGATACCACTTACTATACCCACACAAGGTCAAGAAACCTCACCTGAACACAGTTAGTTAGACAAATAGATACTGTATACAGAAGGTTTGATAAATCTTGTTGAAGAAATTGGTGGAAATCAGTAAATTGGTACTTTGGCAGAAAAGAAAACATAGCCCAGTACTTAAACATCTATACAAACTTCTCTCCATGCTGCAGAAAATTAAATTTTTCTTGATATAGCTGACTAAATATAGTTTTGACTGTGGGATGTAGCCTTAACATCTCTGTGAGCCAGCCTCTCCTTCACTAATGGAGTAAAATTTCCATTTGAATTTTGATTCCATGTTTTACAAAAGATTACAATTCATGCAAGGTGGTTTCACAAACTTTTCCAAGGGTTACTGTACAAGACATTTCTCTCATGCACATGTATATATTTATTTTAACTTTTGTTAGTCCTGCAAATGTACACAGTTTGCTGAAATATCACTGTTTAATCTCTAGAGGTTAAATCTAGAAGTCTGGCTTGTCTGAATTGTCTGCACTTTGCAAGTTGAGAGCTCCCCAAGGTCCACAAATGCCTGTAATCCCCAAAACAATTACTCAATGAAAAGCAATTTAATCTACACAGTTGAATACTAATGAAGCCAATTAAAACTAAATTTAAATATTTAAATTACTTTAGTTGATGACAGTGACCTAGAAAAGACAACCACGGTTAGAGTTTTGCTCCTGTACCAAAGTGTACAGTTCTAATACTGTACATTACAGCAGGTGGTACTTAATGACAGTGGGCATAATTGTAGGGGTATATATATGGATGCACTGTGTGTACTGGTTGTGCAGTGTAACTATTCCTATAAAATACAGAAGATGAGAGTATCAAAGTTGTGCGTAAACAGGTGTGTGTGGAGACACACAGTGACGATCAAACTGTAGTCGTGTTTATAAATGTGTACAGTATCTCAGAGAATGGGAGTTTAACATTTGGATTAAGCCTATAAATGAGCTATGGTTGCCCTCTGACCGAGATAATCTATTTTTAGACTGACACACATATATGGGTTGGCATACATAAACCGCCTGATTTTGAGGTGACGGAAGCGTAGGCCTACTAGCCGTTCCGGAGTGTCACTAGTCTTTAAAGTGTGGCCCCCTGGCACTATCACGAAAAACTGTAACAAACAAACAAGGCACCCACCCACCCATCAGTGAGAAAGTCTCAGATTCAACATAACATCAGCATGACAGATTTTCTGCGGATGACAGGCCATTCTTAAAACAGAACCCATTCACAGCTATGAAGGTGGTAATAAGCTATAGAATCTGACCTCTCTGTAACCGTGGTGACATTTTCCCTAGCCACTTGAGAAAATATATATCCATCTCTATAAAACTACTGTCCTTCCTTCATCCAAATAGATGCTCATGACATAAACAACCGTGTGAGAGCCCCAAAAAACGTTCAACGACCTGAAGTTCATAGTAACAGTTAAATAGAGGCCATCTCATCATGTGACAGAGCTTGTTGATGAAGAAAAGGGAAAAAAATGCCAAGAGAACTCCATTTTGTGAGTATGACCATGGGGTGTTTCCAAATTTGGTCAAATGTCGTTATATCCTTTGGAGGAAAAAGGGTTTTGAAAAGAATTTTTGAGATAGACCTATAAAAAAATATATATATAGAGCATTGATAGAGGTAAAAAGAGAGCAAACTAAATGCAATGCCCACGTTTTTTTTTTTCCCTGACTGCGATCAATCAAAGGAGTTAATAATTCCTATTAATTTTGAGAATCTATCTAGTAAATCTGTGATGATGTGTTTAATGGTAAAGAAACAAAAGGCAACTGAACCCTAGGAATAGGGCTGTAACAACAGCCATAACAGGGAGCTAAACCACCTGACAAAAAAAGTCAAAAGTATTGACTAATTTAGAAAATATAGTAACACAGAAAACAGTGAAAGATGTCTCAATAGAAACCAAACTCGTAGATTGGAAAGGACAACGAAGTCCAGAAAGAAAATAAATCACCCTCAAACATCATACATGGCAGAATGAGGAGGGGGGGGGGTCATTGACTGTTGGTGACCGGTCACTCAGGGTGTATTTACAGTGTAAAAGAGATCACCAGATCACACCTAACAGTGTTGAGCAAGAGTACTAATGTTGTGATGAGACAGGTAAGCCAGGAAGCTAATATCAAATTTGAAAGACAGGAACCCAGAAAGCTGATGCAACTTGAAATTTTTTTTTTATCAAAGCAATACATGAACTGCAGGCAAGGGCAAATCAATTTAACAAAACAGTAAATGTGTGATTTTATCACAATTCATAGCTCAAAGTTCTTGTATGAATCGCAACTCATGACACCTCATCATATTAAGTAATACTTTCCTATTTATGGAACATTGCCAGTACATCTTAATCAATCAGGTTCTTCGTAACTTTCGACCAAATTTCATCAAAAATTTGATTTCTTACATCATGTTCGCAAATATACATTTCAAACTGTAAAGTTCTATTTTCATTTTTACAATCTAATTTTAGTTTTAAGTTTCAGTGTCCAATAATATTATACTTTTCCTGCTGATTTACTTTCAATTTTTACTTCAACAATTGTTTTATTATTCTTCTTAGTTTCTTTTTTCAATTTGTTTTTGTACATTACAGTACAGTACATGTGGTTTAATACTTAAAAGTAAGATGAAATTCAAGGCGATGAACTACTTGTTCTTTAATTAATCCCTCGTTAATCTTCAGAACTTTGGTTAAATAGATCTAGGACAGTGTCTTCATTTCATCTTATTTCGAGTACACACTCTGTGGATGTAACTTGCTGAAATAACCAACCAAAATGAAGCCAAGTGCTTCAAAATTGTATTGTTCTGGTGAATTGCTTGTTAAAGTGTACATGTATATGTCCTAGTACTGTACAAGTTTTCCAGTTAAATATTACACAAACATATTAAAATATCATCTCTATATTCCATGGGAGTCTAGCTGTACAGATATATGGAAGCTTTCTCATTTAAATATTGTATATATTCCAACTGGTATCGCATCTCATAAAATGCTACGCAAAAATGAGAAAATTACTATACAGATGCAAGAAATGTATGCCAGTGCTTTGCACGAAGACACCATCTTAGTTTTTATATGTGGCAAGGTTAAGCACCTTCGAAAGTGCCACGCAAAGTTTGAGCACAAAGTTATCCCCCGTCTTTAGAATTTCCTGTACATCACTGTACACTTTACCTCACAGTACAGTACCTAGATTATACTGTACATACATACAACTGTACAATACACAAGCAACACAAGAACACCAGTGTTCAAAAGAAACTCCTTGAGAATTTAGTAGTGCTGCACACAATCAATAAGTAGAACACATTATAAGCACAACTTGAATCTACCAGCAGATTCTCCAGAAATAAAAGGACAAAAAATTTGATCTACCCGAGTGAGTCGCCCAAAATGTAAACAGACTCTACAATGAGAGGTAAAGCAAACATTCACTTCAAAAGAAACTTCTACCCCAAGCAGAACAGAACAATACAACACTGTATATTCATGGAAAAAGCCACAATTTGGAGGGAATTCCTTTTTGCCAATAATACTTTCTTTCTTTACAGGCTCTTCAAGACTATCACACATACTTGCATTGATATTCCCAGCATATTATTGCACGAAACCAAATTTTCAAAAGCAGCTAATCCTCAGAAACAGAAACCGTGAATTTTTATTAGAAATGGTTGAGAAAACTTCTGATAAGATTACTGTTGCTCCAGTAAGGCCATCCTTATAAGCGCACAAAACAATCGGAGAAGGGAGAAAGAATATATATATCTCACTTGTTGAACCTGAACCCCAGCGTGTTCATTTCCGAAAGTTTTCCTTACGCTTATTTTGGAAAAGGAGGAGCCAAAACTCAGTCGGTCGTGAAATTGTTTAGGAAAATGGGGGAATTGATCCTAGAAATGAAGAATACAGACAGCCTTGGAAAGAAAAAAAAATTGGAGTGATAAATGACAGCATTTCAGACTCCCCTTTGTGAACTGTGATAGCATCAGACCATTACTAAAGTAGAGACAGAGGGTTTGCATAATAACATGTGTAATATTTGCCAGCGTGCACTGTAACTGTGCAAATTATACAACCTTTTTGGCACAAGAGTGACCTGCTCAGCAACGTAGAGATATCTTGGAATGTACGTGTACAAATATACAGGTGCCTCGAAAGAAATCTCACAAGATAACGTTACACAAAATATTAACAAACAACTGTCTAAAATTACCAATACAGGGAATTATGAGAATGTCTGTCCATTTACTGGTACAGCACTTAACAATCAAGAGGAAATGATATTGAATAGAGTACAGTAATTAACCATTGAAATAATTCTACCAACATTGAACATCCCATATTCACTAAATACAGAAGAAACATTATCCATTTATTATTAAATTGCATGACTTTCCAAGGCTGCCATTTTGAGGGCTAAATTGTGGCCCTATTTCTTTCATTGGACAAGAGAGCTATAGATTTATGAGTTCATCCAAGTGACAACTTGTTATTAACAGTTACGGTACAAGCACTCCAAATTATAAGACAACAATTTTTCTGAGCCGACAACCTTCAGGCAAAACTACCTTAAATACTTGAGCACTTGGAGTCTTCTTTAAGGTCAGGTTCCCTGATTGTTTGTAAAAAAAACAAGAAGTTTGCACACTTGGTGTCTACTTTTGTTACTGAGGACGACCATTCTTGGATCACAATTTAAAATGCAACAGTTAGACCCAGTAGAGGTCACTATTAGGTACGCTGTGTGACTTTGAAAAAAAATCTGCAAGAAAAATGACATGTACCAAAAATCATCAAATTTTTTTCTAAGGTCAAAACTCCTCAAATTTAGCAAATACTTTACAAGCATAGTCCTTGTCAGGTATAGGAAATACCAACACTAAATTTACCATGAAACTCCCAAGGAGAGAGGATTAAGGAGAGAGGTGGCCGAGAGCTATGAGAAAGTTTAGTAAAATGGCAGTTGTTCAAAAACAATGTTGAAGAATTTATGTACTGTACATTAGGACTATTGTAATATTCTGTCTGCCAGTGGGAAACTGAGCCTGGTGACTTTATTCTTATCAGGAAATAATTTATCCATTATTATTCACAAAATGTACACATAGCAGTTTTTTGACACAGGAACCATGTCATATTTTTTAAGGGACAAAAGTGATAGCCTTACATGTAGCAATGCAACCCAACATTTGAACAGTTAGTTATGTCCTACCACTTCATTACAATACTTTATCAAGTTTATACAAGAGTAAACATGCCAAGACTCGTAATAAAGTAAAAAACTTATAGGACAATGAATGCACTCTATCTATTATAGTGGTAAGGCAACTTAGGCGAAGTGTAATTTACAAAGCTCTGTCAGGTTTTGGAGGGATAATCAAGAGGATCTGAAGCTATGAATCTTGTTTCACTTCTTTAAAGTACAGAAACATAGAAAAGTGGTGCATTTTCTTAGATAGTTTAACAAACTCAAATCAACTGAACTGAGGAGGTAAAAATTACGGTGTATTATGGTACTATGTAAAATAACAGTTGGTATAGGTGTAAAAAAATGGAACATAAATTGTATGTGTGCCTGATCAGTGAAAAACTTCTTCTTTCTTTAATTTTTGCAATAATTACCTAGACACATCATGCCATAAATGAACGACTGAATAAGAGTAGCTCAATATGGGAAGACATGGACTTAGACACATGCAAGTGTTAATACTAGTTACTACCTATTGTTATGACTCAACTGATGAATTTAACCAACTCAGCCTAGGCTTCTAGGCTATGCCAAGTCAGGACAACCTAGCATAAATACAGAAGTTCTAACTTCTAAGTTAGGCTACTAGAACTTGATAAATTAAAATGGTGACTGCCTTGACTTCTGTCACTGAAAAATGCGGACTATCTTATGCCTAAGGTTAGGCCGGGCCTCATAAGTAAGACTAGCACTAAGTAACAGTAACATGTTTAATGTTTGTTATGTCTAGGCCTACCTGTAGTGTAGCGTCATGCCAGTGAGCTTGTCGTTACAGTCATACAACAAATTTCTCAAAGACACCATGAAACACTACAAACAAGCAACAACTTATTTCAGTTTTTTAGGACTGCAATAATCAGCAACTATTTATCGCTCTACTTACGAACGTATAACTACTTTACTAGCGTGATTTTGTTAGGTCTAACAAGTATCAGTAACACTAACACTTCATATGACATTATCAATACCACCTAGCCTACAAAACACGGTATCAACAGTAGGCCTAGGCAACCACGACAGTACTAACCAATACATTGGCCTAACTGTAAAACAACAACGGAAACACAACTTCACGTTACCAGCGAAACTACTACAACTTGTCGAAGGCTGCAAATTAAAAGTAACCCACAAGTTGACAAGCTGACAGAGAGGATTAATTCTTAAACTGACGGTAATTTAAATACATACCCATCCATAGCATGAAGAGAACGAAAATTCGTTGCAGAGGAAACGCAGAGAAGAGAAAATGAAGGATAGGAGAAGAAAGAGATAAACAGCGATCCGTACCGCGCCAAGTCTTTCACGAGAGTGAGGTGACCTATGACCTCCAAGGTATGCGTGTAATCCACTCACTGTAGCGGCGATTCTCAATCCAACAGGTTCTCTTTGTGTGGGAAATTGAAGAGTTGCCAAAATTGACGCCGACAGTCAGCAGTGATTAATTATGAGTTTGAGCTGTTATCTAAGGTAAATCTATTAGTAGCAATTGTTTTTAGAAATTTCTTGGAATGATCCGGTTATCTTTGTTACCAAAGTCGTACTGAATATGAACCCCGGGTTTCATTGAGCAGGTGGGTATTCTCCAAACATATAAATCTGAACTGATAAACCACAAGGTTACCTGATACGTCATCTACGCGTATCATTAGTTAATGAAATTAGAAAGGAGACAGTTTGAAATGCAAAATGTCTCAGTAGTTTAAATTCAAAGTATCCTTATTTATAAATTAGCAGTTTTGCTGAGACAATCATAAAAGAATTGAATAATTAACTTAGATGCGATTTAGAATTGGTCCAGAGATTCTGACTATTGGGTTGTTAAAGGGAACCTATTGATTCAGTGGCGAACACTGTACTAGCTTGCTACATCACGCCTGTATCATAGTCATCTAATGGTCACGTGATGACAGTCCTCGTGTCTTGGGCCATGGGCCAGGGCGGTGCAAGAGGCTTAGTCGGTGGATTGGGTGGGGAGGCAAACTTCGGGAGAGGATCTTTGATATATGTTACAAAATCCTCGACCAAACTGGTAGGCACCCGTGGTGGACATATGGACTGCGGCATCAGTGAGTGCACAGTGCTTTAAGTCAGTAGCCTACATCTGCGTATGTAGGTAGTGATGCCCACGTTAAGCAGATACACCATGTTTAACTGCGATTAATAACTGGTTCATGGTGGTAGCTATAGCTCGGTTGTATATAAATCATCGCAAAAGTCCACATTACTATTATTATTTAAGCCTATGAGAGTCGAACACGTATCTATATCCAGTAGGCATACTTAACATTATGATTGTCGTTGAAATGGGTTTAATTTAAAAGGTTGACTATCACCAGTATATTAATGATGGGAAAAGAAGACAAAGTTGAATTTTACGTTCGTTTGTAAATTTGAGTCTTTCTGACGGCCAAGTCACGCAGTCATTGTATAACATAATTGTATTCAGATAATGAGATGACTAATACAGAACAAAAATTGTGTCCCACACAATTTGATATAATGCCTTAATTTTCTATCTCTTTTTCTTCTGTTGTTTTCATTGTCATTACTTCTCCTATTATCACTGAAGCCACCAGTTGAGTCGAAGTGAACTCAAACTAGGCTTCTATGGTTGAAGTTATGAACCGCAACCAACTTGCAGTTGTGCAGCCCGGGTAGCTCGCAAGAGTTCATCCGGGTACCGAGTATGTTCCTTAACCGTAACAAGTTAGTTTTTTTTTGCACCTGATGCATGACAAACTTTTATTATAATCTATCACCGATTAGAACATTCGCGGCCGCTTGTCGTGACAAATCTGTCTGACGTCTGGAATTGAGCTTTAATCCACCTCCGTGTCGTGTTCGGCCATATTCGGCTTATATAACTACGAATGTTGCACATAAGTCTTCCAAAGACTAACTTTATATAAGAGCCTTTCAATCAATATAAGCCAGCAAATGGAAGCATCAGGTGACTCTAAATGAGATTAGAATTTGGCATTTTCCTTCTGTAATCCCAAAAATATATGGCAGTTTATCATGATTTGAGGCCTTCAAGCCTACATATATAATAAGACAGTTTCCCGTGTATAATGTCATTTGATCTAATCCAGCGTCCAAGATCAATTTAGAACAGTAAAATCTTGGACGGTACCTGGAGGCCCCTTGGAAACTTTGGAAGAGTTTACCAGAGTTTACTCGCCTGGTCAAGTTAAGAGGCGACAGTCCTAACCGCTGCTTGCACGTCAAGTTTTACAGACGACATAGAATTTCCAACTCAAAACAGATTAAGAAATATACAGAAATTGAATTATGGATTTTTTTATTTCTTTATTTCTTTATTATGTTATGAAACTTTTCTTTACAATTATCATTCGCATACCATAATGGGAAACCCCTCGTATGGCCCATGGAATACGTCAGACTACTAAACTCGATACAGTGACGTTGTGTGAGAGTTGAAGGTATGTTGGATGTACGGGTTGCATACATAACGTTCGCGAGAATTTCACCACTATACACTGTTAGATACCGCTAACGGCGACATAAAAATCTGCCGCTATTTACGTCATTCTACGACAACTTCTGTCTTGATAATCATTCCTGCCAGTGATTTTTTTTTTACTTTTTTTATCTTTTTCTTCTTATTATATTTTTCAATATCATCAATTATTTTGTGCACTTGCGATTTCAGTACAAATAAATATTTGATGAAAATAATATAAAAGAAGAAAAAGAACGGACTCAATTGAAAATATAGATGCACGTTATTGCGAGAGTCAATGTTTGAGAAACTGGGGGCGCTATTAAGATTAAGACAATTGGTGCATAATAATTTGGTTCATGCGCTGCAACAAGAGTTCCGACGAACAAACACATTAGAGGTACTGGAATAAAGGAACATAAAGATGTTGTTTATCACAGCTTCCGTGATGTCCAGTCAAATTAACGAGACACTGAAATAAGCGAGAGAAACAATAGTTTCGAAGTCAATCTAAGTTTAGTCTAATTGTTACTTCCGGTTTCCTTCATTTGTATGACAAAAATTATGAAGACAACATCATAACGAACCAGGTAGACAACAAATTCAAAGATAATTTGCTATTTGGTGGTCGATTGTTGGTCCTAATTAAATTTAAATAAAACAATTAGTTTACATTTATCCACAGGCGTACAATTGTAAATGCATGCATATATTATATATCATATGAAATTCATAAGGGAGGCATTGAAAGGGGGGGGGGGTAGTCGTAGAAGTTATTATTCTCTGCCCCTCCTTTGTCGATAAAAAGTGTTAAACTTGGGATTGATTTTACTCGCCGCATATCATTGAATGCAGACCATGGTGGCCATATATAGGCATGTTGCGCACAGGTTGCACACTGCAATAAAGATGCCTAGAGCGAGTGGAAATAACGAAGCTGCTCAGAGGATGCAAAGGCGAAACCCAAGGGAAAACAATGTGACACACTAAAGAGGCACACGGGTGGCATCCGGGTGAGATACAACAACTTCTTGTCTGCTGTTACAATTCGGACTTTGTTTCTTTAACTGTGTCTACGTAGTTCTCGTTACCACTTTCAACTTGCTCTTTCGAAGACGATTTACCGGTACGGGCCTTGTTGCCACCATACAGTTGCTTCCGATGAAACTTTATTTGCCTGAAAATTGATAAAAAAAATATTTCGTCAATGCCTGATATTTAGTATAGATTATAAATCACTAAAGAATATATTAATGAATATGCATAGTTAGTAATCGATATGATTATTCATGATGTGAGACAATTTTCTTACATATCATGATTTTCATCCAGTGCGATCCAGTTGTTGGCTATCCATTTTTCACCTTTGAGAACGTCGCATCCACCATGAAGAGAGAAAAGATTGTGTTCGCCCAACATTCCTACACATTACAGAAAAATCAAAGAGTTAAAAGACACAATTAAAATAATAATTGAAAAAGGGAACATCGGAGTGACGTAACAACACAAAGAAAGTTAAATGGATTTAGTCGTCTGGAGAAATCGTGAAGTCAGTTTCCATCCTGATGGGAATATAAAAAAAGTGATGTATTGACTAGTTATTGCTGGTACTGAAGAAAGGTGTAAGCAGCTCCATTGGAGTTTCCATCCAACCCCACCCTTCCCCTTCCCCCATCTTTCCCGTTACACAAAAAAAAACCTCTTTTGACTTAGATATGAAGATGACTGATATCAAAACCGGATGACAAGCAGAAAAGACCAAATTTGGGAGGACGTTTTCTGTGCAAACAAATTATAACAGTGCACACTGTTGAAAACTCCTAGCAATGTCTTTTATATTTTATATAATTTTATATAAAATAATAATCTCGTAAAAGACACCAAGCAAGCTGAAGCTAGGCCGTGGGGGTTGTTACGGTGCATGGGGAGAGGGAGGAGTGTTACGGTGGGGAGAGAATGTTACGGTGGGGAGAGGGAGGGGGTAATACGGTGGGGGAGAGGGGGTGTTATTGATGGCTATATAGATAATTTCAATATGTATCACAAATTAATAGCATGCTAAAACTTGTTAGAAGTTTTCAAATCTTATTTTCCTAGAGATGCTCTGAACCTCGTATAATTCATTCCCAGTCACTAAGGAATGTTTTAAGGGGACAGTTGTTTAATAGTTCGGTTTTTGAGTAAATACTTTTACAGTGGCAGACAAAATGAAGTGTTAAGATTAGAGCATGGGATGGCCTTTATATGACTTTCTTTTCCATCTTTCGGTGAGCAATGCTAATGAATTCTCACTGTCACTGTCACTGTCACTGTCACTGTCACTTACCTGTGGTATTGTTAATATGATGGTTGTACCACATGACGGCGAGTCCCTTCCGTGGTTTTATGATCAGATTAGCATCTTTGCAGTAATTGGATAAGTCGTAGGGATTGACCGCTCTACCATCTTTTTGATAATCCTTCAAATATTTTAAACAGAAGAGAGGGCAAAAGATCGTTCAACTTGGTGTCATCTTAACATTTACTTTTACATATACAACTATATTCGGTAGAAATCCTGGGTATTAAGCCAAAACAAACCTCATCATTACCGCCCTGATTGATCCTCATCAACCCCTCTGTCACGTGTTACAGGGACTGTGGTCATGTGACCAAGTGGTCATGTGATCGCATGGTCATTTGGTCCCTTCAAGTTTAAGCAAAACACGAGGAAGAAAAATTACCAGAAGCTAGTTAGCCAAATGTTCAATTATTGTTCATTCATACTTAGTAAAGATTCCTAAATCCTATTGGTCCATTCAGGTCAGCTGACCGTGGTTAATCCTGTGACTAACGCACGGTAATATTACGGGGCATCACTTTAATAAATCTTTGGTTATATGTAACCAAAAATGTTTTGTTTTATGATTTTTTCCCCCACACAAATGGTAGTGTATGAATGAACGGGGTTAATCAACGGTCTAGCGTGCGTTACTCACATGATTAATGCACTCCGGGTGTTAATGCTATCGCTGGATGCACTCGGGCTCCGCCCTTGTGCATCGCTTGCATTATCCCCCGATCGTGCATTAATCCTGTGAGTAACGCACGCTAGACCGTTGATTAACCCCTTATTATCATGGTAGACCAACTCTCAAAATTGGTTCGAAACTATATTAAGAAGAGAAAACAAAAATGAAAAGTGTATATACCACCATAGTGTAGGTATCGTTGTCTGCCACAGGGAAAGCGGTTTCTCCTCCTTCTTCAGTATCGTCAAGATAATAAAGGACAGTGATAAATCTGTGGAAATTAATACAAAGGAACAATTAATTGTCCTTAGGTAGCACATCCTATAATGTTAAGTACGTAAATATACTAACGAACGTGTATGTACAGAACCTAAACATAAATTTTCAACATTGCGGCACCATTGTACATTTAAGCACCCACGGTGATTCCCAAAGCAGACCCCCGTTTTCTGGCGTACATATAACATCTTAGCACCCATAACCAATATCGTGGTTACTCCCCCGATCCTGACGAGCTTATTACTTGTGGTGTTAATATTCCAGCTACAGACA
This sequence comes from Apostichopus japonicus, assembly GCF_037975245.1. Lineage (NCBI taxonomy): Eukaryota > Metazoa > Echinodermata > Holothuroidea > Aspidochirotida > Stichopodidae > Apostichopus > Apostichopus japonicus. The sequence continues at coordinate 5,237,471 of NC_092562.1, forward strand.
GACTGACTAACCTGCATAATCGTATTTCTTTGATATTGTTGTGACTTTCTTTAGGATAGAGTTGGCGAGTGTGTTCACATGGAAGATTGAGATCTAGGTCTGATGAGTCATGGTGGGCGTGGTAGTGACCCCCAGGGGTGTAATAGACTACCTGAAACAAATGCAGAAGCAATATATACAGGTATACAGTGATTCATCTTGTACAGACATACATACATAAATACATGTACATAAATACATGCATACATACATACACGCATACATACACGCATATATACCAAAATATCGAATATTTCAATATAATTGCACTTTGCTTTCATTCTTTGAAATACCTCAACGTGAAAACCTGATAATTAAATGACGTTTGGGTAAACCTTACACACTCTTCATTATTGTAAATCTAATAACCATATTTACAGACTAACCTGCATGTTTTCACTTGTTGTTATGATATCAGAATGGAGCCCAGTCAACGCGATCAACCTTTGGAGAGAAAAATAACTACGTCTATGGGTTTTGATGGTGTACGTTATACTCTGTTATACTTTGCTCTGCCGCTTACAGTTATGTGATCAAGCAGCTTATCAGGTTTGTAAGCATTTTGTTTGGCATAATTAGCTAAGAAAAAATGATATCCCCGTCCCCCCCCCTCCTCTATCTCCCCCTCATAACAAAAGGGGGAAGTTAAAAAAAACACGTTAAGGAGTAAAACACGAATTATTTGTTATATTTAACAAAGCCTTCAGTAACATAATAATGTTACCTATTGGTAAGTTCACGGTCCTTGTCGTAAACTTTACGCTCAAGCCACGCCTGCCGACTGAGTCGAGGTGGGCCCATTCTTCTCCTTTTGGCCTCATTGGGTTTAACGTCGCCCGATTTGTATCTCTTTATCCATTTTTCCACTTTAGTCGTCATCTTTGTTAATTTCTGAATCTCGACTTGGTCTAATTCTCGGTCCGAATTGAAATCAAGAATCTCGTCAAACATATAGTTGAATGAACTCTGAGATAATGAAACTACCCCCTCTATTTTACTCAGGGCCCGATACGTCTCCGACACATTTAAAAAATTGTTGTTATCTTGGTCAAATAATCTCAAAGTTTCTTTAGTATATAAAGAAGTGTTGTCTGTACCTCCACCACCTTTAATGTTAGACTTGTAGACAGTTTTACTTTTAATTAAACCATTTTCAGTCGCGAGAGCTTTTAGTCGGTCGCATTCGTCGGATGATAAAAACTCAGGAATAACTGTAAAATAAAAACAAAGGAGAAAAGTAAAGAACAAATAAGTGAATGGATGAATGAATAGATGGATGAATGAATGAATGAACGAATGGATAGATGATGAATGAATGAATGCATGCATGAATGAATGAACGAATAAATACATGAATGCATGCATGCATGCTTGCATGCATGAATGAATGAATGAATGGATGAATGAATGAATGATTGATTGATTGCTTGATTGATTGTTTGATTGAATGAATGAATGAATGAATGAATGAATGAATGGATGGATGGATGGATGGATGGATGGATGGATGGATGGATGAATTAATGAATGGATGGATGAAGGGATGCATGGATGAATGGATGAATGAATGAACGAACGAACGAACGAACGAACGAACGAACGAACGAACGAACGAACGAACGAACGAACGAACGAACGAACGAACGAACGAACGAACGAACGAACGAACGAACGAACGAACGAACGAACGAACGAACGAACGAACGAACGAACGAACGAACGAACGAACGAACGAACGAACGAACGAACGAACGAACGAACGAACGAACGAACGAACGAACGAACGAACGAACGAACGAACGAACGAATGAATGAATGAATGAATAAATTTGGATTCAAGGTAAAGAACACTACACTCTAAGACACAATAACATCAACATGAAGTGAGGCATTGCCTGAATGAAAACAAAATCTTTGATAAATGTACTAGTTAATGCTTCTGATGCTTGAAAGTTTGGATGCTGTACGATCTATTTCCTTGGCAGACTGGAAAAGTCACAAAACTTGGCGCAAATTTATGGAAACAAAAGGACACAACTCGGTGTTTGTGAAGCTTTATCTGGACGTTCCCGAGGAAGACTCTGCTAGGTTCGAAAGGTGAGATCCTCTGGCAATGTTTCATTTCATCCAATCAAAATAACCACAGATGACTAGTTAATCCAAATTGGGGTCAATAATATAGAATAATTACAATTATTATGCTCATTTTACCTGAACCTTATAATTAAGTATAATTCATTCACGTTTAATGTTGGGATTACACGTGACAACTCTTAGTGCTTTTACAGCCCCTATAAGCCCACCCAACCCAGCCCCACCCAACCCCTCCCTCCCCTCCCCTCACTCCCCTCCCCCACCCTCCCCTTTCCTTTCCAGCCCATGATCTTTACTTTGCACTTGACTAAAACCTCTACAATAATTCGCTCGTTCTTTTCGAAAGAAGAAAGTTTTATAAATCCCGTTACGATTATCGAGTATATATACATGTGTTACGGTGACTATCCAGTACAGTAGTGCCGTGTTGATGGAACACATCATTGAGAACACATAATACATATATAATTGGAGCCATAAATAATAATATTCTAACCGACTTGATGACCGAATCAGGTTTGTGAAATATCACGGAAAAATAATTGACTTACGAAATATTTCTGGATTCATGGCAACCGTCTTAACTTCGTAAAGTTTCCCCGGTTTCAACTCCATTTGACGAACGTATCCAACCTGTAATGTATATATAGGTGAGAAAACGAGGATTATGATGGTCATAATTAGAGGTAAACGTTTGTGATGAATAAAAATTGCTGAAACTGATTTTGAAACGCAGCAATCCTTCTTATATCAGATTGTTACGAAGAATTTTATTTGGTATCGTTTCGTTTTTTTTTTAAGTCCTCTCACCGCCATGTGAAGGTACAACTATAGACAGTTTCAAATCATATAGTTTCTGCAAAGTATATATAAAAAATATTAATAGTGACAATGGCACAGCTAAACAGATGACTTTGAAACAACGAAAAAGCTAGCCTAACGATAACATATATGCTTGTATACAAAACAAATAGAAGACTCTTCTCGTAGACTTTCACAACTTGTGTATAGTATAAATATGAAGCTATTACGTAATAGCTCCGCATGCATGGTATAGAGCGAAGTAGTGTTTCCCTTTTATAAGAACTATCTTGCACGTTGAGACCCTGTATATGTATATTCAGAGGAGGGTATACTAGGAGGCGAAAGGAGTTATGAAGGTCGAGAGATTCGATTTGAAGTTGATCAGGAAACGTGTTTTTATGAAAGTTTTCAACGAAATCCGAAAGCCAAACACAAACGTGCCCGATGATATTTATAAGAAGGAGAATAAACAAAAAAGGTGTGTGTTTACCTCTACTGGTGGTAATTTGGCAATCTGTAACCTATCCGCCATTTTCTGCCCGTGGTTAGCCAAAGTCAAGTCCTCGGCCGTATTCTTCACGACTTTCTCACGTGTTGAAGGTACTGATTTTTTGAGTGACGTCACCATAGAAGAAAAAAAGCCGAAGCCGAGATAAAGTAAGAGAAGTAAATTTTGCGATCGCATAGTTAGTAAAGTGTTGACATGCAATATTCTGCAAGTGTATATGGGAAACACAAACAGAGATTGATTATCTGTGTTGATACAAAGTAATTTCTAAAAGGTTGAAAGTAGAGGTTGCATTGTAAACAACATCAACACAAGATCCATCGAAAAATAAAAATACAGTATTTCGCTGCTAACTGATTCCTGCACAACGTCACTTCCGGTATAAACTGGTTCTTACAACGTCGTGTGTGTAGTCTGCTATCAATATATACCACAATTTATTAAGTATGTAATAATTATTACGTTTTTAAGCTTGCGTTGTCATTCTAAAACACCACACTCAACAGATTTAACGCCTGCTACACACGAATCAATAATAATACATGCTAACGGTGTATCTGTATACAATTAAAAAACAGATGTTACACCAATAGCACATTGCAAACCTTAAGAGTGTGAATAGATGGATAGAAGAAAAAATTCATGATATACATATAAATATATATATATATATATATATATATATATATATATATATATATTATATATATATATATATATATATATATATATATATATATATATATTATATATATATATATGTATATATATATATATATATATATATATATATATATATATATATATATATATATATATATATATATATATATATATATTACGGAAGAACTGTTAAACAACTATGCTGCATTTAGAGAAAGGCTGGATCTCGAGTGAGATACAATAATTAAATTAGGTTAGTGATTGGAAGTGAAACAGCCAATTAATATTTGGGTTTTGCAGAGCTTTCGAGCAAAACTAGCTCTTGTTCAGTGCATGATCACCGAAAGTGACAAGTAGTAGCAGGAATTGAAACTATTTTATAGAGAAGATTGTCGGCATGGTTGTGAAGTCAAAGCGAGTTACTGATTTCTGCTGAATTGAGCAGAAGTTTTAGAAATTCGGATTGTTTTAATCCGCGTCGGAATATTTTAATCCGATTCCGTCGTAATTGCAAAGGTTTTGGCTTATCTGGGGCGGCAAATCATTTCTGATGTTTAAACCGAATGGTGCAGTGGTCTTTAGGTTTAGTTCACATAAATTTTCTTTTCCTTACCTAGATTTATCTGTCCAAGAATCGTTTTGGTCAATGGCAATAACATGCAAATTCTCAATTGAATGATTTTGGAGATTGAAGTGATTTGCAACAGGTTGGTTGATCTTTTTTGTTTGATCGCCGATCTATGTTGTGTCATTCTCATTCTTAGAGTGTTTTTGACTCTCCAACGTATTGTAAGTTACAAATATTGCAGTAGATGAGGTAAATGACATTGTTGCAGTGGCGGGGCGTCAGGGCGGGGCAGTCAGGGGGGGGGGCGAATGCCCCCCTGACGGACTCAAATGGACTGCTGGCGCCCTTTTCAGCTTTTTACCACTTTTTACTTATTCGCGATTATTGACTTTTTTATTGCGCTCTCATCTACCTATTGACATTTGCTACATTTTGTTGGTGTAATTTTCTGACAAAATGGCGATGACACCTATTTATTCTTCGTTTATCTGCAAATTAGAAAGGCCCGGAAAGGGTAATTTCCGGCGATCTAGGGAGTATCTTTACTCAAAAAATTCTGTACGCTCCGCGCCAACCTGTGGTGGCGCTCCGCTTAGATAGTGTGGAAAGTGCCCCTACAGTCCATTCTCTGACCAATACCCCTAGCTCCGCCACTGCATTGTTGGATAGGCAGTTAATTTTGTGCCGAATTTGGAACGTGCGTTTGGTTTGGTTGCTCTGAAAGGCCCCAGTCGAATCGACAAGTAAGCATGTTTTGCAATTTTGTGTACAGGGCAATGATCCTGTAGTTTCTGTTTTGCTTTCCCCTAATGGGGTGTCATCACGAAAGGATGCCCGAACTAAAATATCCCGTAGGTTGCTGGGTCTTTTAAAAGCAATGACAATATATATATATATATATATATATATATATATATATATATATATATATATATATATATATATATATATATATATATGCCTATATATTTGCCTATATTATTTCATCATGGTCACTGAACACGTCTCCGGACTGTTTTATTTTTTTTCGTCCAATTATTCCACGCTTGGTTTGCCTAGCACCTAGGATCAGTCATCCGTTCATTAAAGTTATCAAAACAGACTGATTAAACGGATTAAGATTTCAATTAATGCATTCAAACATTTAAATATCAATGCAGATTAATCGCATTTTAGGACAAGTGAAGTTAAGAAGCTGAATTAATTTATTTTGGAAAATTGTTTTAAGCAAATGTTTTCTAACGATTGTAAACTCACATGCTTTGTCATGTTTCTGAGTTCGGTAAGTGTCATCCGGGCGACTTCATGCAAGGCTCTAGATACTGATGATGGATTACGAGACTGGCACAAAAACCACGAAACCAATGTCTGCCGTGTAGGAAATCGAATGGTACTGCCTCAACTCAACCCAGTGAAGGTAAGGTTATATATATGTAGCACCGTATCACACCCAAGAGGCGTAGTATATGACTGTATATTAGTTACTATATGTTTGATGAGAACAGCGGTAAATTGGGGGGGCGGGAAGGGGTTTGTTTGGGGTGGGGACGGGAGAGGGTATACAAAGGGAAGTCTGTTTCAACTCAGGGGTACCCCTAGGGTAACCACCGAGATATTTTCGCACGCTACTGTTTTCATTCCTAATAAATTACAAACAAACCTATATCTTATACAGACTTGCATTTATAACTTGCTCAGTTAATCGTTTCTAACTTTTCTAAATATTTTAATTTTCTTTTCGGTTTCTCTTATTGATTCTTGTTATCTCATTTCTTTTGAAAGATTGGTAAAGTAAGACAGCTGGAACTAGAACCAGGCAGATTGTTTGAAGTGAAAACAGTGGCTACCAAACCACCGATATTTCGTAAGCAAGGGATATTGTTTTATAATTTGGACACAATTCTTAAGCTGTTCCCTTTATGTCTGTTACTGCTATTGTTATCGACAACTGTACTACATAATTAAGTTGCATTTATGTTGCATTTTTATACAATGACGTTTGGCTTAGGTCAATTAAAATGGTTATACCCATTCATTACCTGGCCACAAAAAGGGCCCTTAGAAGTGTGCACTCTTTATATGAATTGTTTTGTGGTTGGTGTTCACAAAGGAACCCCACAGTGCCCCTAACGTGGGATTTGGTATCATGACCCAAATGTAAACCTTTACCCCAATTTGTATGATGTTAAGCTATGTCCAGATCCATAGAATATATATATATATATATATATATATATATATATATATATATATATATATATATATATATATATATATATATATATATATATATATATATATATATATATATATATGTTGATACTAGATGAGACTAGTGGAACACTAGTAGTTGTAACTCGGAGTTTCACGCTTTATTGCGATCTTCAGACAACTCTGTTGTCCAATGGACATAGAGCACTCTGCGCCAAGATAGACGCCAACCTACTCTCTCTCTCTATATATATATATATATATATATATATATTTATATATTTATCGTATAATTATTATTTTATATATTTTATATGAGAGTTCTATATTGATATGTCAAAATATTCATTTTCAAATATATGACAACTCTTTTGGAATACTCTGTTGAAGCCTAAATCGAGGATGGAGTTAGCTTCTCAGTACATACAGATGTAAATCGCAGGAAGTTAGGGATGACTATTGAAAGAATATTTAAATATATTTAACATAGTTATATTTATATATATTATTATATATATTATATATATATATATATATTTATATATATATATGTATATAATATATATATATATGCAAGATTCGTTTGCTTCGTGTGTTTTTCCCTTTAATATAATGATCTCCATGCTTGGTGTCACCAGTTACATAGCGACATTCCGTAGATATACCGTACCATATATATAATAACATGCAGACGTAATTGTGAGGACTCATCTACATGAAACAAGATCCTTTCTATCTTTGTTTTTTCTTTTAACTATATCACAACTTGCTGAAATTCTTTCAATAGTTATCCCTAACTTCCTGACAAATGAAGAATGTGATAAAATAATACAACTCGCCCAAGATAAGGGGTTAGCCAGAAGCACAGTTCTTCCTACGGCAACGATCGACAAGGCTTCCGTAGATAACGCTGACCCTTTCTACAACGCAGAGACGTTCAGCAAATTAGACTTGGACGGTGATAATCTGCTAGATTTTACGGAAGTCTTGGATGCACTACATGAACATGAAATAGAAATAGCTGAAAAATACACAACGGCGCAAGTTGAATACATCTTGAGTATACACGTGGACATAAATTCAGATAGATATCTTACAGAGCTGGAATTCAGAAGGATTCCTGCCGTTAAAAGTATTCATATAGCTCAATGGTTGTCGCATCAATTAACCGAAACAGAAGAAGAGGCTCGCGTAAAGAGAGGTCCTCACAGACGAAGCGAACAAACTTGGTTGAGGGTACCGCAGTACGATATCGATCGGTCAATAACTAACAGGTAAGGCAACATGCATATTCCATAACTCACAGTAGGGCAACATGCATATTCAATAACTCACAGAAGGGCAACATGGATATTCACTAACTCACAGTAGGCCAACATGCATATTCAATAACTCACAGTAGGGCAACATGTATATTCAACAACTAACAGGTAAGGCAACATGCATATTCAACAACTCACAGTAGGCCAACATGCATATTCAATAACTCACAGTAGGGCAACATGCATATTCAATTAACTAACAGGTAAGGTAACATGTATATTCAATAACTAACAGTAAGGCAACACGCATATTCAATAACTCACAGTAGGCCAACATGCATATTCACTAACTCACAGTAGGGCAACATGCATATTCAATAACTAACAATAGGGCAACATGTATATTCAATAACTAACAATAAGGCAACATGCATATTCACTAACTAACATTAACTAACAGGTAAAGGCAACATGTATATTCAATAACTAACAGTATAGGGCAACATGTATATTCAATAACTAACAGTAAGGCAACATGCATATTCAATACTCACAGTAGGGCAACATGCATATTCACTAACTCACAGTAGGGCAACATGTATATTCAATAACTAACAATAGGGCAACATGTATATTCAATAACTAACAATAAGGCAACATGCATATTCACTAACTAACATTAACTAACAGGTAAGGAAACATGCATATTCAATAACTCACAGTAGGGCAACATGTATATTCAATAACTAACAGTAAGGCAACATATATATTCAATAACTCACAGTAGGGCAACATGCATATTCAATAACTAAGAGTTAGGCCACATGTATATTCAATAACTAACAGTAAGGCGGCCACATGTATATTCAATAACTCAGATGTAAATGCAATAAAGTTTGTAAAAATATCGAACGTGATTTTTATATTTCAAAAGTGCGACACCAACCAGCTGTTTAATATTCATGACACTGTAGTTTTGCATTACTCTTATCTCTATTAATAATAGACACTATTTATCGATATTTTCTTACGTAATCACTATTGTAACGTATATCTCAGACAGTCACTGCTATAGAAACAGAAGAAAAGGGAGAACGCTAATACAGTGTATCCGCGCTTACTCAACCAATGGCTCACAGAAATCAAAATGTGCCAAGGCAGTCTTTCACAAAATGATTCTTATTTCTTTTCCATACTTTTCCATACTTTCTATACTTGATTCTTTTTCCATACATAATATTACATCTCACTACTATTAGTGTTTGTAAACATATGTATGCAATTGCAAATGCTTTATTTACCGCTATTCCTTCTTTTGCTCCTGTCGAGACGGAGTAAACTTATTGGGGGAGGGGAAGGGGAGGGGGGGGGGTGAAGAGGGGACGCACCTCCAGGCACGGGTGTTTGTAGAGGGCTTGCCCCTGGGAGATCAAAGTAACAAAACAAATCCTCAAAACTGCTTCCTTGTTAAAAGATATCACCATATCTAGTGTTTACTTCTCATAATGAATTCATACCATTACCTTATAAATGCATAATGTTCAAATAATTGATCTTTAATCTTATCTTTAATAGATTACCCAGCTTTATCGATAATTCATTAAATAAATTTGTCCGGAAGAATGATTTTTTGCCAATGTTCCAGAATGATTACCCGTATAAATGCCATCTAAAAAAACCCAATATATATAAAATTGAAGTATGAACCGATGGCTACCCGGTTTAAGTTTGACGGTTAACTCGTTAACCGCTTCATTGTTTGGACGGTTAACCGGTTATAGGAGAACCGGAAGTATGTTTATCCCATGCAGAATGTGACTTGAACGTTGTCAATTCCCTGATGACGTTGGACATGAATATATTTGTGCTATGACGTTTATAGGATCTCTCAACCATGAAACATGTTTTCTTATAAATCAGAATAATAAAGCTGACTGGTCTTCACCCAGATATAATCAAGGCGAGTGATACGTTGCAGGTAAGCCTTGGGTGTGTATATAGGAACTACCTGTGTGATTACTAACTTTAGGCAAGAAAGAAGAGAGGGCAGAAAAGGATGTGTGGGGAAGGGAGTAAGTAGAGAAGGGACGGGGTAGGGAAGGGAGCGAGTATAGGGGGATTATCGACCGAATGACCCTTGGAAATTAATGATATCACATCTTTTCAGTACCAACGCAGTTCTATATATCTTTCATCTTTAATATTCGAATAATTAAAAATAATTTAATTAAATAGTGTAAAACCAAAGACAGTATACCAAGCAGGTGGAAATGTGATACAAACCATAGCAAATAGAATAAAGATGGCGCAATATGTCTTAGGATTTATGAGATGAAGTGGTGCAAGTATTAGGGGCAGCTCCAAGATTTTTTTTTTATAATGAAGGGTGTGGTCCTGGTGGCCTTTTCAACCGAATTATTTTGTAAACGGGAGGGGGGGGGGGGGGGAGGTCTGCGAGCATCATGTCCAGAAGAAAGTATAGTTGTGATACTAACTACTTTTGAATATAAGTGTGCAGTTGAAGGTGTGAGGAGGGAGAAGGTGGTCTAAAGCCCTGGATCCACCGGTAGCCGGGTTCATAATATATTCTTACCCTGTTGCTTGAATAAAGTTGGCTGAATATTCATCAGGTGGTTCAGTACAACCCAGGAGGCCATTATCACTCGCATTACGATTCCCATGCACTATCTGGGAGTGCTTGCCAGCACACGGAGACAACCAAAACTGCAGACAACAGAATATGCAGGTATATAATCTACCCGAGTAGCTATACTTAATTTGATTTGCACAAGGCCTTTAGGTTTTTGCACGAGGCCCTTAGGCTTTTGCACGCGGCATTTAGGTACCATCAAGCGATGATTCTTTCGGATCCATTGTCCTGACCCTTTAACCAAACACATACCGTATTTCATGATAGTGGAGGGGGGGGGGGGTGGAGGGAAGGGAAGGGGTAGGTTGAGGGAACACACCAGTCATATCCTCGTTAGGCACAGAAGAGCGCTTTAACATTAACTCATGTTATTGTGGTAAGATTTATCACTCATCGGCTAATGTAACGTTGAACCCGTTCATTCACCCCGCCCCCCTCCACTACCCACATGACCTATTGCTTTGTGAGCTGATGTGCTTTCTATGCATTGTTCCGAATTATTAAAGTTGATATTTCATTGTATGACATCACTCATTACCTCATTATACATGCAGGTTCACAAGCATCACTAGCAATATTGTCACATTTCTAGTTGAATCTATCTTGCTTGTTTTGGTATATCCATTCATTGTTACGTGTTATGTTTAAGTAGAACCATACTATAAGTATATGCCAGAAATAGTACCGGGAATTTAGGAGAAATTTCTTCTCCGATTCTTATAAAAGCCAAGTATAGGTTAGGGCAAGGGCGTAGGAACCGGGGGGGGGGGGCTGAAAAATGTGGAGGGGCGGAAGTATCATTCCGCCCCCCCCCCGCTCCGCAAGTCAGAAAACCCCTTTTTCATTTCCAAATGAGAATAAAAATCTCATTTGGAGCACCAAATTGCATCTAAGGCCAGGTGAAAATACAAAATTAAGTTTACAAAAAGGAGTGGGTGTTGAAGTGTGCTATATATTGCACCAAATTGCATCTGAGGCCACCTGGAAATGCAAAAAATTCCAAAGGGGAGGGGACACCCCCTCCCTTTAGACCCCTCCCCCCGCCGGCCATCAGTCTTCAGCCCCCCCCCCCACTCAAAAGTACCTTCCTACGCCACTGGGTTAGGGTATAGCCACTTCTTCCACGACAGTGTTGTAGACACCTATAGAGAGGTACAAGGCCTATATATGTATAACTTCATGACAAAAGCGCGGAATTATTTTTCTTCTGGATTTCAAACATCTGTTATGTGACAAAATTATTTTTGCGCAGAAGTATATACAATAATTATAATAATCTGTTTTAAATAATCGATTATTTCTTCTTTTACTAGGTATATCACGATATTGTTTTATCTTAATGACGTCACGGAGGGAGGACAAACAGCATTTCCTGTTGCTGATAATGAAACGTACACTGCTATGGTAACGTAATTGAAAGCTGCTTGTCGCAAAGCATGAACAGAAACTTACAACCTCATTCACTTCATTTGTTATCCAAGACCAATACAAGTGTCAATGGAGAAAAAAAAAACAGCTAGTGACTTAAAGATGAGAAATCGGCAGTTTTATATTGCTGAATCGTCAGTTTTATATTTGCTGAATCGGCAGTTTTATATTGCTGAATCGTCAGTTTTATATTACTAGAAAGATGATGTCAGACACCATAATTTTCCACGTATGTTGTTTCCATAACTAGTTTTAACTATATCCATATATTAACTTTACCGACTCTCAATGGAAATCTAGAAAAGAGAAAGCTGTGACGTCACGCAAACTTCGGCTTAAACAATATTGTTGGATTCCGCTTAGACGACATAACATCTTTCAACGTATTATTCCCACATTATTGTCACTGAAGTGTGTCATAAGAGGAAAATAGTTGAATCATAAAGTGACAGTTTATCATGTGGTTTTGTTTCGGGAGGGGATGGGGGGGGGGGGAAGAGGGGAGATTTTAAAAGATATGTGAAACGCCCTAGCCTTGACATGGTATGTAATGCACTAATGGTATAGATATGTGATACACATGTAACGAAGATATTACATCATTCACAGACCTGCCTTATAATTAGTTGCCCCAAACTGTCATTATTTAATGCTAATTTTTGTATTTACCACAAGGAACTTTTATTGATATTTACGTCTCCCAGAAATATATGAAAAACAATAAACTTGTGAATCCGTTCGACCTTGCGAATCATTGCTTAGATTCGAATCTGGTGGTGGAGGCTGAAAAAGGAATGGCGGTCTTGTGGTACAATCACGAGAGGGATCCACAAACTGGTAAGAGGATTTCTTTTTTGGGGGGGGGAGGGGAGGGGGAGGGGTGGAGGTGATGCATACAATTAACGTTAGACAAATGTAAAAGGATTTTTGCAAATATAAGTGTAAATGGCACCCCCCCCCCCCCTCGAAAAAAGAGAAAAGGATAAATGATCATTTTGTCTTGTCAGGATGGCTCGGTGAAATGAACCAATTCTCTCTTCATGGTGGTTGTGACGTCATCAAAGGAGAAAAATGGATTGCCAACAGTTGGATTTACGTCGACGATAATTATGAACTGTAAGTATCTGATAACAATATTGATTTTATTTAAACTTCATTTGTAATTAATTAGTTTGAGTATTTTTCATAGGTTTTTTTATTTATTTTATAAGGGCTTATCTCTTCTTCATTTTTTTCCTTTTCTTTTCAGACAAATGAAATTTCACGAAGATCGAAATCTTGAAAATGCAAAAGAAAAAGCGGCATTGTAAAAAGCAAACCGTGTCAAAACGAGTTTCCCGAAGAATGACTTTATGAGTACTCTCTCCTCCGAGTACTCCCCTTTATGTGTACTCTCATCTCTGAGGACTCTCCTATATATGAATACTGCCCTCTATATGACTGCAATCCTTATTAGCTCTATATGAGTCCGCTATGAATCCTTTTTAAGTTCAAGCTATTATTTATAATTTTCTGACTTAGCGAATGTTTCATCCAATTCCGGACTTTGTCAAGTCTTGTGATCATTGTCTGCAGTGAAAAAATGTATGTTTATATGCGTGTATGTATGTCTGTATGTATTAAGATCCACCTGCAAGCAGGAATTCGCGAAGAAGCCCCATGCATTAGCTTATCAAAGCCGCAAGCTGACCGAAGTCAGTGTCTTACATTCATATTTAACGTCCATGATTATGAATTGTTAATTGTCAACAACTCTGTATCTGATACATGCGTAGGTATACGTAAACTGTCCAATTTTCCTTGTTGTAAAAGCAAGCGATGTAATGTTAAAAAATTTTTACGTAATGTCAAAATCCAATCAAGTGATTTACCAAGTTCCTTAAAGTTACAGATTGTGGTAGTTTCGTCAACGTCTGATTGACCTATACGAACAAGATGAAGAAATTTATTCCAGCGGTCTACAGGGGCGATCAATAAAAAACTGATATACCTCATATATGTACAATTAAAAAGTAACTTATCATACGATAAAGGTAACTTCAAGTTATCATAGAAAAAAGTAAAAATCAACAAAAAATATAGATGGGACGTCACATTTTGTACCCTTTAGGGATAGTTAAACAGTAAGTGGGTTTACATTCTTATAAACATGAGCAAAGCTTATAGTCTCTACCATTATTCAATCGCATGAAAGCGCCTAAATCGCAAATTTTCAATATCTTCGACTTTTCATATTTCCATAAACATTGTTTCGCCCTTTATCGACCATTGAAAAATGCTTTCTACTTTCTCGAAAACATCTCAGATGATCCATTGATTCCAAACATTGACCCCCTCCCTCCCCTCCCCCACACGCACATAACGATCACATCCTCACCCCTCTCCCCTCCATTCTCTGTATAAACACCTCTATCAGTGGTTCTAGATAGGCCTAACCTAACCATCATCAATTGTCTGTATGTGGTAGAGATAATTGTGATGAAAAAACTTCTCAACAACGGACAATTTGTATGGGAGATATCACATTATTTAATGCTCCCTCACACGCAATGCAGAGGACTTGATCAAGTATAAATATGACATCATCGAACCACATGAGATTCGTTTTTTTTTTTATTACGGTGATTATTTTCTGTAATGGAGATAAATTTGGCAAATATTGAATCTAAAATATTGAAACTTTGAAATGCATAACCTGATAATGCCATTGGTTTCAGCTACAAAATACTACTTATATTCTACTTTGAAAATATGGAAAGTCAACGAAAAGAAAATACAAGATTTAAGACCCTATATTGGCAGTGGCGGAGCTAGGGGTATTTGGTCTGGGGGGGGGGGGGGTCGAGAATGGTCTGTAGGGGCGCTTTCGACAATAACTAAGCGGAGCGCCACCACAGGTTGGCGCGGAGTGTACATAATTTTTTGGAGTAAAGATACTCCCTAGATCGCCGGAAATGACCCTTTCCGGGCCTTGCTAATTTGCAGATAAACGAAGAATAAATAGGTGTCATCGCCAACAAAATGTGACAAATATCAATAGGTATATAAGAGCGAATAAAAAAGTCAATAAAGGCGAATAAATGAAAAGTGGTAAAAAGCTGAAAAGGGCGCCAGCAGTCCATTTGAGTCCATCGGGGGGGGGGGGAGGGGGGCATCTGCACCTGACTATATGGACGCTCCGCCACTGTATAGTGGCAAGATGCTACCACAGATTTACAAATTAACAGTCACCGGACACGACATGAAAATAGGATTTCTCTTAGTTGTTTGAGGCAGGTTATTCTAAATGGTTTCTTACCGCACAAACTAACGAGGATAATGTTGTGTTTCTAACTCCTTTTTAATTTGTATACTGTTGGCTTACACACCACTGGATAAAAGTACATGTACCATACATACACAGGTTAATATCAAGTGAAATATAAGAAGGCATTTCTTGTCTCGTATGTATATAAGAATCCTCAGGTTAGAATACCTATGGTGGTATAGTCTGTATCTTATTGTTATGCCCTGTTGATGATATCATGTTGCAGAATTAAATTTGCATATAGTTTTATGTACGGTGCAGATAGTATACAGATATATGATACACATCATCAAAACAGGGTATATTATAAGCCTTACGAAATTGTATATTGTGTATGCTACATGTCATAGTCGTAAAAAATAGGCATTGATTTTCAAGTTTGTATTACGTTTGGCAGCTGTTGTTAACATTTTACATATGCCTGCTCGCCTCTCCATATGGAAACATATTTATTTTGCTCTTCACAGAATCAATATTTGAGCTCTTCTATGATTGTCTAAGATTCTCAGTGGATTTTTTTTTTAATATTTTATCTTTAATTGTTCCACGTTCATCACCTGTGTTGGATTTAATAAAATGTCGAGTCGTATTTTTGTATTTGTTTCATTGTATACTTGACTTGCTGTTTTAGTTGTGTATATGTCATACGTTAGAACGTTTGTGGTGTAAAGGCACGTAGGCATATGGACCTAAAGTTCATAAATGCTGAACTAAAATTAAAGGGAAAATTAATGCAATAGCTGGTGAAATTTCTTGAAGCCTAATAATATCATCTTTCAGGGAACTTTTAGCCGACAGAAACGTGATTTTTTAAAGTAAGAACTAAGAAAGGAAGTTAACTTGCAGAATTTTGAAGCGAGGAATAGTACAATCTTTACGTTTGTTAATTTTAATGCGTTTGATGCCCTCTTTAAGGATTCTCTCAGGTTATATTCCAGTGACGTCATCACCAACCAACCTCACATGAAGGCTTTGGAAGATGACTACTTTATTATTGCGGATTCATCAAAGTTGCAAGAAGGCGTGTCCGGCGCAGTAATAAAGTCATTTAATATACAAGAAGTGCCAAGCAGCGGGAGTTTTATCATTCACATGAAAGCTTTCTCTTAGCCACAAGACATATTTTGTTCTCGATTTTTCAACAAAATACCATTGATTATAATACTGAAAAGATTCGTGTAGGAGACGGTTCAAAGTGACGTCACAATAATGGTTTAGATGTTCCCACAAGCAGTAGTTGTAATCAGATAGAAATGTTTATTCATATCAATTTGATACTGAGGTGCGCCCCCTAAAATATTGCCGTCTGAAGTAAATTAAAAGGCCTGGTGTTAATTGATCGAACTGTAGATATTGTCGAAGGAAGATAAGAAAGAAAGAAAAAACCGTTGCGGCGTATGTATAGCGATTATCTTTAAATCAGTTCAATTTAATTGTTGACAATGGAATACAATGGTATCG
This sequence comes from Apostichopus japonicus, assembly GCF_037975245.1. Taxonomy (NCBI): domain Eukaryota; kingdom Metazoa; phylum Echinodermata; class Holothuroidea; order Aspidochirotida; family Stichopodidae; genus Apostichopus; species Apostichopus japonicus. Next base: position 5,254,466 of record NC_092562.1, read on the forward strand.
CGCATTGCTCCATCAAACGATGTATTGTAATCGTTGGTTGTGTTACAATTTTCGTCTCCGTTATTATCAATATAACAACCGCGAATGAAAATATCGATGGAACAATAGAAAATGAAAATATTATCACAGAAGGAGGAGGAGGAGGAGGCATTGCGATAGAAAATATGGAAAGAGGTGATGAAATCGGCAACATCGCGGTTGACCAATCAATAAAGGAAGAAGAACTAAAAGATATTGAAAATGCAGAAATTCGAGAAAGTGATGTAAGAGTAGAAAGCGAGTCGATTGTTACAGATGAAGATGTAAAAAGTGGAACGAATGACGTTAGTGAAGAAATACCGCCTCCTGTTATAATTCCAGAAGATATGCAGCTGACACAACTAGACCCTGTCGAAGTATGTATTTCTCTCCCACTTTCTTACTTTCACTTTATTTTATTGAGTCTGCGCGACTTATTTCACATTGATAATTTGAAATTTGTACAATAATTGTACCATCAGTTGAGCTTATCATTCAAAATATCACTTTTAGTTCATACGAAGTCACTAACACAACGGAGGCTACACAATCAAAGTGGCTGGGCAGTCTAGGTTAGCTCAATGATTTGGAAAGAGGGGGGGGGGCGGGTGGTAACTAAGTATCATTTTCTTAAGTGCAAAGAGGGTCGGAATTTATCTCAGGGTGCCTTTTAATTTTTACGAAGGTAAAATAATATATTTGGAGAGAGTCATTGGAATATATATATATATATATATATATATATATATATATATATATATATATATATATATATATATATATACATATATATATATATAAATACTAACAAGTCTTCCTTAAACTGACGTCATTATCAAATTTGCCTTAAAGGAGCATTGCAGGCAAAATAATTACCTTAAAGGTAAATGTCTTGAACACAAAACAAGATCTAGAAAATTAACCAATTCACTGAAAATTAAATTTCCAATTGCTGTAGCATTTTGACACTAAATTACTGACTAAAGTAATCCTATGAAGAAGCAGGTTTTGTCTTTATCAGGAGGTTAAGTTTAGGGTTGGGCAGAATGGGGGGGGGAGATGTTCATCGCAGTATCCGCCTGTCATTAAATTAAATAGCTGCTACTCACGTATTCTTTTAATCATTTGTATTTGCACGTGTTCTTGTACAGTTCTATAATGATTGACTGCAATGTACGATATACATCATTCATTAAATAAACATTGTTTTCAATAATTTAATTTCTGATTGTTTTAGAAATGATTTGCATAATGTTTATGCCAAAACACTTAGTCTGGTAGCTGAATGAAATAATTGGTATAGAAATCTTTACAGCAACATTTGGAAAGAAGTATAAGTTAAGTCTACCAGTCCGATGGGGAAATACCTTAATATGAAAAGAACTTGGTTTTCATTGGTACCAGTACTACACTTACCCAGTATACATTATAAGCCACTTCGAAAAATGGGAAACTCTATTGATGTTACTAGGCAACGGTTTTCTATGAGTTAAATCAGCATCACACCATGGACAGATATAATCTACATAGTTTTCATCATACATATTTGCATAACAGTATCTAAAACAAAATCGAGGGGGGTGGGGGCTGTTTTACTCCCCAACACCCCCCCCCCCCGACCTTCATCCCCTTTCCAACACGCATAATTAACCAACGTGTAGAGTAAAGTTTGCTATGCTTCCGTGGCTAAATACTGTGTAAAGTGAATCTCTTTCCTGTTGACTCCTGTTGTATGTGTGTATAGCATGTTAGAACACATCGCCATCGTATACTGTTTACTCAGCCTAAATAATTTATCCATTTCAGCTGTACAAATATGTTTTAATAAAAACAAAACCAACTGTAGGACGTGGAATTTTAACAGTCACACCTCTTAGCATTTGAAATGAAAATTCAAAATCAACCGGATGAAATTAATATCGGTTCGAATAAAAAATATGATCATAATTTTAGAAGGTTATTCGACAATGTATATGAAACAAAATGGAGTCGTGAAACAAAATGGAGTCATGGTACCCATAGAATAGTTAGAGATTGAAAATCCAGTATGTAAGAGATTATCCGATATTATACAAAATATATTATTTCTATACAATTAGATTGCATGGCCACTCACTATAATGTAAATTCAAAACTCCAAATATCGACACCGAGTCAATATGACTGTCAAAGATATACATGTACATATGGTACTAACTTGAGCATTATGTTAAATTGTATATTATATAATGCATCAATAGTGCATAAACCGCGCATCACCGCAATTCATTTCAACGATTAATATTTCTCTTTTCCAGGTAGGATATGTGCGGCAGATGGAACTAGAGCCGGGGAAATTCTATGATGTGAAAACGATGGCAGTAAAACCGCCGATATTCGGTATATATTATTACAACATATAACAAATATATTTGACCGTATTTCATATTGATTTAATATAAATTCGTAAACATTGAGACGGTTCTGTTTGTACATTGGGCAGCTGCCGTATCCGTTGGTGGTAACCTGAATTTGTGTTCGAGTTCGTAAGCATTCTGCAGATCTGACCCCACCATCCAGCTCCAATTCCCCCCTGGATCCATAGGGCACCCCCCCCTCCCGCGCCCCACCCGTCTCGTTATGGCATTTTGCAGGTACAAAACGAAATGGAAACTTGGTGTGTCATGTCTAGAAATGTTCACGTTGGTACCTTGACCCTGAGGACCTCTTGCCCTTTGGGGCCCCTTAACCTTGCGGGGCCACTTGCAACGGGGACCCAACTGCAGAGTACATGTCTAACCGCGTAGTCAGGACAATCTAGCATTTTCTGTATGCATATTCATTCATGTACTGACTGGACACTTAAGCTGAACACGGAACGCAAACACTGTATTCTACACCAATTAAAACACCCATCAAAGGTAGTACGTATTTTTGTTATTTTACTAATTCATTTACCTTGTTTACTGATGATTATTATTATTGTTGTTTTTTTTCTCTCCAGTCATCCCAAATTTCCTGACTTTAGAAGAAAGTGATAGGATTAAAGCACTAGCCGACGAGAAAGGACTTCACGCCAGTAAAACGGTCTTACGAGAGTCGGTAGATAAATCCGTCGAGACTAATCTCGATCCTTACTATAATACCGAAACTTTTAATCAATTCGACGAAGATAAGAACGAACTACTTGATCTTTCGGAGACCAGGAAAGCTTTAGCACCGTTAGACGGATTAAATTTAATGTTTGATGATACTTTTAGACATTTCGTAGATATCGTACTGGATTTAGACTCTGACAGGTTATTATCTGCCCTCGAATTTAGAAGGATACCTTTGATAATGTCAAAGGTCACGGACTGGATAGAGAAACACCATGACGTAGATAGCTTAGGGGACGATGTGAAAAGCAGAATGAAGAGTGGTCCAGATAGAATCAGTCACCAGGTCTGGATAAATCATAACGAGTACGACGCTCAAGAAGTCTTACGTAATAGGTAAAATATATAAAAGTCAAAGGTTAAAGGATTGGTTCAGGTGTCTGACATGTCTATCTTGTATGAAAGAGCTTAAATAGGCAAACAGAACAGTGAATAAACTACCATGATAGAATGCTCTGTTTAGGAGATATGACACTTTGAAGATATAAAAATTTCTTTGAAAATGGACTGGTGTAGAAAGACTAACTGTGAGGGAGTGATGTCACATCCTCACTTTCTTAACATGTGTGAATATATAACAATAAAAATTAATTACAATTTTTTTCAAAAATCTAGAAAAATATAATCCAAAATTCTTCAGATGTTAAATCTCTGACACTTACCCTGACAAATATGAGATCCACATGACATATCTTTTGCTTGTATTATAAGTCATAAAATCTCACAAAACATTTGAAAAAATAACAAAGACTTTTCAGAAATGTGAGGATGTGACATCACAGCTAGTCTGATTTCAGCAGTTTCTACACAATCAGATAGAACTTTAAACCTGAACATCTCCAAAACAGAATAAGATATTTGAACAGTTTCTTCATCATTGTGTTTCTTTTATTGTCTTCTTTCATATAAGATAAACATGTATGACACCTGAACTAATCCTTTAAAGTTCGAGAGAAGAAAAAACAAAAGGTCACTGAGTCTTTACTTATAGGGACAAGATAAGCAAACTCCAACAATTCATTGGCTCAGAATAAGATATTTTCGTATAACCATTTATAAGCGCGTTAGGTGGTAGTCCCCAGCTCCATCCTCCCGCTGCCCCCACCCCGTCTCTCTCTCTCAGACCACAAAACGAAACTAGTATTTGAATTCGAGCACACTTTTGTGGGAACCCGTATCATGAACTGGAATTGTTGACCTCAAATTTAACCGTTCGCTATGTGTTATCTTCCCATGAGGACCATTGTTATTGTCTCAAAGGTCATAATTCCCCTCTCTTTGTTAAGCCATATATCCTTACCAATTTCTAAATTATTTTATTTTCTCCACTTCACAGATTAATAAAATTGACTGGCCTTCATCCGGATATCATTAAAACCAGCGAACAATTACAGGTTGGTTTAATTTCCATTACAATTTTTAAAAAAAAGGTAAAAAAACGAATGTTTATCAAGCCACATATCTTTCGTCACATATTGTCATATGTTCATATTGAACCTCATGTAGATTTGTTTGAAGAGGAAGCGGCATGTGTGGGGGTGACATACTCTAGAAGCTTCTTAAAGGAGTAATTCTTATGGGAATTGTATTAATGTGTAATTAATTAAGAATTATCGCGAATATCAAACCTTCCGGTTCTATACATGTGCCTATCGTATCACATAGCTTGTACATGAAGTTAGAAGACAATCATTAAAACAGCACATATATCAGAGAATTATGTTTAATGAAATCCCTTTTTGTTTTATGTTATGACGGTGCAGGTGGTCCATTATACCCCAGGAGGCCATTATCATGCTCACCACGACTCGACTCAAATTATTGATGGGAGACCATGTGCTCACACATCCTATTTGTACCCACACGATCCACACAGCCACCTCCTGTCATCTAGGGTATGCAGGTAAGCACAGAGGGATTTTTCATTTCATATCAAAGATAGTTTGTAAGAGAATGTGAAGGCATACTGTCATTATTGGGAGTCTCGCGAGTACTAAAAGTATACCTAGTTGTAGAACACTGTGATTCTTTGAGCGTCGCAGTACTAATGACATGTAGATTAATGAAATAATGAATGGATGGATGGATGAATGGATGCATAGATGTATAAATGAATTGATGAATGGATGGATGAATGAATGAATGGGTGAAAGGACGGGTAGATGAATGCATGAAGGGATAAATGAATGGATGGATAGATGAATGAATGAATGAAGGGATAAATAGATGAATGGATAGATGGATGAATGGATGGATAGATGAATGAATGAATGAATGAAGGGATAAATAGTTGAATAGATGAATGAATGAATAGATGGATGATGAATGAATGCATGGATGGATGGATGAATGGTTGGATGGACGGATGAACCATTACCACATCACATTACTTGTACAGCACCTCACCATCTCCGCTATCTCTACCCCGCCATCACAGCACGACACTCATCACCACTACTCTACACCCTGCGAACCCCCCCCCCCCGCTTATGACAAACACTTTTGACATATGTTTTAATGTCATATACATATTACGCCTATCAGTTTACATTATCACACCAATTATCCCACATTCTACTTTTTTCCAGGTATATCACGATACTTTACTATCTAGCAGACACCGAGGAGGGAGGGGAGACCGCTTTCCCTGCGGCGGATAACGAAACGTTTTCAGAACAGGTAAGAATTAGTATATTATACTTAAAAACATGTGTGGTCATTGCTATAAGCAGTATGGATAACCGAATTGACAAACCGTGTAACCGGGTAGACTGAATACAGTAACCGGGTAAGCAAGCTCTGTAACCGGGCAGACCAACTGGATGGTAAAGCCAGGTACAGTCTGTGTAAACGAGTAGACATGCCATGTATGTGACCTGCAGCCAAGATGTGTCTTGAGCTTAACTGGTTTGAACTGCTGTGACAACATAAAAAGTGACACTTACATGTATTGACAAAGCATAATGATTGTCATGCAAATCTATTCAAAACCAATCTGGAGAGGCGGAATGCTTGAACGTCTGGGTTAAGAAACCTTTAATCATGTCCTTGTAAAGATTTTGTCTGTTTCCATTTAACTTTCTTTCAGAGTTACGTGAAGGACAATATAACAGTAGAACCACGTGACCTTACAAGCCATTGTAAAGATGCGAACTTATACCTGCAACCTCATCACAGAATGGCAGTTATGTGGTACAACCATCACTTGGACAGAGAAAGAGGTGGGTGATCATATAGGTCTGGTCCGTGGGTAGGGGGAGTGGGATGGGTGGTGCAGCCATCACTTGCACAAGGAAATAGGTGGGTGATCATAGGTCTGGTCGGTGAGTAGGCGGAAGGGGGGGGGGTGCAACCATCACTTAAACAGGGTGAGAGGTAAGTGATCAATGTCTGGTTCGTGAGTAGGGGGAAGTGGGGGTGGTGCAACCATCACTTGGACAAGGAAATAGGTGGGTGATCATAGGTCTGGTCGGTTAGTAGGGGAAAGTGGGGGGGGGTGCAACCATCACTTGGAAAGGGAAAGGTAGGTGATAAACATAGGTCTGGGAGGTGAGTAGGGGGAACGGGGGTTATACAACCATCACTTGGACAGGGACGTAGATAGGTGATACTAGGTCTGGTTCGTGAATAAGGGAAGGGGACAGCGTATGGGAGGGTGTTCTATTATCAACCAGTTCACTACTTAATTTAATGTAAAGTATACCCAAATACTAGAGCAACGATCGTTGTTCCGATTTATAAGTTCATTCCAAATCAAACAAACTTATCCAAATGTTGACTTTAGAGGCCAATACTGACCTCATTCGAGGACATTTTTGTTATAATTAATTAATCAAATTGATATATTGGCCTATTACTGCTTATATAACTAGTAGAATATTGCATTGTTGGGATCTACAGGGCAACCCTTATGCAAACTATTGAATAACTCCCTTTTTTCGTGGGATGAAATAGTCTCGAAAATGCAATAACTAATCAGACATCTCATCCATATTCGATATCTTACGCATGTTTTACATTTATGCAGGTTGGTTAGGTGACAGGAATCTCTTTGCCTTTCATGGCGGATGTGACGTAATCAAAGGAGAAAAATGGATTGCAAATAACTGGATTACTGTCGATGATAATTATGAAATGTGAGTCGACAAATTGTTTCGTTCATTGATTTGTTCAATGGTTTCAGCACTTAAGCAACACTTATCGTTAAAAAATATTTGTTTCCCCCATTTTCCTATTTTCGTTTTTTTCCCCAATACACCTGTCACGTGATCAAACATGCTATTTAAAAATCATACGTACTTACCAGAATATTCCAGAAATTATGGTCATTTGACATAATTGTCCCTGTGCAATTTAAACATGGTGTATTTCATATTTTAGGCGATTTCGATTTCTGAAGGGAAAGAACAAAACGGCAACACAAGTAGCCTCACAATGTATCCAATTGAAAATGAATATGCATGACTGATCCACAAATATCCTCACAAATCATCCGACACGAAATGAATATGCATTACTTTTCCACAAATTGCTAATTCTCTCCTTCCTTTGCTTTTTGCAAAAATAGGCAAATGCTGCTACACTATAAAAGAATACACGAGCCACAGCAAGTTGTGTTAAATATTCCACCAGCTGACGTCACAGAGGTAACAAAGGATCCCACTTCGAATGAAGGGACACTTACACGTAATGATGACGTCATTGAAGGGATTAACCAATCAGATGATGAATCATCTCAAGGACACCACGAGCTTTAACTTAAAATGTGTCTTAAGAAGTGTACAATTCATCACGTATAAAAAATTATTTACAATTCACAATCTCTGCCACTGCTAAAGAAATATTTACGTCCACAAAGGTTTCTCAAAACATTTTTTTTTTCTTGTTTATTTATCGGGTTATTTATCAAACTTTGATTTCATATATTATTGGAATATCCAATAGGGCTATCGTAGGCACTGGACGCATCCTATGAAACAAAATGAACCTGTGAAATAATTGGGAATTTTTGAACATATTGAGGGAGCATGAATGTTTGAACCAATGTTTTGTGCAATCATGCAAAGAATGCTATAGTGTGTATAATTATCTTTCAAAGCGTTATAAAGACGCACATTATTTCAAGTGAGTCACATTAATTCGAGTTAAACACCAGCTTCAGATAACAAACTGGTAGTAAGGTAGACTTCGCCATAACTCAGCCTTCTACCCCCAGCTACGGGGCCCTGCATTTATTCCTGGCGGCTTATATAGAACCTACAGGTAAGGGTTGACCTGCGTATAATATATGTATTGTCCGATGAAATTTTTCATATTCATTTGACGATTGTGGCGGTACAGGGATTCATTCTTCGCTGTTTGTATTGTTAACTAATGTAATATTCACTGTATCATTATTTAAATTAATTATTTACGAATAGAGGACATAAAGAGACTAATATTCATAGCTTAATTTGGTCATAGCCAAATTGTCCTATTTCATAGGGAGAGTAAAGTTTTTTTCAATTAAACATAACTTTAGGGTTCACTTGATTCATTGACTCATTCGAGGCGCTGTGAAACGATATCCTTATTCTAGCAGTGCAATAGAGGAAGACACATGAGTTACTAATACTACAGGGTCTTAAACACCACAGGGAGGGTTTTTGTAGGTATGTCTATCATATTCTGAGAGGGAGGTGGAGGGGGAGGGGTGGGGGGTGAGGGGGAGCAATAATACATCTACAATAAGTAACGTTCTGGAATTATTCATTAGTGATGATTGTCAAAACATTTAGTTACATTTTGAAGAACCTCGTGTCAGTTATTCAATACAGAAGTAAAGGTACTTTGGAGACGATGTAGATTTATTAATCATCTGTTCTTACTACAGTTAAATTAGTAATCTTATGACGATAAATAGTTGGAAGCATTCTTTTTCTTAAGCCAGTAGTTCATTATGCTGAATTATGAATGAAGAAATAAAAAGGAAATAGGTATTGAATATTATGTTTTTTCCTCATTTCACAAAACATAGCAGTTCCAAGCAAAGTACAAATGAAATAGATCTATTGAGCTATGTGACGCCTGCAAGACAGCATTGTGATGCCTGCGCGATAGCATTGTGATGTATGCAAGACAGCAATGTGATGCCTGCAAGACAGCATTGTGATGCCTGTGAGACAGCAGTGTGATGCACACAAGACAGCATTGTGATGCATGCAAGACAGCATTGTGATGCCTGCGAGACAGCAGTGTGATGCCTGTGCGATAGCATTGTGATGTATGCAAGACAGCAATGTGATGCCTGCAAGACAGCATTGTGATGCCTGTGAGACAGCAGTGTGATGCATACAAGACAGCATTGTGATGCCTGCGAGATAGCAGTGTGATGCCTGCGCGATAGCATTGTGATGTATGCAAGACAGCAATGTGATGCCTGCGAGACAGCATTGTGATGCCTGCGAGACAGCAGTGTAATGCATACAAGACAGCATTGTGATGCCTGCAAGACAGCATTGTGATGCCTACATCACAACAGCACAATACTTACAAGGTAGCAGTACAATGCCTGCAGCACACAAATGTAATGCTTACATTATTTATGTGTGATTCCAGCAACACAGCAGTGTGATGCATACAGCACACCAATGTGATTCTAACATCACGTAAGTGTGATGCCCGTGGCACTGAAGTGTGATGACTACAAGGACGGTTTTACCGCAATATTGAGTCAAGTAGGAGATAAAGACACATGTATCTTATTTTGATGATCTCATCACCAGTGAATTATGGAACAGACCAATTCATTACTTGATGAAGGATAAACAATTGGTTTAGCAGATGATGAAGTTACTTCATAAAGGTGGAATGGTAACTTAGAAAGGAACATCTTAAAAGCTAGAAAAGAAACAAAGTCAACGAACCTTCGACTGTTTGATTATAATGATGATTATTATTAAAGAAGATAATGGTTCTCCATTTTGCAACTAAGTGTATGGAGCAAAACTAACAAAAACATCAATCATTATGCTTGTTTCCCTCTGTTAATACACAATACCAAACTACTGTACAGTCCTTTTCTATGAGTGCAGTGTTTGAGACTGTAAAAGAAACATGCTCATCACTTGACAACTTGTTATCGATTGTATAGTGAGCAGTGTGGTAAATTTCTTTGAATAAACTCTTATTACGAGATTACATTATTATTTTACGCATGCCGGTCAACCAAAAATACTTAAACAAAGAGGAAAATAAACTAAGTCAGCAGATAAGACCCTAACAGAAAAATAAATAAATAAAATCAAGACAACAATTTCATCAACAAATAGCTTTGTTAGTTGTTGCATGATCTGTGGAGTTTTGTAGCATAGCAAGGCTTTAATATCTCAGCTGAAAGCATGTTGAAAATTGTCAATGTTATTTCTTCTGTTTATATTTTCCATTTTTCTGATGATATTTAAGCAATGGTTCCATTCTGACTATAAACCAATAAAATGGTGCTAAAAATGCAGTTTATTCAACAAGCCCAATGTCAACCAGGCTGTTGGGGGTAACAAACCTTACCAGACAACTCCTCCATACTAAACTATGGTTAATAGTAGAATCTACTCATATGGTGTCGGTAACTTTGTTCAGTTTATCTGCAGACTGGAACTCACTACTGTTTGTGAATAACATCATATGGTGTCAGTAACTTTGTACAGTCCATCTGCAGACTGGAACTCACTACTGTTTGTGAATAACATCATATGGTGTCAGTAACTTTGTTCAGTTTATCTGCAGACTGGAACTCACTACTGTTTGTGAATAACATCATATGGTGTCAGTAACTATGTTCAGTCCATCTGCAGACTGGAACTCACTACTGTTTGTGAATAACATCATATGGTGTCAGTAACTATGTTCAGTCCATCTGCAGACTGGAACTCACTACTGTTTGTGAATAACATCATATGGTGTCAGTAACTTTGTACAGTCCATCGGCAGACTGGAACTCACTTCTGTTTGTGAATAACATCATATGGTGTCAGTAACTTTGTACAGTTTATCTGCAGACTGGAACTCACTACTGTTTGTGAATAACATCATATGGTGTCAGTAACTTTGTACAGTCCATCTGCAGACTGGAACTCACTACTGTTTGTGAATAACATCATATGGTGTCAGTAACTATGTTCAGTCCATCTGCAGACTGGAACTCACTACTGTTTGTGAATAACATCATATGGTGCCAGTAACTTTGTTGAGTCCATCTGCATACTGGAACTCACTACTGTTTGTGAATAACATCATATGGTGTCAGTAACTTTGTACAGTCCATCTGCAGACTGGAACTCACTACTGTTTGTGAATAACATCATATGGTGTCAGTAACTATGTTCAGTCCATCTGCAGACTGGAACTCACTACTGTTTGTGAATAACATCATATGGTGTCAGTAACTTTGTTGAGTCCATCTACATACTGGAACTCACTACTGTATGTGAATAACATCATATGGTGCCAGTAACTTTGTTCATATGGTGTCAGTAACTTTGTTCAGTCCATCTGCATACTGGAACTCACTACTATTTTCGTACTCAAACATGTCGAGGGCGACCTCACAGCTCTCCCGGACGACTCTTTCGGAATCTCTCAAGAAGTCCTTGAGGGCTTCCAGACAGTTCTTCTCCGCTATCGAACCCAGGGCTTCTGCGCACTCGTGCCGAACCATCCCTTCTTCATCCTTGTTTGCTAACTGTTTGATCAAGGCAGGCACCGTAACCCTGTTTTGCATCTGACCCAAGACGTACGCAATCTCGTGACGGAACAGGGCACTGCTGCACGACAAACCTGCCGGAAATACAAACCATAAAGAAACATCAACGTGACAAGATGGCCCAAGAAGGTTATGTCTTCTTTTTTATCTGTTTGACTTCGAGAACAGGAAACCTATCTGTCTGGATTCAAACCATTACTATTATGTATTGGTAAGAAGTCATAACTTACATTATCACACCATGTGCTGCTTTCCTTCTTCTTTTTTTTTGGGGGGGGGTGGGGGGGGTTAAATTTATGCATGCTCTTTGAAAAGAAATTGAAATCAACTTTGCTGTCAGAATAGGAATGATGTCAGGAATAAAATTCCTGTCTATTGCATTTCCTCCACATGGTATTTTACAGTCCATACATATCATGTTCAATATTCTATACTGGTTATGAATGGGTAATTAACAATTTGATTGGAGTGAAAACAGAAGACAAAAATGAAGCAAAAGCTCTAGAAGAAAGCACAAAGGAAAGGTGTGAATGTGTGAGAGCGTTGTGGTCAAATGGTTAACGCAGTGGACTTGCGATCTAAGGTTAGCGAGTTCAAGTCCTGGCCAGATTATATTACCTTGTGTCCTTGCGCAAGGCTTTTTATCTCCATGGCCTTTTCATCCATGTGTATAAATTGGGACTTGCTAGGTAAGCTGTAATAGTTGTTGCTGCACCCTATGGAAATCCCCCAGGGGACACGAAGATGATGTGTACTGTAGGAGGGATTGCTTGCATTGTGCACATGTTTGTTGTGTGGGAGTTACAAGTTACCAATGACTGAGTATTAAGTGTTGTAGAGGAGTGTGTGTGTGTGTGGGGGGGGGGGCTAGTCGTGAAAAAGACTGTAAACCTTCAACTTTAACGCCATGTACAGTACCCTTACACTGCTCATTCAACCACACTCAGAAACTGAAAAAAACTGAAAGTACTGTATTTGCTGGCATGGCAGAATTACCCTATCACATTATATACAAATATCTCCACACGTTTGCATCATCCAAAATTAAATGAAAAGGGCTCAAACCTTTTGTTAATGCCAAAGCACTAGAATCTGTGTTGGCATTCCGTAAAGCAAACATCGCCCTGTATCTCTCAAACAGGGTCACATTCTCATCCAAGAGTTTTTGCTCTGCTTCAGCTATGCTTTCATGAGAACTAGGTGGGGCAGGATCCACAGAACTAAATGGGTTATCAGACATAGGTCCGCTTTCGTATTCTGCACTGTTCAGCCACTTTATCCTCTCTATTGCTAACTGGCAGGTTTCGGAAATCTGTCAAAAAAAAAAGGGGGGCATCGGTATCAAACCTCACCTTCAAGATAAAAGTACTACATCAGTTCCTGTCCTCTGGAAAACAATAGAAGTATCTCGACATTAGTGCAACAACGTTAATTAAACATTTTAAACATAGACGTGGTTGTTAAGATGTCCACATATAGTGGGAGGCACAGGTTCAAAATTCCAGGGGTGACTGGAAATATTTTCTCTGTTTTCTAGAGTTTACAACTCTTGTTTAAAACATTTGTTTACTTTGACTTAAAATAATAAACTAGTCTCAAGACTTAAAATAGTTATAACTCAGAAGTTTTGTACAAATGTCATTGTATAGATCAACACACCCTATATATAAATATGTACTTTTTATGGTTTTATACTGGATTTTAAAGCAGCATTTTGCGTCCTGGACTATGGTATTTCTCAACCTCACTGACTCCACTATGCCATAACGACATACATAACTAGCTTATCTATTTATATTTTACTTCAAATGGTGGCATAAAAGTCGAAAAAATTGCAACTTTCAACTGTGTTGTTCTCCAAGATATTTTCCGTTGGGAACCCAATAAACCTCGCCCATAATATGAATATTTAAACACTACGAACGTCATTGACAGATACGTAATATAACACCACGCTTGATTTGTGTACAGTCTATATGGCAGTTGTACCAGGGAGTTGTACCAACGCAAAGTCTTGAATCTATTTTTAGCAACGGCTCATAACTAAACCTGCATCTCTGATTGGTTGAATTCAAACTAGTGGGTTTGGGAACTGAATGCGATTTAATTTTGTATGTGGAATACTCGCTAATTAACGTTTTTGGCAGGGAAAAACTTGGCTAATATCTTAATTTGCTGTTTTGTGATTTGATGTATGTAAAAAACTCGATGGACATGTCAAAAAAGTAGAAAACGGCGACCAAACGCAAAATGCTCATGAATAAACATACTATTCACTGATTGGTGGAATTCAAACTAGTGGATTTGGAGATATGAAAACTTTGTCGAGGACACTTTTACTCGTTATCGATATAAATCGTTAATTACTCGCTAATTAACGCTCTTGGCAGGATGAAACTTGGATGGTATCTTAGTTTGCTGTTTTATGATTGATACATGTAAAAAAATCGATGCACATGTTAAAAAGCTGGAAAAAAGCGACCCAACGCAAAATGCTGCTTTAATAAACTAGAAACCAGGATATGTCATTAAGCTAATGTCAGCAAACTAACTGCCAGACTCAGCGGTTAGACAGGGTTTTCTGCAAACGTTTAAAACTCAAGAATAAAATAGCATATAAAATTTGGAACCTCATATAGAGGAATACAGTACTGAGATACCCAATATGTGATCCACAGTAGGATTTTGTGTTGTATGACAAGACAATTAGTTTGTTTACGATCAATGGATGGTTACCTCCGGGATCTCACTCTTCAAGTAGGTTTCAAGAACAGGAAGCACGGTCTGAGATCCAATTGCACCCAGTGCTTCACCTTCAATGACAAAAAAACAAGAGAAATAAATAAATAAATAAATAAATAAATAAATTATAAAGAAAATGAAATAAGTTGCAAGGATCAACCTGTCAAGATATTCTTTGTAACTTCAAATATGTTCATATGTCATATTTGAAGAAAACTCATTTTGCCATGTAAGCCATATGGTAAAAGTAACAATAACTAACCACTTTTACCACTTTCCATAATGTTCTTAACTTGTCCTTGACTGGTGGTTCATATGGAAGGGTTTTTAATGAGTGTTCATAATAATACAGTTAGAACGTTGGTTCACGCTCAAGACATCTGTAAAAAGGCCCTCATATAACTTTTAACATGAATATTACATTCTCTTGTTATATATATATCCATAAGGCAAATATCATTACTTAACTTTTAACTACTGTAACAGTGTGAAGGTGTTCTTTATTTACCTGCTTCGTGTCTTACAATAGTTTCTTGATTCTCATCTTCTAACACGGCTACAAGGATAGGAATTGCTCTTTCATCTTGCATTTGTCCTAGGCAATAAGCTACTTCATGCTTCAACAGAGCTGAGGGATCCTGAAAACATCTTGAAATGGACTGGATTGCAACATCTCCTCCCAAATTACGTAGTGTAAAAAGTGCCCTGAATCTCTCTGGGAGAGGCTTATGTTTGTCATTCAGAAGGGCACCAATTTTAGCTATATCTTGTGTATTCACCTCCATGTTCTTCGATGAAAAGGAAGCGACGAAATGTAGAACAGCTTCTCTGAAGTATAGTTCACGTTAGACCAACAGTATTGTTCTTTGAGGGCCTACGTACAGTCAGTGCAATACATAAGTCGATATCGCCTAACCTAAGCTTACGAAAAGACATACTATATAGGCCTAGCCCTATACTGGCTATTACTAGTAATAGCGCAGTGCTATGGCAGCAGTTTCAAATAAATGTCGCCAATCAATCCTCATATCCTTTCAAAACAATCATATGGACAACGTTTCAGAGACAGATCAGGAGTGCAGAATCACAGTTGTGAATTTAAAAGTGCTGGTTTGATGTCCTCTGGTGATAATTTTAGTACAGAAAAATATATTTGGCCATACAACACATGGATGGGACGAGGTTATGTATTAACTTCTGATCGGATCATTTTGTAGTAGGCTGATTAGAAACCATATTGACAAATTTTACCCAACATTAAGTTTCAAAGATTTAAATATAATTTTAAAAAATTAAAAAATTACAATTAATTAATTAATTTTGTAGCTTTTTGAGTTTAAGATGCAATGCAATGGAATGTAATATGCAAGCTATTTAAGCACACCCCCAATAAGGACAATTCAATCCTAACCGGAATACGGCTCATCGTATCACCTGATCCTGCATGTGATATCAAAATACAGCAGCTGGTTTTCGTAAACCGGAATGAACCTGGCTGGCAGAGCTAGCAAAACAGCAAATTTATACTCAAAAGTAGGTATAGTGAGAAATACTGCCCACAGAGATATGTAAATGATATAGAGCATACAAACACTACAGTCTGAAGCAGACTGCAGAAAACATGCGTGCATGAATCACTGAAGAGGGGATGAATGTGGAAATAAATGTAGAAAGTGGGTGGGGGTGAGCAGTATGAAAAGGAAGGTATGAAAAAGGGGTGAGCTAAGGAGATGTGAGAAGAAGTTGGGAGAAGGGGCGTGGAGATGAAAATGGGACTTGAAAGGAGATAAAGAAAGGGGGTGGGGAAAAGTATGGGATCAGCCGATTGGGGGGGGGGGGGTCTATCTATAGTCCTTATAAGGAGATGGTAAAAGAAGACTCGAGACGGGCAAAAGGGGTGGACATATTGGATAGAAGAGGGAAATGGGATGCAGGAGGGGATGAGGAAAGGCGTTCCCATGTGCTGATTGACTGCATGGATGACTCCCATTTAACTGTTAGAGAATCACCATTCTCGATGCATTCAAAATTATTCATTTTCACATTGCAAATAAAAAATGGACCTTTTCATTGAAATCTGCCGATACAACAAGTACCATTGTCGGGTTCCTACGATTCTAATATAATGGAAACTAGTTTGATAATCTTTTAATTTGATTGCCTGTATTACAACTTCAATGTTGGCTAATGTGACTTGCAAAGACATAACTATTTGACGCTTGTAGTATTTCCAGCTACAGCATCAAATTATTATAGAAAAAAAGACAGCACCCCCCCCCCCCCCGGCCCCTCCCCCATGTCAGTGGAGGAGACCTGACATTCCATCCATTTATTATGAGATCGAAGTTGCATAGTTAGGCTAAATATAACCCTTTTCATATATGAAACCGATAGAGATATTTAACATAAAAAATCCTGCAAAAACAACAAAACGAAAACAATACAAATTGGCATTGTAGTTTCGTTAGCAAAAAATGTTAGCAAAAATATCTTGCTATGGGGCCCAGGCACCTGATCGTACGAGATATTGCCAGGTGGAACTCTGCTTTCCAATATACTGTAACTCTATGGTGTAATTTGAGCCTTGACTAGACCGTAGAACTTCTACTAAAGAGTTTCTCGGATCAGAAAAATCATTTTGTTAATACTTTTCAGAAATGCCAGTAGTTTTTCACATCATTCCCGCGCGTTGTTGATTAGATTGTCTTCTATAATAAGATCTGGTAAGTTAAAACAGATAACCTAGTGTAAGTTCTTGGGGCAGGCCTCACTGTATGTTACAATGCAATACATCAGGCTAAGACTAGAGTGAGACTCAACTGAGATATGTTCAGTAGGAATTTGCCTATACTATACTATAGCATAGGTATACTATTGTATAGCCTACACGTAATTGAGGCTATTTCGTTGGTACTGCTACTAGAATTGCTTATTCAACAGCCTAACGAATGTGTAATGGGCTTGCTAGTACGTAAATAATGCAACAGAGGCCTAAGTCCTAGGCTAAAATTCATTAATGAAACAGACGATTTTTACAGTCGTTCAGCCTGGTTCACCTTACCAGGCTAGGCTATAGCTACTGTATTTCTTTGAGCTGCATTTTCCTTGCGACAGTTTAACTTTGTGACTAAAACGAACTGCTAAGCCTAGCCAATCTGTAATGTTTGACAATAAACAGTAAATAATGGTTCAAAATTTATCTAAGTTCTAGCCTAAGCCTGTGTTATTAGTGGGACTAAGATGAAGTCCTAGTGCAGCTCTTGGCTTAATCAACTTCTTTAACTGTACAGACCCAAACACACCAAAGTTATGAACCATGAATAAACGGTACATGATAATTTTTCAAGTGCATTTTTGACAAAAAATAATACATAATGGTAGTGAAATGTGTGTTGTTACAGCCACAGCAATCTTGATGATACCTCAGGTAGTACAATCACTATACGGCACAAGTTCCCTCCAGGAAATGTGACATGTATACTCAAAGTTGTAGTGAACTGAAGGTGCTAAAAATGTTTGGATACTGACCAAAATTTGGACCAGTTTGTAAACAGTCTTGTGTTTATCAAAAAAGTTAAAAAATCCAGCTAATAAATGACATTCTGCAGTAGAGATGAATTTCATGTAGGAAGTTTGAGTACTGCAGTCGCTAGATTTGCTACATAATTAAATTAAGGCATTGAAGACTCGCCCGGAACCGGGTGCCGCGCTCTGAAAAAGTTAACTTTCTGTTTCTTGCAAGTGAAGTTTTCTGCTACAAAATGCAGACAGTAATTAAATGTGATACCTTGTTATCTTTAGCTGGACCTGATATGTCCATCATTGTATCGTTTGTACACTGTGCTGTGGGTATTGACCGCAGCTGTATGTACTGACTGTATGTACACTAGTGTCTAATTACCGAAGGTAGCAAGCTGTGAACGTATTTTCTGGGATCGATTGTGGTGTCTAACACTTCTGTTACACCTCATTTGAAACTAGGTCAGATTACCGGCATTAGACGTTTCTTTTTGCGCGAGTCTTCACACCCTTTAAGATCCTCTGCAATTGTTACATGATATTGTGATGTCCAAAGTGACACCAATAGAAAGTTCTACATGCTTAAATTGTTTCTTTTGGTTTTTTCCTTTTCTAGGGATATGTTACTTATACATCCTGGTTGTATGCAGTCTGTATACATTGCCATTTCATGAATTAAATTTGTTGTAGAGGAAAAAATCCTGTGAAGAAATCTGTAATGATGCCACGATGCCAGCTTATGTTAAATGGATTGGAACCATTATAGACCAGACTGGTCTCAAGTACATCTGTTTCAACCACATGATTACGACTTACATTTTAACCAGCACCGTCATGTTCATAATGACTCTCATTAATGTGTCGTCACCGAGAATTGCTACCATTGCTATGTCGTCACTGATGTCTCTATTTATCGTCACACTCTCTATCAAGTTTGCCTACCACCTGACACATAGCTTCAAAACATACTTTGAAATGAGCTAAGGAAGTCAAAAACGAAACAAAGAAATACTGTACTTGTCGTGTAGAATTGTTTTCACCGTGATGCTTTAAAAGCCTCCTCGAAGCATTAAGTATTGAAATTTCACTGTGTAATCCTCATAGCATGTTTTGGTTGTAATAAACCTAATCGAAAAGGAAAGTGAGGCACATCGATGGTCGACGTTCATGTAAAATCAGTGATGTGCCAGTTAACTGATCATGCAAACTTCTCCCAGGTTGATCAAGAAACTTGACAATGTTGCCTCTATATTTGGAATTGACGGAGCTAGTGATCGACAGAGTCGGACTAAAGTACATCTTCTTTAACTACGTGCTGTCTTCTTGCCTAGTATCCATTCTCATCTTGTTTCTCATCACCTTTGTGAACACCACGTCACCCAGACTCACCATAGGTGCGATCCTCTCTCTTCTGACTCTCCTGGTGGTCAACCTTACTATAGAGTGCGCTCATCAGATCATCTTCTGGATGCATATCAGCAGGGATCCGGCATCTTTGCTAGAACCTCCATCCTCCAACCTACATTTTACTTGACTTGCACAAGCTCTTAGTTTTCACTGTCACTGGTTAAGCCAAAAAATACAAACAATAAACCGGTCGTCTGTGATTAGAATGACATGTTTCTACAGGTTTGAGCATTATTTCTGGTAATTTTGGAATTCTTGCCAATTTCATCTTCGTGAACCCGAACAATAATACTGATCATTGGCTACAGAACCGTGAGTGAGTTTCAACAGGAAATTGGTTTGTTACAACTCTATGGTAGACTTGTAAAACAGTAACAGAGAAGATTTGGTCATTTCCAGACACAGCGATATGCAAATTCACTTCCTGATGTAATGTTATTCCTTGAAAAGTGACTTGCAAAGCTTATTTGACTCTAAACATGCAAAATATATAACTGAGCAGATTTTACTGTCAATTACTTCTTCTGTACAAGTAATACTTTTGTGCTTAGTCGAACCAACAATTAACGTAAATATCTAAAGCCCAGAGGTACGGTATACTTTGCTTTGCTCTGTATCATCGATATTTCTGATTAGATCAAATTTCTTGCTTCCATGGATGTGACAAAGAATCATCCCGAGAGTAATGGGTGCAATGCAGGGTTGGGAATGACATTCTCTGAGTATGTTACCATGGACCAAGAAGAGGTTAACTCAGTGGATGTGTCAATCCTACCTGCATATGGGGAATGCCCCGCCCAGGGACTGCTGTTGTGTTATTGGAATAACATCATTGGTCCACATGCACACTGTGTTTGGCAGATCGCAGGAAAGCCAGAGTTTACCCAAGAGCAGCTGAAGTATCTATCGACACATACATTGACCTCGAGTGATAACCCAGCCAGCGCAATCAACAGCAAACTCCTTTTCCTGGAGGACCAGGATGCCATAGTTCACATCTTTCTATTCAGCGGATATCAGAGGTCACAGAAAGTGACCTTTGCCCTCTCCTTGGTGATACCGTTTCAACTGAAAGATTGGTATTTGTCAGTTCATAGCTTTTGCGAAATGAGACTGACCTCGATGGTGAGGAGGCTTCGAGTTCTTCAGGAAAAATACAAAAATGAAGTGAGTATGTTAGTAATTCCTATGATATTGATGGCATGGTTACAAAGAATGAGGATTAAATTTGCATGTGAATGGTGATAATATCCAGAAAGAAAGAAGGAAAGAGCTGCTGGAATTACTGTGAATCATAGTCTAAGTTTTCCTAAACTGCAGTGTAGTCAACATCCACAAACCAGTTAACACCAAGACTCACCACAGTTAAAACTGACATAGCTTTTGTAGCGTATACTTTGCTGTAGACAAGTTTTGGTTGACATTTTTTACTCCAGAAGTCAAGGGGATAATGAATTTGATGTATTTAAGGTAATGTTATCTTTTGAGAATAATTGCACGAGACTGCTTCACGACAATTTCAAAGAGCTTCTTTCTATTTCAAAGGAGAACAGTCCAGCAATTCAAGCTTTTAGTGCAAAAGTTCCAGATTTTCTTCGATCGATCACACGGCTCTCAAATTTTGGACTACCGAAGAAGATAGAGGTACAGTAATGACATTTTATTATTAACTTAAATTTATACTAAATCCTAATATTTGTTGCCCTTGATTTATGCAGTCTAGGAATTGTTGTGAACTTGATTGGATACCTCGTTGCCAGCTCTAAAGCCATTCTTGGTTGGTTAGCCTACAGTACTTAATATCACTCTCTCTCTGGAGTGTGCTCAAACGACTTCAAACAATTTTATTCTAGTTTCCCTTAATCATACTCAGCTTTTATTTTCATCATGTGTGTTATAGTCTTAATGTCTACTGGTAGAATAAATGCAACTTTATGCCATTCTTGCTACTTGAAAACAGCAAGATCCATTGGCATTTAGCCAGTAAATAGCTTGAATGTCAACTCGAGGGTGTATGTGCATTAGTTTCCCTTGTAAACCTTGTCCAACCTTCTCCTTTAAATTATCATTCTACTTACAGTATAGTATTTCATTACTCAAATGATTGAACCCAACAAATGAGATTTTCTCATCAAGCTTGTCATGTTTTAAGAAACTACATGATTGCATTGCATGTGAAGTAGTACTATATTAGTATCCTATACTCCTATCCTATCATAACCTCTAATGGTGTGTAATCATTTCTGTTACTGCCATAGATCTGTTAAGTTATGCGGTTACACTCACACAAGGAATGGTGGAATTGCAATTCAGAAAAAGGTGAAAAGAGAACAAAGGAAATGTTGGAAAATGTCTAACATTTCAGATTAAATAAACTCACTTAAACTCATGTAACTAGCAGATTGTCTTCAATAACGATCAGGGCTAAATAGCATGTACTGTCTTTAAGTTTATCTGAACAAACAATGAAGTGTTCTGTTCCAGTGATTCTGGGATTACATGACATCCCTGCTAATCAATCTTTGTAAGCTTTAAGCCTTCATATTGTTAATTGTTATTTAGATCCGTGTTCTGTTGTCGTTTTTAAGTATTGACTTTCTTTGTTTTATGTTTTCTCTGGTTTTCTTTTGACAGCTTAATGATACTGTGTTTGCCAGTGGTCAAGACAAGCATCTGGATGTGCAATTTATGAGAAAGTAAGTTGAATATAAAGTTTGGAGAGTTCTATTTCCTTAAATATCTAGTATTGTATGATTACAAGGCTATAGCTACTTGAGGTTTTGTTCAGGTGAACTTCTAGAGGGGAGGGTAGGGGAGGGGAGGAGAGGGAAGAAAGAGGTGGTGAATTGTTCCATCAGTAGATTCCAAGTTTCATTTTGAGAGACATAACAACATTTTTTTAAATTTCTCTTTGTTATTCCTGTCAGGGCTATCGCTGGACATCTTCAGAGTTGTGGCTGCTCTGTCGTCATTGGCAACAGTGTTGCCGAAATCAACATGGTAAGAGACAGGTGAAGCAAGAGTTACTGTAGTAACATTTAGTAGGGTGCAACCTCCACCCACATCAAATTGAAAATCTCTCATTGTTTGTTCAAATGTTATTACTTGTAGCAGTTAATGCAGTCTTCAACTCCATCTTAGTTCACCTTTCTCTACACTCCCAGATCAAAGATACATTGTTGAAGAGAGAATTGCTTTGTAATATTGATAATGATCCATTGGAGAACAAAAGAAACAGATGAAATTCAGAATGGTATAGACTACATGCAAGTTCCTTATCTCACACCAACCATCTCAATTGTTCTCTTCAGGTTTTGTATACCCTGGCACTGTTTCTGAGTCCTTCAGAGAGACAGTACTCGTTACGTTTGACAAAAGACTCGAGTCAGTTCCCTTTCAAGTATGAAGCTGACGTACAACTTCAAGGCTTTCTTAAGGTACTTGTTTGTCTTTCTCTTGGCTTCTTGATTCTGCTACAATGGACATCTGATGGGAAATTTCCCTCTTCTGACAAAATACCATAATGTCTTTCTTAGTTCTTTTGGTTTTTGTTATTTAAGTAAAGCAAAAAGTAATGCTGAACAGAAAACCTGGAAATTAGAGGGACAAAAATTATTAAATATGAGAACACTTGTGGTCTAGCAAATGATGAGTTCACCCTCTCAAGATTTGCAATCTCTCTTCTAATATCCTCAGACATCTTTTGAAGTAGAAGATAGTCTTCTTAGCATAATGGCCAGTAGATATCCTACATCTCTCGTAGACCTCACAACGTTGGAAGTCAAACAGATGTACCATTACAACGAGCACGAGTACATGTGAGTAAAGACATGCTACTTTCTCTATTCAAAATCTGTTTTATTTAAATAAAACTGTTAGCAAACTGTAAAAAATAAAACTGTTAGCAAACTGCTTATCCACTAGAGAGCCTGTGTAGGAGAATGTGTGAATGTAAGTTGGCCTGATGTTTCGATCCTAGCAGGATCTTCTTCAAAGGCTAAATGACAAGTAACAGTAACAGAAGGGACAAAAACACGCACAGAATACAGACAGGTTATTTTTAGTTGCTCAGATTAATTAAGACCTTGTTTCTCTGTCCCAGTTTACCATTTGCTCTTGGATAACGAATGAGAACTGAGGATACAAAACTGTTAACAAGTGGAAGTTAAAAACAAATAATACAGTACCATAGGGTGGAAACCAATCACAACATTGTATGTTATAAGAGGAACAACAACCATAAATGGATGAAATGAGATGTTTGCATGTAAATTTCATTTTTATGAACAAGCTGTAATAATACATCTGTCAAGGTGACCTGCAATGTATAAAGGTTAAGAGATGAAGATAAGCTCTATGCACCCACTAATTTACTCTCAAAACAGGCACATGTATGATTAACATAAAATGAATATTCATGTTAAATATTACACATTTTTATTTAAATGCATTACACATGTCTTCCTGTAAAAATTTAGGTATGCAATTAGCACTGGTGATAAATACTTATTATAACATATTAATTTGCTTTCCACCAAATGTAAAATATCAAAATGGCATAATTTCTGTTTATTTTGCTTGAATTTTTAAAATTATCTTTGACCTCAGTCCTTTCATTTGCTCTGATTATATTAGTACTTTACCCAGAAAATTATGATTATCTCTGTTAAAAACTGTTGATAAATCTTGAGTGGATTTCCTGTGACAGTGTCTTTTGTCCTTATTTTTGTTTGTACAGGAGACATGAAGTTATCACAAAAGAATTGCAACACACTTGGCTTGAGTCCAAGGAACCTATACCAGTGTAAGTAGCCAATCACATACAGAGTATTATTAATTGCAACACACTTGGCTTGAGTCCAAGGAACCTATACCAGTGTAAGTAGCCAATCACATACAGAGTATTATAAATTGCAACACACTTGGCTTGAGTCCAAGGAACCTATACCAGTGTAAGTAGCCAATCTTGTGTCTTGTAACTTGTTATTGATCAATGTTTCAACCAGTGTAAACACTACAAGCATTCCCAGAGTCTTGTAAACTTGGTATGGGTGAATGTTTAAACCAGTGTAAACACTATTAGCATTCCAAGAGTCTTGTTAACTTGGTATGGGTGAATGTTTAAACCAGTGTAAACACTATTAGCATTCCAAGAGCCTTGTTAACTTGGTATCGGTGAATGTTTAAACCAGTGTTAACACTATTAGCATTCCAAGAATCTTGTAAACTTGTTATGGATCAATGTTTCAACCAGTGTAAACACTATTAGCATTCCAAGAGTCTTGTAAACTTGGTATGGGTGAATGTTTAAACCAGTGTAAACGTTATTAGCATTCCAAGAATCTTGTAAACTTGTTATGGATCAATGTTTCAACCAGTGTAAACACTACAAGCATTCCCAGAGTCTTGTAAACTTGGTATGGGTGAATGTTTAAACCAGTGTTAACACTATTAGCATTCCAAGAATCTTGTAAACTTGTTATGGAACGATGTTTCAACCAGTGTAAACACTACAAGCATTCCCAGAGTCTTGTTAACTTGGTATGGGTGAATGTTTCAGCCAGTGTAAACACGATTGGCATTCCAAGAGTCTTGTACACTTGTTATGGATCAATGTTTCAACCAGTGTAAACACTACAAGCTTTCCCAGAGTCTTGTTAACTTGGTATGGGTGATGTTTAAACCAGTGTAAACACTATTAGCATTCCCAGAGTCTTGTAAACTTGTTATGGGTGAATGTCTCAACCAGTGTTAAGTTAACTGTTAACACTATTAGCAATCCCAGAGTCTTGTAAACTTGGTATGGGTGCTGCATTAATGTTAGCACACAATGAGTCATTTACATAAACCTTTGACATTCAATAAAAAGCATGGCCAAGTGGTTTGTGCAGTTCAAGAATAATTATAAACACTGTGCAACATGATTGTTTGCCTTATGCTATCATTATCAAGGAGAATATAATATGTGTATACCAGGCAGCAGTGTTACCATACTAATTGACTTATCTGGTACTTGGGGTATTTAAGTTCTCTTATGAATGTTTGATCTCCTAATACATATTTATTTTTAGTCATTAGCATGTCACTCTTTCCATCCACTGTATCAATACCACATCATACAAGTTTTTTTTATATATTTATGTTTAGCACTACTAAACATCCCATAACAACATATTACAATCACATCATTTTGTAGTTTTGATGAGAGTTGTCAAAGTATACTTGGTATATTATCTGTTTTGCCTTTGCTTGGTCAAATATGCCTTATACTCTATGCTCCTTTACTCAAACTGAGCCTAAAAAGAGAGTGACAGTCATATCATTTTCTTGTGACATTATTTCATATTGCTCTTTTTTTCACAGACTAAGATTTTCAAAGGAAATCGAAACGGACACCCTTGTAGAAAACTTTCAGAAAGAGGTCAGTTACTTTGAATTTTTAGTTTAGTTTCAAAGCTGACATTTGAAAAGTCCTCTCGAAGGTAACATGAAAGTTCACTTGCACCAAATCACTGAAGAGAATTTGGTGACAGTTCCATGGAGTTAAATTTGCATCATATTAATTATTATTATTTGGGTAAGGGGTGGGAGGGGTTATGATTTGCACAACCATCTGTTTTACATCTTTGAAGATGTTGGTTGACTTTGACTCCTCTGAAGATAAATTTTCATCTTGTAATGTAACATTGGGGTTCAATAGCCTTACTTACGTGACAAATTCAACAATAAAGGGTTTTAAATTCAAAAATTGTTTTCACATTTTGTAATGACAATGACAAAGTAACATTCAAATTGAATGTGTTGTGAGAATTTAACTATTGTGAAAAAGTTAAGAGAAGCAGCTCAAACTAGCTTTAAAGATCAGCAATGACTTTTCTCCTCTCAGTAGAGAGATGGAGTAAACCTTCTGTGAAACCTCTCCCATCAATTGTACAGTGTCATCATCCAAGCCGAGGGATTGGGTGATAATGAAATGAGTTTTCTGTTCAGTCTTCACGTCAATGTTTATGGAGTTATATTAGACAAACAGAAGACTAGTTTCATTATCTGTGATCGATGTACCGACAGTTAATATATAACCTTAAAAGATTTTTCATATCTTCCTTTCAGATGTACATGCTGAACCCTGAAGGTGGGGTACGGGAAGCTTTCCTCCTACACTTTGCAAGACTCTTAGACAGAAAGGCTCTGCTGCTTATCAAATACGTGGAAGATGAGACGTAAGTGTACTCAACATTCAAGAAATCTCTTCATTTAATCTTAACAGTCACAACTTTTGGGGTTTGAAGCAAAAAGAATTTTGAGAAACTTTCATATAAGACACAGGTTAAGTTGGCCATCCAACCAACCTGAAATGAAAGACTGTTTGTTATGTCCGTTATCAGAATCAGGAGTTGTCGTTCTTCTCTCTGCAGACACAGAGGGAAGTATCCCTTCAAAGTCTCCGTGAGGAAACTGAAGGCCGACCTAGATTTGACCCCAGACGGTAACTTCAGAATAGTGATAGCACATGCAGAGAAGCTGCAACCGGGTATCTACTCAATGGTTTGTGGAAGCCTAGCTGTTAGGGGCAGGGATATTTTGGAGGTATAGTACTAGCTGCTAAGAGTCACCACCATTCAGTATGCCAAGGAGAAAATGCAGGATTGTGGTGCAGGTGTCTATAGCCAGTACAAGTAAGGTGTGCATAAAAGACAGCAGGAATAGTCAGTGGAAGACAAAAGATTGATGTTTGAAAAATTTGCGGGTGAATTATGGCTGCCTGGAGACCCTTGCACCAAGAACGGTACAGCCTTGGAAAACTGTAGGAAAGAACACCTTTAAAAGTATGGTGGACCTGTCACCTGTCTGTCAGCCCACGTCGAGCTAAATCGAGAGGAGAAATAATGAATCTTCCAGTATTTGCCAGTAGTGAACATGCACGATCTAACCACAAGTATTTACTGCTCGAGTTTATACCAGAAATTTAAAATGCAGAAAAATAATGCCATAGCTAGTCATTATGTCTATATGGACTCTACCAGAACCTGCAGTTGATAAGGCAAGGATTTTCATTCATGAGGAGCATGGTATATCTTAACAGGAGGGAGTCAGTATACAATGTACTCTTTATACTTAAATGTATCAGGGAGTGGGGGAGGGGTAGGGGTGTAAGGGGTGGGCAGGGAGTCTTATGTCCCTTTCTGATACAGATACCTTCTAGGTCTATTTCCTTGCTGCCTAGTTGAATAGTAATAACATATTGGCATATTATTGTCTTACTCCAGAAATTACATATTGAGTTGATTGCATATCAGATATAACCATCCTGTGTTACCTTCCCAACCTATATAGTAAATTTTCAAAATGTTACAACCCTAGTAAACTGTATCGCTTGCATGGACTAGATTGGTGTGTTGTGTGCTCTACGATGGGTTACTTTGTAAGTAAAATCACTAAAAAACCACTATGCGGGATTGTGCAAGTCATTCAAATCTTGTATATAGATTGCTTATGAGCTAACATTGTAAAAGTAAAAAAACCACAAAGAGTTTGGTTTATTCCTATCATTTATGTCACCCACATTTGTCTTTCTTTTGATAACTTATGTCATTTTCATAATTTACAACAAACTAATATGAATAATAAAGCAATACAATGTTTCACTCAAAGATCTCCACATGAAACCTGAGGCAGTCACATGAAAGGAAGATCGGATTGGTACAGGTCCTCACAAACATCAAGAGATCTGTGTTTCTGTTGCAAATCAAACACCAGCAAACAGTTTCTGACAACATATATTTTCAAGTTATTGTTTAAACTCTCCTATCTTATCATTATGACAGAGGTAGGTTCTTTGGGAATTTTAACCAAAGAAAACTAAATGTAAATTACCCAACACAAATATTGATGCAAGCAACTACATTTTGGACAGACTGCACGCAGTTTCTGTAGAGGACAGCACTTGAAGAAACACTTTAGACAAACTGAATGCAAACAGATGCTCTAGTGAAAGGAAATGCCTTCCTGGATAAATAAATAAATTTGTACATCATATTAAGAAAGACGAACACCGCAATATAGTTTCCAGCAACAGTTTGTTGAAAACAATTATAAAAACACATAACAATGTAGCTGTTATTAACTGGCACAGATACATTTATGTCCTTATCTTTCTGTTTAAGGAATTCTGAATGTTGAGTAAAACTCACCCATCATCTTTGAATTAAGGGTTGTTGAAGATGGATAAAATCCCCAAAAGCATGACAGCTGTACTGGGTGGGACTTGTTGTTACAGATTATACATTGCTGAATATTACAAGGAAATGCACTATAATTTGCAAAAAATTCTTTCTTCCAAAACCTTAAAAAAAAAAAGGACCATCAAATGCTACACTGTGATATTGGTTCCTTTGGTAGTTCTTAATAATAAACTTTGTTAAATTACAACCTTCTCTTTACTGACCAATGACAAGGACATTCAGAAAGACACAATCATGTCAACTCAAATTCGCTAACATTAGGAGTATGGTGATGATAGGCTCTCTATTCTTACTATTCAAAACTTGGTCGACACGGCATAAATACTGCAAAGTAATGGATAAAAATCTATATACGATGCTTTCATGTAATACAAAATATATGTGATACAGATACAATTTACAATTCCAAGAGAAAAAAAACAACATATTTATAAAACTTTGATACAAACAAATATGTCATCAATTTTTTTTTTAATGTTTTAATGCACCCTTACCATTCAATCGATGGCTGTATTGATCAATCAATTTATTGCTTCACCTCTGCTACAACACAGAATAGAAAATGTGCGTATTCTAGCAATCCACAAAGTCAACGTTCATCAAGAACACTTTAGTTGACGAAGTCAAAACTGAAAGGTTTTGTTGAAATCATCGCTGACTTTACCGATTCTTCTAGATTTTTTTTCAAGCTCATTCCTCAATGTGAGTTACGAAAGAAAAGACTTTGGTTTTTGGGAGAGCTACAGGGTTCTCTTCGTGTCATGCGACTAACGTAGGATTGGTGCCATTTCCACACTGATTGTTATGTGAATGTACATGGTGTGTCCTGTAGATAGAAGACAAAAGAAACACATGAAATCAAATCAATCAAAAAGGGATTTTTTTTTTAAATGATCGACGTCAGACATTCTTGGAAGAGCAAAGATACTTTTCGGTTACTTATTGTTCGTGATTTGCAGATACTTTATCTTACTTTATAAAGAAAAAAAATAACAAATTCAGACTTTCAGTCAGTCAGTCAGTCTGATACAGCGATTACCATGAGACTAAGGAACCTCTGGAGTAGCATTTGGTTAATGATAGTACACACGAAAAAAATAACAAGGAATATAAACGGCAGATGTCAGATTCTTAAGGCGGTATCCTCAGATTCTTAAGGCGGTATCCTCCTGTTTAAGATTAGTTGCTAGTGATGGTAGAAACCTTTTGCAATCCTATTCCAGTCGCTATATAAATGGCAAAGAGCTGATTCTTATGACTCGGTGTTGCATCCAGTCATTAGCGTATGCAGCAACTGACGAGAGACCAAAAATAAAGTCTTAAATCCTGCTAACTACTCACTGTTCAAAAGAGCTGTATCTTCTTATGCTCTTTCGTAGCTTTGACCAGTTCCGTTTGGCTTTCCTCCTAAAGTGTCCCGATTCGGGAACATCTTCACAGAGAGCTATGAACCTCTTCAGATCGCCCCCCTCGATATGACCTGACCTCTGAAAGTCCTGAAGGTGAAGGGCAAAAAGAAAGACACTTAAAGGGACGTTGGTGGCTGAAACTTTATGTTCTACTAAAATATAGAATTCTAAAAAACAGTGGACAGCTAAGCTAACATTCATTTACTTTATCAACTGCAAGGACACAGCGATAAGAAGATTTTAATGCTTTTGAAGAACATCTTCCATGATAAAAATCGCAGATCACCGATTGTGATCTTCTTGTTGGATCAAGGGAAGCTATCAATTTACCTTTATAGTCAAAACAGCTTACATTCAGTCAAAAAAATATATAAGTTACATATTAATAAGGGATTTTCAGATAACACTTTGTAGCATTTTTCTCTTTATCTTTGCATAAAGTGTCAAAATTACCTGCAACTAGAATATCCCTTTCATACATTTCCTATCAGTGCCATTCAAATAGCAACAAAACAAAAACTGACAAATGACTCAAAAAGTTTGGAAAAGCAAAACGGCTCAAGTTAATAAGTGTCTTTCTAACATACTGATAAATCATGAGAGCGATTTTTTTATGGTAGAGAGAGGCTGAGGGGGGTCTCATTTTTATCAGGGTTTTGCACAGTGGCGGAGCATCCATACAGTCAGGGAGGGGGGGGGGCAAATGGACTGCTGGCGCCCTTTTCAGCTCTTTACCACTTTTTACTTAAATTCTAGATTATTGACTTTTTTATTGCGCTCTCATCTGCTTATTGACATTTGTCACATTTTGTTGGTGTAATTTGGCGATGACACCTATATATTCATCGTTTATCTGCAAATTAGCCAGGCCCGGAAAAGGTCGTTTCCGGCGATCTAGGGAGTATCTTTACTAAAAAACTTTCTGTACGCTACACGCCAACCAGTGGTGGCGCTCCGCTTAGATAGTGTCAAAAGCGCCCCTACAGACCATTCCCGCCCCTCCTGACCAATACCCCTAGCTACGCCACTGGTTCTGCAATGGGAGTGCAATAAATCCCAACTCGTGTCTGTAATGATATAACGGTAACCTTACCTTGACCGTTTCGTACGTGTCCATTATGACGGATATGAAGAGGCTGAGTACGACGTAGATGAAGAGACTGATGAAACTATAAAGGTAGAGTTTGCTAAAGACGAAGATGACCATCTTATTCTCCGGCATCTCCTCAAAGGTCGGGAACATGTCGTCTCCGTTGATCAATGAGAACATGCACTCCATCGTTATCGTGAACGTTCGAAACTGGAAGGAGGAAGGGAAGAGATGGTCCGTTAAAGGACACGGTTGTAGAAACATTCTTACCACTGCTCAATGTATTGGTTTTGGGAAAGAGGGGGACGATATCCAACATCATCTAAGTCATTTTGACGTTGACATGTTTCAAAAAATTGCTAACAGATGCTCAGGTCTTCCTGTCCAATGTAGTATTGACTCACAGAGAGAGTATCTTAAATTTTTAGAACTATGAAACTTTGCAGGAACTCAATTCCATATCATCAAGGTTGTGATGAGAGGATTCCTCGTGGGTTTTTTCTTCCAACTATAGTCATTCAATAAGCAGAGTATTTTGGTGCAGAAAGGTTTTGTTACAAGTATAGTCAAAGTATTACATGCATCGAGTAAATCAGATACTGCTTGAATAGAACAAGATAGATGCTACCTGCCTTACAAACTGAGAACTTTGAAACTTTTCACATCTACGGGCTTTGCTTATGCCATGGTCCTAGAGTGATGCAACGAGAAAAACTACATGCAAATTGAAACGGACAGAGACACTGAGAACGGTTCATCCGTTAAAAGAAGCGTTTCTCACCTTGCCATGGTATGGTCCAAGTATAATCCACCCAGCAAAACCATAAGCTATGTAAATGATACCAGCACACACAGAGAACCTTAGGACATTAGGCATTGACCTCTTGAAGGTAACTAGTAACACCTATAAGGAAAAAAGAGAGAGATAAACTTCATTGTAGTAATTGATAGAAGGGTTATGTTGGTGTGGGGGGGGGGTAGAGGGTAAGAGCAGGTCTAGAATAGAAGAGGCATCTACTGTATGGGTTGGACAGAGGGTTTCACTGACAAAAACTTCCAGAAAGAGATGCCCCAGGAAATATTTACTATGAAAGTAAACAATTTATCCAATTCTACATACATCTGTAAACTTTGTCACAGGGTGATGTATGGTACTTTAAATCTTCCTTTTATAAGTTTCTAGTAACTTATAGAGTAAATGAAAGTTGGGCTTCTCCCACGTTCATGGTCGCTATATTGTCGTAAGCAAAACTGCCTGATTAAAAAAAAAAAAAAAAAAAAAAAAAAAAAAAAAAAATGGACATTATAAGTCTCCTTCGATTATTTTAGACAGTCCTAGTTTTCACATCTGGACATGAAATAGTACTTACTTAACCTGGTTTTACATAATGTTACATAACATGAGTACCACGTGTTCTATAACACAAAAGAACTGTAACTGAACATAGAGGAAGTAGTTAACTCATTGGTATGTTGGGCGTGTCTGGGAATAAACTAAAACATAATAGGTCCAGATGTCTCTGGCATTTTCAGAAATACCTCTGTTACCTCAGTTGCTTTTGATCCTTAAGAGTAGTTCACACAGCAGTGGGTCAATTTTTGTCATGCTGCCTTACTAACTGAAAGTTTAACTTACAGTATACATATATATATATATATAACGAGGCAGGGGCAACATCTTACTAAGTACTTTATGTGCTTTTAATGTTCTACTTGATTGGAGGAGTTTTCTGGCAAATAACCAACTGAGAGTCAATGGAGCCATATTGAAAGGTAACCATCTTTATTTTACAAGTTCATATAAGATAAAGTTAAATGTTGTATCACTTTATTGAAGAAAACAGAGATCAAATTTCAGCAGGAATGTGTTTAGCTGCATGGCATGTACTTTCATAAAGTCATGCATATGTATATGTTATTGTGTATATGTTATGTACATGTAATATTAATGTAATATTGTTTCAACTTTGGATAAGTATAGTAAACCTTCAAAGGGAGAGAAAAAAAACACAAATCATGGGTTGATATTTATTGGAGATCAAGTTTCCTGAGCATAAGCATGCTAGTAGTTCAATAACAGTATTGTAATACAGAAAACAAATCTATAACTATTTGGTGACAAACCTTACATCAATGATATTGTTTTACATGGGAGGGAGGGGGGAGGGAGGGGAAATGCTGGGGGGAGGGAGGGAAATGCTGGTGAGGGGGTGGAAGTAATTTATTCTATTTCTATTGCTAATTCTGCTATATTGTCATGTGTGTTCAAAATAACGATCGAGTTTTGTACTAAAATTAATGTTCATTGAGTTTTTAAAACAAATGTACTACGGTATTGCATTTCAATTACGTTGTATATTGGGACATTCCCACTTGAGCAGTCGAACCCAAACATCGACCGAGGTCACACTTACATTATATTTGTTGAAAAAGCCCAAATATCTCAAGATTCCAAACCAAACGAGGGAGGTTGCTAATCCCAGCAGAAGGCTACAGTAATCGCTACCAGCCCATTTCTAAAACAAAAGATTGAAAGATGGTTAAATGAGAAACAATATCATTATGGCTAAATATTAAGACAATTATATTTGATCTTAGGAGATTAACATGATTAACAGTAAACAATGAGACATGAACCAATAATTGACAAAATCATAAGATTTGCTTTAAAAAGGGCATTTCAGAATAGTTTTAATTCTAAAACAACTTTAAGAGTTAATCTAAGTCAAATTTTCCAATACCAAAAAAATCTTGCAACTTGCAGTTTTAACAGTATATTATCTGTTCAAGTTAAATGCATCCCAAAAATGAAAACAACAAATTTTTCAAAAAATTCTGATCTTGTTAATATTCTTTTCCAGGTTACTTTTATTTGAGTTAGAAATGACTGTGTCTAGCTAACGAAGCCATCAATTCACAAGGAGGTGAACCAACTAAGTATGCTCTAATTGTAATGTTTATTTAGCAAAAATATCTACGAGGGTGGCCAACCTCTAACCAAGTGAACTTTTGAGTACTTCTTCAAGAATGAGGTCTCTGATGGACCAGCGATCGGTACTAAAAATGTGTTTTGATCAAAATGATCTACATTATGGAATTATCATAGCATGTTTCACATGCACAGATTCCTCAATCTTCACCACATATTCTCTCTTGTGCCCACTATTTTGGGTGATAACAATGGTATCTGATATTTTCCCTATCCCAGGGCACCCCCTCTCCTTCCAGAAATCCTAGATCCACCAATGGTAAACAGTTGCTTGAAATGTGTAAAACCATACATTAAAACCTGAAACTTTAACAGAATAACAATATGTGTAAAAGTAAGTGGGCCTGACGTTTCGATGCTAGCAGGATCTTCTTCAGAGGCCGAATGACAAGTAACAGAAACTACAAGGGACAAAATACAAGCCCAGCATACAAGTAGGTTAATGATCAGGGTAAACACAAAAGAGATGGAGGTAAGAGGATTAGTTGACAAAGGGATGGAGAGAAGAAAGAAAAGAAAGGAACCAACAGGAGGAAGAGGAGAGGTAGGAGTATAAAAATATATCTTCTGCATTCACAAACTTCCATATTGTTGGACTATCACATGCAAACTCAATCAAATGAAAAAAATAATAAAACACTGATTCCATTCAGGGCAAGAAAATTAAAATGTGGAGGAAATACCAAACACTAAATATAGGGCTGTAAAGTTGCCTCAAATTTCGATTAGACAAGAGGTTTGTAGTCACCTTGTAATCGAGGAAGATCTTGCAGACTGTACCAGATATGGTAAGGCAATCGCTCACACAGATGTTGACGTACCACAGGTTCAAAAACTCAATTCTGTCCCATTTGGACAAATCCCTATCATAATATTCTTTGAAAAAGGCTATAGTTTTCTGAAAGATGAGAAAAGGAAAACCATGGGCGATATATGTCATACATTCTTATGATCTACGACCTATTAGGTTTTACCCCCTAAATTGATAATGGTCCAAACTCTCTGGAATATTACAGGCAAAAACTTGAATACAAATTGCACCAGCAAATTTTTAATAGATAAGGTCTGCCATTATTTTGAACAATTTAGCTAAATTATCTCATATTTATTAGCTTTGAAAACTTAAGGGTTAAGACCATTTTAACCGTGAATTAAAATCCACATGTATAAACTCTTGACTCACATGTCTGAGATGTCTACCGTTCAACAGCGATCTGAGACACAAGATGAATGAAATCAAACAAAATATCATCACAAATATGTCGAAGAATAGAATGGCTAACAGGCTGTGGTCGTACTTTCCTTCGCTGGAGGCTGGGTGTAATCAGGAGAAATAGAATGAAAGGTTACACAAATCTGTATCAAATCTTCATTTTTCAAACCCAAATTGAAAGTAGTTTACTTTTCTGCTTTCCTCTTGAATTGCCTGCTAGCAGCTAGTGGGCATTTTTATCAATCAGATATCTGTCACAAAGACATACAACCCAGTACATTTCTATTCAAGAGTAAACTCACAGACTTAGTGCTGTGATTATGCCCACTTAAAGACACATAGCCAGTCCATTCTATTCAAGAGTAAATTCACAGACTTAGTGCTGTGATTATGCCCACTTAAAGACACACAGCCAGTGCATTCTATTCAAGAGTAAACTCACAGACTTAGTGCTGTGATTATGCCCACTTAAAGACACACAGCCAGTACATTCTATTTAAGAGTAAACTCACAGACTTAGTGCTGTGATTATGCCCACTTAAAGACACATAGCCAGTACATTCTATTCAAGAGTAAACTCACAGACTTAGTGCTGTGATTATGCCCACTAAAAGACACACAGCCAGTGCATTCTATTCAAGAGTAAACTCACAGACTTAGTGCTGTGATTATGCCCACTTAAATACAGTACACATCCAGTACATTCTATTTAAGAGTAAACTCACAGACTTAGTGCTGTGATTATGCCCACTTAAAGACACACAGCCAGTGCATTCTATTCAAGAGTAAACTCACAGACTTAGTGCTGTGATTATGCCCACTTAAATACAGTACACATCCAGTACATTCTATTTAAGAGTAAACTCACAGACTTAGTGCTGTGATTATGCCCACTTAAAGACACACAGCCAGTGCATTCTATTCAAGAGTAAACTCACAGACTTAGTGCTGTGATTATGCCCACTTAAATTCACACATCCAGTACATTCTATTTAAGAGTAAACTCACAGACTTAGTGCTGTGATTATGCCCACTTAAAGACACACAGCCAGTACATTCTATTCAAGAGTAAACTCACAGACTTAGTGCTGTGATTATGCCCACTTAAATACAGTACACATCCAGTACATTCTATTCAAGAGTAAACTCACAGACTTAGTGCTGTGATTATGCCTACTTAAAGACACATAGCCAGTACATTCTATTCAAGAGTAAACTCACAGACTTAGTGCAGTTATTATGCCCACTTAAAGACACACAGCCAGTATATTCTATTCAAGAGTAAACTCACAGACTTAGTGCTGTGATTATGCCCACTTAAAGACACACAGCCAGTACATTCTATTCAAAGAGTAAACTCACAGACTTAGTGCTGTGATTATGCCCACTTAAAAATGCAAAATGAGAAAACACCTGATTACAGGAAATATTTATATTTCTAATCTGATATTGAAGAGATTCTCCTTTAAAGTAAACCTTATTTCAGGAAATGATATTAAGTCATCATTAACGGATTTATTTTTCAATATGAATACATTATTTTCTCTAGAATACTAACATCTTGACGAAACCTTGATATCCTGCTCCATGCAAAACAACTGCATGAGGCAGGAAATCAGTTCTACTTGAATGTTTCTGTTAAGAAAAGCCTTTATTTCTTCCCACTCCTTTTTTGCATCATTTTATTTTGCTTTTGATGAGCTGACATAGTGAACGGTGTGCTAAACTAGGTAGTCCAGTCACTCTGATTGATGAGCCTCCAATGCTTGACAGTCTTCTACTTGCTATCAACCACTCGCAGAAGTATTGAAATGTCAATATTTGAGTCAGGTTTTTTTTTGTGTCAAGGGGTTATGGATCCATCAAATACCAACCTTGAATATGTTGGGTACAGTCTTTGTCCATGATGTCAAGAAATTGCAAGGTAACAGGTAGCCTACCACCATGGTTTATGTAATCGTAATGCACCTGTATGGAGACATAGCAGAATGACATATGAATATGAATAGGGAGCATAGAAACCACTGCTGATGATGATGTATGAAGCACGAAAAGATAAAACAGCATTTTGAATGAATAAACCAGAAAATATGGTAGACAGTTCTACAGTCTCAAACACAAATGGGGCATTTTGCACATGCCTCGAACAACAACATTTTGTTCACTGACAAATGAATAATCTATAGTATACCATAGATGGTGCTAGTCTTGAGCACAGATGGATGAACTAACCTTTTATTCACTAATGAGTAACAAGACTAGAGCATATGGACGACAGTGGTAAAGTGTATAAGAAAATCGACTGGGACTGAATTCTTGTAACAAACTAAAGCATACATTGATGTAACAAAAGAGAAAGAGGCAGGTGAATTTACAAAGGAGGAATAAAATAGAGAACAAAGTTATGGTATTAATTATTACAAACTAAGACAAACAGATGGACTGAATGCTGTCCCACTAATAAACCAGCACAACAGCTTACAGTTTAGTGACAACTGCAAAGTACATTTAAATGCAGTATTACCTCACATGTGGTTCTCTGTACATATATCATCAACTTGACAACATAGCTTGCTTCATTGAAAAATAACAATTCCCTGTCCAACACCAGGCCAGAATTACACAATCAGAGTTGCTGTTACATTGCTGTTACATTGTAACAAGAAAACAAAAAACAAACAAAGGCCGGTCTTTACCTCACACAACCGACAAGATCTGTCTGTGTGTGGGTTGACAGAAATGTTTTTGTTGTGAAATATCACATAATGCAAACTTATTTCTGGTGCAGGCCTAAGAGACTATACTACTACTTATATAAGCACAACTTAAAGTTGAGTTCTGTTTAGTCTCTGGCAGGTTTCCTCTTCTTACACTTTGACAAAGAACGATTGTTTTTATTTTCATTTTCATGTAAGACGGAAATCATATCACTGATTGCTATGAACTTCCCACTAGCTAGCTGTTCAATACAATTATTTTTAGCATCAGGAAGCTTCTAGGGTATGTTTATTCCTGTTCATGTAACCGATACTACTATCAATTAAACGTACAGTCAACGTGTAATAATGGTTGACAGATGAGTTGTACAAACGAAGGACATTGACAGTACTTACACAGACATCAAAATTGAGGCAAACAGCGCTTGGATATTGTCCTTGTTTGATCAGAATGCTCTTGAGCGTAAAGTTTACTCGGAAATTGATCAGTCTTAACATGAAAGGAGAAAGTGAAAGAATAACTTAAAATGTCAAAAAACATAGTCTTCTATGGCAACAAGGCAAAACATGTCCATTAAACTGATTATGTTTAGTTCAGATATATATACAATTATTAATTTTCTTTATTATTAGTGAGGTGTCATCCCATTGTGACCACTTTGACTTTGGTCGGTATGAGCGGTTCATAGGAAGTTTGTCTATCATAAGAATATTACTACAATGTACATGTTTTTGTTAATGCAAATAAATTGGTTCTGTTTTTTTAATAGACTAGTAATTACCCCCCCCCCCCCCCTACACTCCTATTCCATGATACTGTACTAACATGTCCTCGTACCAGTACTACCTAACATATATACATTCGGTACTCGTAATCCTGCTGTAGGGAACTTGTCACATGTCCACACAGTACTAGTGTGCATTAAATGATACACTTGTACTTAGAGGATGGTACTTGTACTCCTAATTATACTTGATACTTGTACAGTTTGTACACTCAGTCAGTTGTACTTGCTATCTAATTCACCATGAATATTCATGAATATTCATGAATACCATGAATACCATGAATATCCATGATTACCATGAATATCCATGATTATCATGATTACCCATGAAGATGAATGAATACCATGAATATCCATCTGATGAATATTCATGAATATCCATGGGGGACGAGTTTATGCATTAGTCAGTTATGTACTGTGTAACTTGGAAGAGACTACACAAGCATACAACAGCAGGGTTTCCCCTGGGGATTGCTAGTGTAAGAGGTGGTAACTGGTTTTGTGAAACTTGAGGGCGTCACATACCTTGAGGAGTGGGGTGGGAGGGGGGAGGCTGGGGGCATGGTCGCTCGGAAATTTTGATGAACATCCTAATGTAACTCATCCTAATCATAAATTAGTTTAAAATGCTATGTTACAACAGGTAGAAGAATTTTTATTTGTTGCTGTAATGTAGTGTTTACAGCCATTTTTTTTAATTCCAGATGATGGCATGGGATAAGAAAGTTGGATTGTAATCATTGCCTTTTTTTAGTCCTTCTCTGAAACAGTGAGGAGGCGATGTTGTTAACATTTTCATTGCCTTGTAGGAAAAGAAAATGAAAGATTCCAAGCCTGGAACGAGTGTCTTTGTCTTCCTCCAAAGGGATCATCATTTAAGGTGTATTTAACTTTCCGATGACAATGAAATGAGATTCATACATTCATATATTCATCGGTCACACAAGACGATGCCTTATGAGTCGACCAATTCTTCACCTCATCACTTACCTATCGAAAGAAAAATTGCCGTGTTTCTCTCGGATGATGTCCCTCACGGAAACGTTGTGCGATGGCTCCACATCAAAAGAAAAGTTATCTGAAAGTAAAGCGAACTCCTATGAAACTGAAAGACAAGTCCTGCCTTGTAAACTCAATACAGCTAAAACCAGCTTCCCCCTCGATACAATATCAATCTGAACTTCCTGCCTACCCATATTACAAGCAGGAAGTAGTCGGTAGTACCTTGTAACTATCCGTCGTGTTTA
This sequence comes from Apostichopus japonicus, assembly GCF_037975245.1. Classification (NCBI taxonomy): domain Eukaryota; kingdom Metazoa; phylum Echinodermata; class Holothuroidea; order Aspidochirotida; family Stichopodidae; genus Apostichopus; species Apostichopus japonicus. The sequence goes on from NC_092562.1 coordinate 5,294,724, forward strand.
CATCCTTGCATTGTCTCTCCAGCCATTGTCTCTCGATGACAGAGGAAATACAAAGCTGGTTTATTGCTCAGCCACTGATCTATTAACTAATACTTTTATACTGGTCAATTTACATGGTCTATGGAAAGGTCACTATTTGTTTTAATGTAAAAAGTCAAGCAAAGGCTGTTAGATTTTTCCCATCAGTGGTACTTAGGCCATGACAAATTAGTATATTATAAACTTCTGGGTTATAGCTACGCTAACATCTGAGGTTAAGCCGAGTACTGTACCTGCCAGCTGATAAAAGTTAAAAGTTAAAGTTGAAGGTTTACAGTCTTGTATGAGGCTAATGCCTCCTCACATGACTTTACAACTTAACCCCTGGTCATTGGTAACTTGTCACACCCACACACCAAAGTGTGCACAATTCAATCAATCTCTCCTGGGGCACCACAGTGCACCACAACCACGTGTCCCCCGGGGGACTTCCCATAGGGTGCAGCCACAAACCGGCGCACGCAACTATATTTACAAGTTACCTCGCAGGTCCCCATTTATACACCTGGGTGAAGAGAGGCAATGGAGATAAAGCGCCTTGCCCAAGGACACAACGCAATGATCTGGCCAGGGCTCGAACCTGTAATCCTTAGACCACAAGTCCACTGCCTTAACCACTTGACCACAACGCCCTCCAACTAACCACCAGTTAGGGCAAGAATAAATACATGACAACATGTGAAGAGAAAGATAAAAAGAAGATACACTGTGCAGACTGTTGAATGTCAACAAGAGTAAATTGTTAGAACTAGGCTTACAGAAGCTCGGTCAAGAAATGCCAGCAGTTACTTCAAGTTAAAGGAAAGACGTTTTGCGATGAAGTATTTATTAAAGGTTAGGGTATGCTTCAGGTACAACCCACAATATCGAAGCTCACCAATTCATCCCCCACCTTACACCCCTCCCCCCACCCATATTTTCTTGCACTTTTATGATACATTTCAAGAGATTTTCTGTACTGCCAGCATGAAGTATAAACGTTTTGTGGATATTGTATCTATTCAAGGTTATTTAGTTGCTGAATCCTGAAAGTGTATTCAAACCTCACATGTGCATTCTTGAATTTTTTTTCTTACTTGCAACTTCCTTTCAAGGCTGCAATACTGTTAATTACTACATATTTCTCTTTGACCATGTGGCCGGACTGGTCAGTGTGATATAAAAATGATGACCCAAAAGGAAAAGGATTTACATAACCTCAGAATTATTTCAGGGAATAACCAGCTCAATACTGAACATGGCGGAACCTACCTGTCTTCCTTGCCAAATCAATCGAAAAAGTGTCTTTTTCTTGCTGTAGCTTCACATACTCTGTGATCTGAAAAGTAAGTTGTTGCTCTTTCTGCTTTGTGTGTTCATTCACTCCAAAGTTATACGTCCCTATACCTGTAGATTCTATGTTTGCATACTGTTGAAAGAAAAAAAAAGAAAAAATTATAAACAAAGATATCTTCAGAGACTACCATTATTTATTTTAAGTATAAACACTGCACAAAAGTGGATCAAAGTATTGAGGAAGGGGGGGATGGAGGATTGGGGGGGGGAGTCCAGGAGGGTTAGAGTAGGATATAATTTTATGTGACAGAACTTTGCACTCACCTGATAGACAACATTGTCAAGGTGGCTGTAAAATTCGTCGATGGTATAAAGGGCATATAAGCTTTTCGTTGACGGGTAAGCAAAACTATCGTAGGCTGGATCCCAATTTTGCAGAAAGATATGTTCCATGGCGACCTTGTTGTTGTTCACAAACTTGGTGAGCTGGTACTGGTATTTGCCAAACAAGACAAGCTGGATGAAAACAAGAGATAAAAACCACTGTTATCAAAACACAAAAACAGAACGATTGCCAAGGGGCAAGCACCTTACCTAATATTCAGCAGGCCATAACTTATCTGGGGAAAACAGACCAAAATTCGAATCAAAATGGTCAAAATTAATGACACAGATGTCAAGATGGATACATGTCTAACCCTACTGAGAAACCAGGGAATATACTTCAGCCTACATGTTACGACTCAAAACTCAACCACCAATTGAAAGTTTCCTTTATCTAAATGACTAGATAAGTTATACAGTACAGTAGGATGCCTCCGATCATTTGGACCTGTTGTAAGCACAGAGTGATCTGCATTTTAAGACTTGAGACATAAATTTATAAACTACCATATCAATAGATTGAATATTGTGTATATTAAAGACCACCTTTGAAACACTGCAGGGATATGTTAAACGAAAGGACATTAAAGTTGTAACCAATGAATCAGATTGCCTTTTAAGTGAGATACTGTAAATGGACGACAACGGTCAATGTGCACGTCCTTTGCTACATATATGTTAAGACTTCCATAGCATCTAATCAGTACTGTCTGTCCTATGGTAATAACTGTCTAGATAGGGACATGGCTGGTTTTATTGGTTTCCTTTGGTATTTCCATCGTGAATTAGAGGGAAACAAGAGACCTTGTTTAAAATGTAAACACTAACAGCATCGAGGGTCAATTTCCCCGCAGGTCTGTTAACATTGTTACTGTACCTATTTTTATGGCAAACAGGAACTCTTGTGAGTTAACAAAGCCTTAGTCTTTTGAAATATTAACAAGTGAAACCAAAACGAGCTTAGATTGATGGCACCAAAGAGGAAGACAACCTTGTTTACCCTTTGTCACAATGGATACTTTTAGATACAGAGATCATAACAAAAGTTATTAACTAGCAAACAGTTACAGTACTTTCAAAGCTGTTACAAAAGTGATTAAACTTTTTGAAACCTTTAAGCTAGTTAATAAAGTAATCTAGGGTTTTGGAAATATTTTTTTCAAAGACAGTTTAATAGTGATTTATTGTAATTGCCTGTTTCAACCACAAAAACTTTAAGAGCATATTTTTTAGCAGTTTCTCAGAAAAATTAGGCAAGATATCTCAGAAGGAAATGCAGTACTTTAAAGACATACAGTACATGTTTCATATTGCCAAGTACACTGTTAAGTGGTATACAGTATGTGACCTTCCCATATGTAGTGCACATCGATTATACTGTACAGTTTCTCCATCTAAGCCACAAGTATGTATACTATATACAGCACATTGTACATGTATCATACCAATGTACATGTGCAACATCCAATGAATTTGCAAATAATGTCTTGAGTACTTTTTTCACTACAAACTGAAAAATATGCTGTATGTGCATGCCTAAGGAAATTATAACCAATAATGACGCAGTAAAATACACAGAGCATGGTGTGTCTAACTGCTATATATTAACTTCCTTGTCTTACTTTTTAACCAAATAAAGAAAACTTTTAGTGGTTTCCATGCCCAAACATATTCATAGTGTGGTAAACATGTAAATTCGTATGAACTTGTGCACACCAAAATAAAGAGCATTAAGAGTTATCTAATGCGGTAACATATAAAGGAAGGTATCAGGAATCAGTTATCATGTTGACAAAGTCTATTAAGTGACATAGTATAAAAACAGATTAACGGTATGCATGAATATTAATGAGGTCAAATTTTATGATTTCATAAGCATGTACATACTTACTTTGTATTCCATGTACATGTATAAAGCTATTTCAGAAATATCTGGTAGAGAATTATATGGTTTATGTCCACTGATTAATATTCATGATATGCACACAAAAAATGACACAGTTTATTGTACAGTATGAATGTAGTGTGACAAACCTAATATGCCAAGGATGAAAACCATGGAACATTTGGTTCTTGTCTTGTTTAAAGCCACTTCTTGCAATTTGATGGATATCAATGACATAAAGTTGGAGACATCATGAAAATGTGCTTATTATGTAACAACATCACAATACCAGTGTGTACCAACTTTTACGACAAGCCCCATAAGCATGTACAGTACATACTTATATCGTATTCCCATGTACATGTATAAAGCTATTTCAGAAATATCTGGTTGAGAATTATATGGTTTATGTCCACTGATTAATATTCATGATATGCACACTAAAAATGACACAGTTTATTGTATGAATGTAGTGTGACAAACCTAATATGCCAAGGATGAAGACCATTGAACATTTGGTTCTTGTCTTATGCTTAAAGCCACTTCTTGCAATTTGATGAATATCAATGACATAAAGTTGGAGACATCATGAAAATGTGCTTATTATGTAACAACATCACAATACCAGTGTGTACCAACTTTTACGACAAGCCCCATAAGCATGTACAGTACATACTTATATCGTATTCCCATGTACATGTAAAAAGCTATTTCAAAAATATCTGGTTGAGAATTATATGGTTTATGTCCACTGATTAATATTCATGATATGCACACAAAAAATGACACAGTTTATTGTATGAATGTAGTGTGACTATTCACAAGGTGGAAACCAAAAACAATAAGGACATTTACACAACATGGGTCATCTACCTACCAAATATGACATTGATTCATTTTGTAGTTGTTGAGATATCGTGATTACTAGCTAGCTGTCACATACACAGATACATGACAGCACAATTGCAAGGGTTACTGAGCCTTCAGTATCGTAACCAAAAATCCGACTTTAGCCTGTACGTGTTTAATTTCAAATTCCAAGCATTTTACTTTGAAGGAAGTTAATTTACATTGCACTGATCTTAAAATGCAGTCTGCCAAAACAGCAACTCATCCTTGATAGAGAAAATATTACTTCCTTCTTCATGTCAATTGAGGAACTGAAAGAAGGACACATCAATGAATTGATCTGAGGTTATGAACTATGAAGGACCTTTGCACAAGTTTATCTTTACTCAACAAACCATGAGGAACCAGATACCCATCATTTTTGTCAGTTTTGTTACCCTTTTCAACATTGCGACAGTTTTGTAATCCTAAAGTACCACTTGTACATATGTTATTGCCATAGAAACCCTCCAAATTCCCCAAATGATAATTTATATCTATACTTTTAGGGAAATTAAGATATAAAAATATTGTTTTATGGATCACCACGATGTCAATTTAGAATGAATCATTTTTCTTCTACCTTGTAAAGTATCATATTAATCAAGAGGTCTTTATTACCTGAGTGTAAAGTATCATATTAAACAAGAGCTCTTTATTACCTGAGTGGTCACCAAGAAGATTTTAATGACCTGGATTGCAAACTTGAACGGCTTCCTTTTTCTGGCCTTGTACTTCTCTATCGGATTCATAAAAAAGAATTTCAGCTCTCGACGGAGTTCTACTGCTTCCTCCTCGTCATCCTCCGGCAAATGAAAGGATAAGAGAGGCTCATCTGCATTACTGCTATTGTTGCTTTGAATAGAGTTACCCTGAAACTCCTCGGAAATGGAACGCTGGGCCGTCACCCTATTGGTCCTCATCTTGAAAACAAAACTACGGGAGAAAAAAAGGAGACATTTTGGAGGCAAACATTTAACCTAGGATGCAGGGTTAATGATAATAACAAGTTTACCTGCAATTACCAGAAGGGCAAATTCCCACCACAAAATGCTCACCGAAATATGAGAACCCACATCGATATTGTTTTTATTTGTACCTTAGATATATGTGAGATTAACTGCTTAATAGAAACAAGTGTTATATTGACAAACACACTATTTAGCAGACATAATACTTGTCATGTGCGATCACTAGTATTAACTGAAAGCTTATCATTGCAACAATTAATGAAACTGAGGACATTATTTGTATACCGTAGCTTCCTAGTCATATCATACATCATAACCAAATATGGTAGAAAATTTTGTCCTAAATATGCTGTGTCTGCCATCATGTTGAATTTGCTACAAAGATTTTTGATGTTAAGTACTGCAATCCATCTAATGCAATTAATATTGCTATAATCCACAGTATTCGCATTTCGATACAACAAGGCCTCCACAAGTGGGGTGGGCTCCCTGATACCACCCAAACTTCATTACTCAGTTTTTTTGCTTCCCATGGAAGTCAGTGGTGCTTGCAATCATGATCATAGGAAATTCAGCAGTTTTGCATCTCAGCTGCAAACACATAGATCTATATAGTTTATGTCATTCTTTGTGACATACTGTATATTCTAACCTTCCCAGTTACATTCTGAACCAGTATTTAATTTACTTTGTTATCAGTACCTACCATTCAAGACTTTAAAACAAAAATGTGAGTTCATGCACAGAGCTTTACGTTTCTTGTAACATTGCTAAATTTGGCAATATAATACTGAAAATGAAAAGTAAGTGTACAGTAATAGTGAAAGAATTCAGGTCGCAATGACCCAACATAATACATTCCCCTGTTGTGTCAAATAACATGACCATAATACACTAGTCAGTTAGCAATTTCAAAACCGAAATTTGTAGATGGCATAGGCTTGCAAATTTCACGACTGCAAAGTTTGTTTACTACCACCATCACAATGCAAACTCAATGAAAAGAACCTATCAGATATGACATAACAATAAGCCTAAATATTGAAGGAAAAAGTATTTCATTAAATTTTATATTAAAACAAAAAATGATAGGTAGAGGAGCCAACATTAGCTAACTTTTTACAAGTTTAAGTTCCCGTTGTCATTGTCAATGGAGAGACTCATAGCATTCATTTGTCTTTCTTTTAGGCCTATATATTGTGCAGCATATCTATGGAACAGCTGGGGTTGAGACTAGTCAAGTTTGTTTACTCACAACATAAGGTTTACATCACTAGCTGTACTGCTGGGTAGTCTAACATCATTCATATGCTAGACCAAGGCTAACAACAACAGTACGCCTAGCTCACAATATATTACAAGTAAATAGGCTGAGCCAAGTAGGAATCATATGATTTATGAATTGTCCCTATTCACAGTTAATGCAAAATGCCTTAGAAGCTGGGCTTAAGGTTACACAAGTTAAAGTAGGCAGGCATGTGGACGTAATATGAATCACCTGACGTTAGGTTTTACTGTACATGCCTAACGTGGGGCCTATTCCTAACACGTCTTTCAAGTTTGTTGGCAATTTTAGGCATTATTTAGTTGCTATAGTATAAGCCTGTCTATCTCCCCGTTGCGCTTATGCCCTATGGGTTTCTGCAACGTATGAAGAAGAAGAGGCCTACAGTAGGCTCTTACTAATACTCAGCCAGTATAACTAGCCTAGTACGTAGTAGTAACGTAACAACTTACATACAGTTGCAACTGCAAGTAGTCCTAGGCTACAGTAGATCGTTGCTAACTTAAGCTAATTTTTGTTAGCAGACCAAAGTGAATAGAACCAGTTACCGAAAATTAGATCAAATTTCAATGGCACCTTTTTCACGATGGTTGAACAGCAGGAGGAACAGAATGGCACACTCGTCCTCCAACACTACAGTACATTATAGACTTACTCGTTGTTAGCTAAGCCTACACTAGTGTAGCGTAGGAGGTTGTTCAGATCTACAGTGATTGTTTATATAGCGCACGTGACTACATCAACTTCATCGAAGACAATGCATGAATTGTAACTTCCCCTTTCATTTCGAAAACTGTCGCGTCAGTGCGATGTCAAATATTGCTGATTTCTCTCAAATTAATTTAAAAATAATCAGGTGTAAATAAGCAATATTTCTACTTTTGCTTGACGAATTGCATGATATTTACAGCTACAAAACCTTCCAACGTATAATGTATACACTGTATATGGAGGAAGTAGCTGAATATATCGCTCGTTTGCATGTGTAGCTCTGTGATAGCTATGATTCTGCATGGTGGAGGATTTCTTGAAAGCCCGGACGAGGGTAAGAGAGGGGTACCGGCCGATAATCGGTATTTAGGGACAGAAATGACACTGAAGTAGCGGTGCAGAGGAACACAGCTTTTAAATGCTATAAATGTACTCGCGTGATTCGTCCCCAAACGATATCCCTGCCTTGTTTCAGTACTTGTAGTCTTGTAGTGACATGTATAGTTTTTCAATAGAGAACCCAAAAATATTCAGAAATGGGCCAAAGGGCACATCTCCTCACCCTAACTCCTTTCCCCGGTTCCACATATGGAGGGTAAGAATGGGTTTACTTTTTGAGGGGAGGAAGATTGACTGAGTGATGGGGAAGCGGTCTTGTAAACTTGATGATGGATCTCTCAGCTGCTTGATAACCAAATACCCTATACTGTACAGTACGGGTTAGCTTCAATGACACCACCGCAGCCCCAACCTTTCAACAATCCTTCATAGTCTTCTGGTACTATCATCAAAGTCCACCCTACACCTAAAGCAGTCAGAAAAATGTTGAATTTGTGACTCCCCCCTCCCCCACCCCATCCCATGCGCACCGTGACATTTGGAATCTTGTGCACGACACTGTTTTACCAGTAAACTTTCCAGATAAGTCCTAAGAATATTGGTTGCATACGCCTACAACAATTCGTCCAAAGTCAAGCCAACGGGTAAGGTTGAACCATATTTGAGCGCAAACTAATGAAAACCCACCAGTCACGATAACATCCTTATCCCCTTGTTGCGCAACATGCTACTAGTATTAGTAACTAAGTTGACGAACGGTAACAATGACGTATTGTTATGATGGCGCTATTTATTAACAATTTATTGATATTTGTGTATTTTACTATCTGTGTAAAACAGGAAATAAGGTTGGTTTGACATTGTTGATTTGAGGTCGAAATAGCGTAAATCAGTTTATGCAACGACAGCCTTCGTGTACATGGATTAATATTTAATTTTTACGATATGGACTTAAAGGTAGATTCCAAATAGGCCTATACTCTTGAATTTGTTGTATAAATGTACACTAAGCCAGACCGGTGGCGAAATTGGGGTCGGGAAGGGGGCTGGGTGGGCTGGATCCGGTGGGACCGGGTTCGGGGCCAGGGAAAAGCTATGCTAAAGAATAATGCATTCTTATTTTGATAAATACTTATCAGTGCAAATTAAAACTTCAAAATGGTGAGTCCGTTGATATAGTTGTCCCCTGACCCGACTTGGAACTAGACGTAGGCCTACCTGATTGTAACATTCTACGTATAAAGGTTGAATCATGTTTTTGTAATTTAATAACTACAAACGCTTCCTATGAGGACTGCGTATTTCTCTGAACATTTATTTATCGAAATGTATACAAACCAATGTCACTTAATTACTACATATAATCATATAAAACACGTTGATGAGTTCAAACGACAATATTACATTATTTCATTACGCCCTTCACGGATCTAAATGATACATATCCGCTATATATTCAATGTACAAGAAGACACGTCGATCAGTTTAATTATGCATACATATAAGTTGGATTTACATTTATTTAGATCATTCAACCAGCGGGTGTGAATTTTCCTCGAGGATAACCGTTTCTTAAGGAAAGTCAGTTCTAACATGTATATATTGATGCTACACTATGAATGCAGGACGAGGTATAATTAATGAGATGTACGTACAGTACAATATCATTTGTCAATGTACGAGGTCACCCCTTCCCCTCCCCTCTCCCCTCTGTCCCGTCTCCCTTTACCGGGCATAAACGTTAAAGTAACATGAAATTAATCCATTAGTTACTATTCATTATTAAATCTGTAAAGTATTGGCCTACGTAAACTTTTTTTTTCTCACAAATATTCGAATGTCGTACAAGTGTCGATGTAATACAGTTTCTTATACATATATACATTTCCCAGCCCCCCCCCCTCTCCCTCACCAACCATTCTGCCTTTTCTTATGACAGATTTATGAAATTTTATAGAATGCGCGAAAAAGTAAAGGTCACTGTTATTTACTACCGCAGTGGGTTATTTGGTTCCCTGCATACTTTTCAAGATTATATTGGCTCAAGTGCCATAGTTTTTTGTATATATATATATATATATATATATATATATATATATATATATATATATAAATACTAACGGTTTAACCATATAATTAACTTGATGCCTTTCAAAGCGGCTGGAACATTATACTTTTGAAACGAAAATGTCATTTTCGATCAAATATGTATGTTTTTGATATTATAGAGCTACAAATTAAGTCTTACATAATTGTGAAGATATTTAATTAGCAAAATTATCTATTCGAATCAAAATTTCTGCATGCAAGGGTTATAAAAGTTTAATGTTTATATCTTGATGTTGCGTCTTATTTTAAGTTAAATCATTTTCCAATATTGATCGAGTACTTCTTGGGATAATGAAGAAATTGGCTGCTTCTGTACTGTTTCATCTTTAAGAGAAAACGGCTCCGTGAGTATCCTCGTAGGACCTTACGTGCTTTATCCGTTACGTCATCAATTACGTCATCATCTGCATCATTCGCTGCCTTGTTGACATTAGTTGTAAGTTCAGAGGTCTCTAAAACAGTTGTTTCCTCGAAAAACTGTGAAAAAGAGTACACAACTTCTTAATTTGATAAACGAAGTGGATTTGTTTGCTTTAAATAATGGTACAAAGATTGAGAAAAGCCGACTCGATACGAAACCCAAAAGACTAGATCCAGCTCTCAACTGCCACAGCGCCCCCTGCATTACATTGATATTGTAATCACGTGACCATGAAGATGTCAACGTCACGTTATACGTGTCAGGAATCCCCTCGAAGGGGAGAAAACACTACACATCCAAGCACAATGATTTTAACTCTTAACGAACAAACTATAATTAACCCCCCCCCCCCCCCAAAAAAAACCTTTTCATGTATTTTGGATATTGATATGTTTCCCCTCCCCGAAAAATATTGATAAAATCTTGATAAAATTTAATTAAAAAATAAAAATTTACTTTGGTAACAGTATCAGTAGCAAATGTTGTCTCCAGAGTGTTTGGGGCTGACACAATGTCGGTGGCTACTTGTATCGTCGGAGCTGTGCCCTTTCGGCATGTATATTTCGGGTACAGAACGTTTTCGGGATTAAAGCGGCTTCCCCCTAGACACATAGCTACGGCAGCGTCACATCGACATATCGCGGCTGCGCAATGTGGGTACGGGAACCACCACGGATAACTTCTAGGTGAATCTATAACGGAAGAAAGAAACAGGATTCCATCATGAATATTAATTATACTTTATACATATTTTCATGAGAAGCAAAGGAGGTGCGAATATTATCAGTTGTGGCACACGATACGTTCAGATTATATATATTTATATACATAAACATGTATATATATATATATATATATATATATATATATATATATATATATATATATATATATATATATATATATATCAATTTCGCGGACCCAGGAGGTACTCAGGCCTGGTCCTCTTTCTAAGACTTGAGTACAGGCAAGTAGACATTACGTACAAAACATATCATTTCGATCATGAACAGGGTACATAATGCACATCGATATGTCCCCCTCCCCTCCCCACTCGCCCATCCATCCCAAAATCACCCAACCCACCTACCTCCCTATCGAGTTATCTTTGGATCCAACGCTCAATGTGTAAATCCATTAAACTAAGTGACCAATCTGACCAGCATCCGTATCTTTTATAAGCCGTTTCATATAACTATCTACCCATTCGCCCTTGTAACTATCTAGACTACATTCGCTGTAATAACTATCTACATCACATTCGCTGTCGTAACTATCTTCATCAAATTCACTGTCGTAAATATCTATATCAGATTCGCTGTCGTAACTATCTTCATCACATTCCCTGTCGTAACTATCTACATCATATTCGCTGTCGTAACTATCTACGCATTCGCTGTCGTAACTATCTACGCCACATTAGCTGTCGTAATTATCTACATCACATTCGCTGTCGTAACTATCTACATCACATTCGCTGTCGTAACTATCTACATCACATTCGCTGTCGTAACTATCTACATCACATTCGCTGTCGTAACTATCTACATCACATTCGCTGTCGTAACTATCTACATCACATTCGCTGTCGTAACTATCTACATCACATTCGCTGTCGTAACTATCTACATCACATTCGCTGTCGTAACTATCTACATCACATTCGCTGTCGTAACTATCTACACATTCGCTGTCGTACGTCCGAGTAAAGTCGCGTGACACAAGAACAAATCATTTCTCCATAGCCTGTATAATGTATATACATGATTGTATAAACAAATGTTGTTTTGTAATTTTTAGAATTTATGACATTAAAACCTCATCAAAATGAGACACCGTATAAACCTTACCACGGGTATATCTTACCGCAAGTGATTCTCGCGTCTGGCGTTTGACAGTTTGTCATGTGATAGTGCCTTTTATAAGGGATGAAATATACATCTGGTTCAAGAGGGCAGTCACGTGAGTGGAAGGCTACGCCATAACAATGGTCATGGAGCATACAGCATCTGGGATAAAAATAGCAACAATCTGCATGAGTTTCGCTGTCGTATTTAGAGTTTAAAAAAAAAAAATCCCCTCTAGTTAAGTTGTTATTGATTAAAAACGTTCAATAAAATATTGCATTTTGGATTTTGCAATTCACATAGATAGATTTACATGATTTTGGTCTGATTTAAAGTCCAACTTTAACTTTTGCTTCTGTTTCGATTACTGACTATGGTTATGTTATTCGTGGCAAGCAGCCATACACCATATATGGTAATATGTAGGCCTACTTATGAGGAATGGTTTCTGCTACAAGCGCTTTTATTGTTTTAAGAGCTCTCCGCTCGGTTTGAACAATACACTATCCTTTGTTTCGACCAGCCTTTCTTTCCCTAATGAACATGCTCTTTTGTCGTTTTTAGTAAATGGAACAGTGCAAACATAACAATACTCAATGCCTTACTTATTGCTATAAGATAATGAAGTTTTCAAAACTAAATTTCAAAACGAACTTAAGTCGATATTTCATTGAAAGCATAAATGAGGACAAGCACATTTGTGCCGCTACAATCGCATTTTAATTTATCACACTCATGATATGAAGTATCATGCTATCCAAGAAACAAAATATTATGAACACTCTCGGCCGTCGCTGTTGGTTCACTTCGACCGTTGGTTCGGGCAGTAGATGTTACGTTATTGTAATCGACTTCACTCTTAACTGTTGAAAACTGCATTTTTGCATTATTGAAATTATTTATTTTATTATTTATTGAAAACGATAAAATATCTATTCATGCAGTTTACCGGAAGATTTTCAATCTGCACTCCTAGGGGTGGGATGGGGAGGTGGGGTGGGGGCTTCGGAGTGGTCTCTATACCGTGCTTTCATGTCCCGCCAGTGTTAGCAGTATGCCTGTAGCTTCTGTTTCTATCAGATACTAGGAACTGTTCATACTGTCAGTACGAGCGTTTTGAAGCACGATATGTGAGGACAGTTTTAGAGTGGTGTTAGCATGAGGAAACTGTCCCACTTGGCTGGTGAAAAACAACCAACAGCTCTGGATAATAACATCTGTGGGTGTGTTATTAAAGTTGCACGTTGCACCGCAATGTAGAATATATATTAAAACACGTTGTCATGTATCAATACACTGACAGCTTATCGAAAGTAAAAATTTGTTTTCTTTTCGCCGAACATTACTATAAATCGTATAAGCTGTAGCCTTGTGGTTGTATCTGATTTGGCCTCAACAAGTGGTTTATGTACTGTTTTGGAGACGTGACTGAACAACGCACTATTTCTCGGTTAGTTATTAGAATAACAACACTATTGTTTTTATCAAATTAGCAACAGGAAATGAAACAATCCAAAGTGCAAAATTTACTGTTGAAATTCCGATTTTCTTACTTTCCACGCAAAAATGGTCGACCACGGTAAACAAAACCAATTTCAATAATTTCGGTAGAAATTCAAAGGAGAAATGTTTATCTTACAATAACAACAACTTTCCTATACACATTTTGTTATGCGGATCGGAGGCTACATCGGTGTAGTCTATCTTCCAAGAAAAAAAAAAAGGAAAAACTTGGAAAGTCAATTGCATCTTGTTTTGATAAAATTTACCGGACTGAATGGAACTACGTAAGAAGGAAGTATTCGGCTTAATCTCTATGATCAACCTTTGATATTACATGATATATACTGTAAAATATCCTAATCGAAAGCCGATGAATTTCAGTTTCTTTCTTCAACACGTATAACCATAAGCCGTAACTGTAAGGTCTGTGCACTTATTCATAAAATAATTAATAATAAATAATTAATAATTAATTAGATCAACAAAGAAATAAATCCGTATATTCACCAGACTCGTATAGACCTACCTGTCTGTTTCATCCACGGGAACCCCCTTTCCTCCTAAGCCGCAATAGCAGCCGTACCACGCATAATCATATATAGCCTCTAAGAAGCCTCGGCCAGTTGTACATCCAACCATAAAGTCCAGCTCCCAGAGAGCGGTGAATCTTGGACGATTGCCATCATCTATATGGAAGGCAGCAATTACATTTATGCTAGTATAATTAATCGGACAATATGTCTATAGTTAAGAGGAAGAGCCTATAAACATGAACTCCCCTACCCCCCCCCCACCCCCCGCCACACTCACCCCCACCTGTTTATTGCATCCACCACTCCTCCGGCTATGCTAGGTTAGGTAAGGCCAATATTGAATCGAACGACTCATAAGTCATGTCCAGTTTTGACTTCTTTCCCTATTTGTGCGACAGACACATAAATAACTTAACATACCTCGGTTAGACCGGTCAGTGTCTTCGTCTGTTCCCACTAGATTTCTTCTCACAGCTGATGTTTGATGAATGTCTTTGCTACTGCGAGAAAATGCTACGGCGAACACGCACATTACAATGTACAGAATTATTAACCGCATCGTCATCGTGTTCTGTTACTGACGGCTAAATATATTGAGGTACTAAAGATCAAACATATTGACTCGTATATTAGCTCAATGACTTCCTAATAGAACAATGCATATGACTATGACGGCATATAGCCTTTAAGTCTCAATACAGGAAAAGAGGAAACTCAAGTTAAAGCAGCATACGGAGCATACAGTTTCAGTTTCGAGAAATAGAAGGAGGGGGAAAAACACACGTACACAAAGGACAAACGAACAAAACAAAGACAAAAAAAAAAAAAAAAAAAAACCCGCGCATGCGTGTGAGACAATAAGAATCTTTATAGTAATGAAACACACAAATATGACAGCCTCAAGGGCGTAGGAACCGGGGGGCTGGGGGGCGCCAGCCCCCCCAGTGAAAAATGTGGAGGGGCGGAAGTATCATTCCGCCCCCCCGCTTCGCAAGTCAGAAAACCCCTTTTTCATTTCCAAATGAGAAAAAAAATCTCATTTGGAGCACCAAATTGCATCTAAGGCCTGGTGAAAATACAAAATTAAGTTTACAAAAAGGAGTGGGTGTTGAAGTGTGCTATATTGCACCAAATTGCATCTGAGGCTACCTGGAAATGCAAAAAATTCCAAAGGGGAGGGGGACACCCCCTCCCCTTAGACCCCTCCCCAGGCCGGCCATCAGTCTTCAGCCCCCCCCCCCCACTCAAAAGTACCTTCCTATGCCACTGGACAGCCTTATCTGTTACAGCCTACACGAAAAAACGTAACAGCAAAGCAAACAAAAGAAATGCTTTGCTCGGTGGAACTGTTAAAAAAACATTTGCTATTGTAATATAAGGTAGGCATATATAAGCAACTTCAAACAGCCGTTTGGCTTACTTGGAGTTTACGTTGTTTATTTAACATATAAATATTACTACAACGAATTGCCCTGCTATTACAGTTTTTGCAAATTTGTTTGAGTATTGGATAATGGAAATAAAAATCCACTTTTCATTATCCAATACTTTCCCAACCTTTCTTTTTCCGGCCACTGTAATCGACCACCGGTTCAGAAGACTTTTGAACCCTTGCCGGCTTCTCGTCAGGTCAGAATGCGAATATTTCTGTTGTTACATAACAAGAAACTGACTTGCCTTTACAGATATCCTTTAACTGAAGTATAATAATACCACTGTCCGACCCCACCCCCGTCCCCCGCCCCGCCCCAGCCCCCATCCCCGCCCGACGTGACCTATGGAGTATAGGGCCAGGCATGGTATCTTAAACTTCATGATATGTATATTGTTCACAAGATCAGTCTTAAACCAGTCTTTACCGCGTTTATCGAGAGTGCATTCTCTTCTTGATATTTGGCTCTTATCTGTGATGAATTTTTCCTTTTTTGGGCTAAATGCTGAAGGTGAGGGCGGGGAGGAGCTGGGCGGAGCGGGGCGGAGTGGAGCGGGCGGAGCGGGGCGGGCGGGGATAGAGTGGAGGGGCTAGAGGGATCATGTGTAGATCAAATATGGTGTAAATGCTATGGTAAAGTACCTTGTTTAGAATGTGTAAGTGTATGTCTCGTCTCATCTCCAAAGGCTGATTATTCTTCGCACTCTCTAAGTTACTTGTCACTATTTTCCTATACGGGCCCTTACTCACGTTCGTCCCTCACTATACCGTTGACCTATTACTCCTCTCGTCTCCATGCTCCCTGTGCCACATTGCTTCCCGTGGGCAATTGCTTCTCTTACTACAGCCCCCCCCACCCTTCCCATGTGAGAGTCCTCATTCCCATTGTCCCTTAGTTACCGCCGAGATCACACGGTGCTCTGATTTACCCAGTTAAAAGGGAACTTTGATGTTATAGCACTCATCCCAGGGTTCGTCGCGTTGACGAAGACTCAAATGCAGGGCAAGTTTTTGACATTGAATTAAGAGAAAGATGAAACAACGTAATACATAATCTTCCCGGCTATCATCTTACACTTTATATTTGCGCATTGATTGCTTAGTTTTATTAAATAAACTACTCTAGAGAAGTGGATTACGTAACAGTAAACTATAGCTTTACTTAAAAAACAAAACAATTGTGATGCATTCTGCAGGAACGGCCATCTCTAAGATTTGCAGTGATATTAGTGAGTTGAGAAGGCTCCGTGTCTTGGACTGTAAAGGGTTCAAATTAATTTCTAAAAATTAAATGACAATAAACCCACTTGTGCCCTGCTTCTTATATGCAAAGTAGGTTATGCCTATATATATTCATACAACGGTTGGTATATGGTATACGTCTTAGTTTAAAGTTAATATTTGTTATGAAAGAAAGAAATCTCTATAACACACTGTTGAAGTAAATCTTTTACTCTGAGAAACGTTTTACATATACGATACGCCACCACCTCTTTGAAACAAGTTAAATGGGCACGAGGACAATCTCAATGAGTGTTACTCTAAATTAAGGTTAGCGTGCTTTGTTGTCATCAGTTTCGAACCTAAAGTGGTTTGTCATGTAAAAACTGCTTTAAAGTTTGGAAAAAGAAACTACCATAACTTCCTTTTGTTGTGAGTGTGACCATTAAATTCCCATGCCTAGAGAGGAATGGACAGTAAGCAAGTTTTCATATATCGTTCAGGTCAGTTTGCTTCATGGAATTTGCGGCCATTTTTATTTTACTTTCTCAGTTGCAAATGTTGGTAACATTTAAGAAAGACCTTAAACTGCCACATCTTAATGTTTACAATAATACTATTTTTTTTTTTTTTTGGGGGGGGGGGGGCATTTCTGATAAACGCTCTTGGCATAAGATGAGGTTTCCCCGCCCTTTATGTTTGAACCGATCGTCTGATAAACCGAAGTCACCTTGAGATCAAGAAGTAACTTTCTGAAGGAGAGCATTTGATCTATATTACGCTGTCGTTGATGTCACAATCAAATATGACTGCGATAATTACAATAATAGTAAATACATAATTAATAATGATGATGATAAACTCTTCCGTTATGGTTCCTATGTCACTGGTGGACAATCAGCGCTTGTAACCGCAATGATATTCCCGCCATTAT